>NC_080437.1:10292060-10596435 GCF_028018845.1 Melospiza georgiana | reverse complement strand
TTCCCCGAGTTTGAGGTTTGTTACTGGTGTTACTCTGTTTCTGTTGTGATACCCTAAGGAAGCAGAGGAGCCTTGTTATATTCTAGCAACACATCTCCACACATCAGCAAACATTTGGGATCAGAGTACAGGTCAATGAATCTTGCTCAATACCTTAAACCCAAATTAGAGGGCAAATAGTTACAGCGGTTGCTTGTTTTCTTCACTAAAGTAGAAGGACAGACTTAAAGATGGTGTAAATGCAAGCTAAAAACTGAGAAACATGAACAATTGTTGAAGGGTGTCTTAAAAATTCTCTGTATCTTTCTTCTCAGCAATGAGAAAAAAAAATCAGAGTAATTTTCTGCTTTTATATTCAATAGATGGAATTGCCAAGCAAGAGTAGAAGAGCCTTGTCTAGTGTTAGAAAATTCAAATTTGGACTTAGGGGTGTTTGTGGTGTAGTAAGATCCCTAGAAACTTGGGAGAGATGACAAAATTCAAAACACGCCACATCATGCAAGTCCAAGAAAAGAACTTCTGTTCCTCTGAAAATTGACTCCAAATTTCAGTCAAGGGAATCAAGGAAAACCTTGTGTGTTATGGTTGGATGCATAATAAGCTCTCAGAAGTGGATTTGATGTCAAGTCCTTAAAATGCCACATATATATGATTGTGTTCTCTATACACACTTGGATGCAATAGTCCCAGAGTGTGGATTCAGGGTTCTGCTGTGGCAAAACATTCTGCTGCATGTTTCTGTACTTTATCAGGGGAGATGGTTTTATCTTCAATGCCACAGTTATTTAGAGATGAAAACTCCAAGGAAATACTGAGAAATGAGAAGTGAAAGTTTACACTGGATAATAGCCAAAAAATGTGGAACTGAATAAAGTAAAGTAGTAGTAAAAGGGAATACTTCTCTTTCAGGGGAAAAAACTCTTATTTTTAATACTACTCTCTCCTTCTCTCTTTAGGTAACTGTGCATAATCCAGAAAATCAGAGCTATCTGATAGCATACAAAGACTCTCAGCTCATAGTCTCCTCAGCTAAGTAAGTTGAAGAAAAAAGTCCCCAAAAACTCCAGTTTTGCGAAATGATAGGGTAAAAAAGAAAATGCTTTATACCAGAAGATTCTAGGGGTGAATAACCCCAGAATTTCCACTGTTGCTTTTTCATTGAGTACAGTTCATGTATATGGAGGTTTGGGCAACTACCTGAGTACCACCAGTGTGTAGAGCTGCTACTGTTGGGTCTGTAGAAGCTGCAGACTGTGGATTCAGCTCCTGCTCCACTAAGAAGGAACAGGGTGAAGTGACATTTATTCATTGTGCTTTTGTTATGCTTAAGTGTTTACTGGAATGGAACATAGCAGAATTGACAGTGTAACTAAGAATTAAAATAGTGAAATCTTGTTCTTGGCGTTTCTCCCTGGCAGAGATTCTTGTACAAACACCTCTAACCCATTTATCAATCTGGGTGAGGTCTCAGTTGGCTGGCAGAGCCTGTCTGCCCCTTGCATTGCTCTTCATAACAGAACAAATGAAGCTGAAAGTTTGACTCTGCAGACCTCATTGGAAACATGATTTCATGGTTATAAGTTAGATATTTGGACTATTTCTTTAAATTAAAATTAAGCAAACCACTAATATGTTACTTAAACCAGCATATATTTTTGACATTTCTGGTTTTGTTCATGACTGAAATCAGTGTGATGGTTTAATATGAAACTGATGTTATGCAGTAAAGTCATGCCTGTAGTCCATTAGTGTTACAAGATTAGGATATTACTGCTGGGAAGTCATGTGTCATTTCTTACTGAATGGAAGTAGTTCTGAGAAGAGAACAAGAGAACATTCTGGTAACACTGTCAGAATCATGTTGTGCCAGAGGATATGAGAGGCTGGGTTTGTAGGAACAGGAGATATCTTTTGTAAGATCATGTGATGAAGCTGGGAAGGAAAATTAACTTGCTCTCGAAATACCAAGCTGATAACGCCCTAAGATTTCCAGGTTTTTGTTTACACAATTTCAGTTGAGCTTATAAAAGATTCTACGGGTGATAAGTTTATTATCTGTCCCTACAAACTGGGTATCAGAAAAATTCTGCATAAAGATCTGTTTCAGGATTTTTTCCCTGTGAAACAAGTCTACAGGTGGAATGCTGTGTATGTTGTGAAGATAATTTTGTTCTGCCCCTTCTCCCTGCAGAGCACTGCAGCATTGTGAGGAGTTAATCCAGCGATATAATCGTGCTGAAGACAGTATCTGTTTACCAGACAATAAGTCTGTGCCTCACCAGAATGTAACTAACCACGTGGGTAAAGCAGTGGAAGACTGTATGAGGGCCATCATTGGGGTCTTGCTCAACCTGACAAATGATAATGGTAAGACAACAAATTTTGGGCATGTTCTGTGCTGAGGTGTCAAATAAACCATTAGTGTAAATATATTTTGTATTGATGATGGTTTTTCAAGTCCAGTGCTATGAAGCAGTTATCCATGGTAAATGTTTGCTTCCAGCCCTCAGTAACTTGTCTTTGCAAGCTGGCTGAGGAGTTGCAAGTGTGAAATGTTCAGATGAGGGCTTGGGCTGAGAGAGGCTGGTTTGTCATTAGAGCCAAAAGGTTTTTATTAGGCTGCTTACCTTTATAAATGTGAATAGTTTTCACTATTGTAAATAGTTTTCACTATTGAGCCTCTGAACTCTTTGTTTGCAGAATGGGGTAGTACAAAAACAGGTGAACAAGATGGTCTGATAGGCACAGCGATGAATTGTGTGCTTCAGGTTCCCAAGTTCCTACCTCAAGAACAGAGATTTGATATTCGTGTGCTGGTAAGTTCTTGTGCTTCTCATATCAACAGAAAGTGATTTGCCTCCTTATGCATTGAGCTGCTCTGGTTCCTCATTGAGGAATACTTTCCCCTACAGTTTTCAGTGACCATATATATACCTTAAGTGAGGTACTTAGTTTTTTTTAAGGATTTGGTGGCTTTGAGGGTTTTTTCCCTTTGTTTGGTGGGGAAAAATGCACTGCTTGGTAAACAAAGATATTTTGCTAAATAAGTATGTGAATTAATAATTTTCAAACATCTTTTCAGTTTTGGAAATGTGGTTGATATTATTGTTTAAGTTAAAGGCTTTGTCAGATTTACCTCAGCTTATATAAAATGTGTCAGAATGGCCTAATAGTAGCAGTGAAATTGTGTATATGAAGGATCTCTTATGAACATAAGCTCAGGGTTGGACACCTAAATCCCTAACCTCTGTAAAGGAATTCTCAGCTCCAAAAATGTTTTCATGTTGAGAACTGGAAAACACAGATTCCTGTATAAAAGTCCTCCTATACAGGGATCTCTGTTCTATCTTGTATTTCTTTAAATCCTGATCCCCCTGTCTGTTAGACTGTTTCATAAATTGCATATTCTCAGAAAGATAAGGACAAAGATATTTATCTGAATAGATGTTTTTTGCTAAATTGTTTTTTTTTCCAATGTGTGTAATCCTTTTTGACTCTCCCATTTTGCAGGGATTGGGTCTGTTGATCAATCTCGTGGAGTACAGTGCCCGGAACAGGCACTGCCTCGTCAATATGGAGACATCGTGTTCTTTTGACTCCTTGTGTACGGGCGAAGGAGATGAAAGCCTGAAGATAACTGGACAGATTGATGCTGTTCAGGCTTTAGTGCAGGTGAGAAGTGTTTGTCCTGCAGTAGTTCCCATTGCTCATTATCAGACTCAGCAATGAAAATGTGTCAGTTTTCTGTTTGGCATTTTGAGGAGTGGAGCAATGTGGGGGAAGATTGCTGCTCACAACCCGGAGTTCTGCAGTGCTGTCCATTACAGAAACAGCTTCCTGTAAAAGACAGTGCTTTACACACATCCAGTAAAACTCTTATGTTCCTATATAATTTATTTATAGTTTTATTGTTCCTAGATTATTTACTTTGACTTCTGTTTTAAACCAACTGTAAGCTACTTTTCTCTTATGTACTTTGCTTCCATAATTTTTTTTGAAGTGCCATGTGTTTAAGACTTTGCAGCTTTAAATAAAAAAACAAGATCATCCTTTTTAAAAAGAAATAAAATACAGAAGTAATGATTATGGATGTGAAACAGCAGTCTTAAATTGACTGTAAAAAAAAAAAAAGAAATCCACCAATAAAATGAAGAAATTTTTAAAAATTATTATAAAAAAGAAATCAATCACTTTGGTGAATTAGTTTCACCATGCAAACTAAAATTAAAAAATTGAAAGGAAATCACAGATGTCATGTTTCAGTGGAGTTAATTTTATGGAAGCTTTTAGCAGTTGTATTTAACTTTGTGAAATAACTGTCCAGTAGCAGACAAAAAAATCAGTAAAAATAATAATAGTAAATATCTTAATATATGGAGCTTGGCAAAGCAATGTTTAAAACTGGTTGTATGGTATAGGAAATAATTAATGAGAAATAAGTGTCTAATATGGGTTTCCTGGTTCATTCACATCCTTTGCTAAGCCATTTTAAATGACTCCCTCATGTTTTTGCTCTAAGAAAGCCAAGAGGGAATAGTTAGCATAAAAAGAAAAGGAAAATTGGTAGAGAACAAAAATGGACAGGAAATTATGGCAGCTTTTAGTCTTCCTGCCATGTCTGAAGGAAAGTGATTAAACTTTTAGGATGCCCAAGGGGAGCCTGTCAGGCAGTTCAGCACCAGGCAGGGAGATCTTGCTGTGGAGCACAGTGCTGGTGATGAGCCAGATTGTATTTTCCTTTGAGGAAGAAAACTTGCCTATTCTTAAAAAAAGTATTGAAGACTAATTGTATTAAGGGGTAAATTGTGAACAGGAAACAAAAGTATGAAGTCCATGTGTTTGGGGTTAATTTCTAATGGAAATTCTCCTGGAATTCCCCACATCAGCTGTTCCTGGAGTGTGAGCGAGCGGCGCAGCTGGCCGAGAGCCAGACGGACGAGCTGATTAAAGAAGCTCCCACAGCTCAGCATGATAAGAGTGGGGAATGGCAGGAGACAAGTGGGGAGATCCAGTGGGTCTCCACAGAGAAGTCAGATAGTACTGAGGAGAAGGATAAGAAGGAGGAAGATGATGAAGAACTTGATCTCAATAAAGGTACGTTGTCTGGCTGTGATGAGACAGTGTGATCACATAAAATCCTTCCTTGTCCTCTGCTTCCTCTCTACATCCAGTCTTCAGGGCTGAGATTTCCTCAGTGTATCCCAGGTGAAACTGCTGCATAAGTAGGAGCCATTCAGATCTGAAGCATGAGAAGTAGAAGCTGTTATGCTTCTTTTAACTATTATCTGTTTCTTAAAAAAAAAGCCCAAAAGAAACAGAAAAAAAATCCAGACCGTTTTGGGACACTCTATGTACAAGATATTCTGGAAAGGATGACTTTTAGGCTGTTACCTCATTCTTCTGGAACAGTCCTTGAAAGTTACCTCCCTTAATTTTGTTTTCCAGGGTTCTTTTTTCAAGCTGCTTTAAGAGTTGGGGTTTTTCCCCCTCCTCTCCCAGTTTGCTTCTTCAGTCCCCATCTGCTTTGTGTCTGTCTTTTCCCTTCATCAGTGGTGTCTGAAGTGCCTGTGTAGTGCATTGATGTACTGCATCTTTGGTAGTTTGTTCCAGGAGTTTGAGTATCTCTGACCTGTTAGTTAGTCTCTGGAAAATGGATTTGAAACATCATTCCTTCTTGTTTAATCTTCCAATAGTAGATGCAGTGTATGACTTTTAATAGTGTTTTCATCTTATGTTAATAGGTGTGGTGTATTACCTTCTCCAAGCTTTTTTTATATCCTTGCTCCTCTTTGTAGCTTCATCAAGTAGTGTCTGCAGTTATTTGTAGTTTTTCCCAAAATGCTGAGTCATCAGCAGAAAATGTAATAAACTACTTTGGGGGAAGTTTTAGAGGCATAAAGTATCACATGAAACATTTGGATTGGTAGTTAGGGGTGTTCAGCATACAGTTTGCACATTGAAATGGCAAATGACAAAATACTGTGCAGCAGAATGAGTTGAAACTAAATGAAGACCATTTTTCTTGTCAAGAATGTGCTGCTGAGTCAGTAAGTGTGGTGTTTCCTGATCTCTGAAATCTCAGTCCAAAAGCTCGTTTTGTTTGAGGAAAAAGCATTCTGGAAAGTGATAATGAGGGATTGTATTTGCAGCAGTAAAAGATACCAGCTGCTTGGAGAATACAATAGACTGTTGTCTCTTTTACAGCTCTTCAGCATGCTGGGAAGCACATGGAAGACTGCATTGTGGCCTCATACACAGCATTGCTTCTAGGCTGTCTCTGCCAGGAGAGTCCAGTAAGGGAATAAGTTGATTCTAAGTCCAGTATAATGTTTAATGAAGTGGTAATTTGCTGTATGGAAAGGGGTTTATTAAATTTGGCTTCAGTGTGAGCAATATGTTGGTGAAGCTACACTGGTGTATGCAGCTTTGGGAAGGGTTCCCAGAGCTATTTCAGCCAAAAATAAGTTTTTGAACATCAGTGTGTTTATCAAAAACAGTTGGAATTGAATATTTGACCTCTTTTACTTCTCTCCCCTTCCTTGTAGCCAGCAAAAGAATTTGCTTTGGAAAGGCAGAGAAAAATTGGCTAAGCCTGTTCCTTCTCAGTAGTTTTAGTTAGCAAATTACCATCAGACTTATTTATTCTTTATCAGTCTGCTTTAGTTTTTTCTTCCATTGAAATCAGATGAACTTGTGTGTGTCCCTATTATAAAAATAATTGTCTCAGATTGGAAATATAGAATGAAAAGCTGAAGTTAAAAATATGGAACTCCAATGGCTGAGAACTCAGTAAATTCTCCTATCAGAAATGTGCTCACGTGCAAATGAGTTCTGCCTTCAGGCTTGTCTGAATTTACCAAGGTGCAGAAATGGCCTTTAAGGTGCTGTTCTGTGTCCTTGCACTGATCAGTGTCCATAACACTTTCAGTGTTCAGAGTGAGACTGACAGTGATATCAGTGATTCTCAGCCCTTCACAGTTGTAAAGGGAGAGCCTCTCCCTATCAGGGAGTGGTCTGGTGGTTTGATAATCTTGTAGGTCCTAGGAATGTCTGATAGTCTGTTTTTTTTTTCTTTTTAGATTTTTTTTAAACTTCAACAAACCAATAATAAAAAATTCTTTAAGCAAATGTTTTCTAAAAACAGAAACACAGTGAAGATATGAGTATTGCTAAGAAAGAAACTTAAATCATAAAGATGGCAGCAGAAGCTATCTTTATGTTGTGAATATACTTGTCTTAGTGCATCTCACATGCAGCTCATCATACTTCTGAGTCAGAAAAATGTTTCCCAAATAAGACAAGATTGTTTTATTTCTTAGATCAATGTGACTACTGTGAGGGAGTACTTACCTGAAGGGGACTTCTCAATAATGACTGAAATGCTCAAAAAATTTCTCAGTTTTATGAACCTTACTGTAAGTAATACATATTTCAAGTTTATATTTGTAGATATTTTGTAGTTTTGTTTTTTGTTAATATTTCGTGCCTTTTTAGAAGCATCATTAACATTTTTCAGTTTGTGTCTTCATTAAGAGCACAGGATGATAATTCTGTTTTTTAATACTGAAAGGCCATTTGTCTGTCATAATTTTGTTTGTCATTATATTGTGATTGGCCAGGAAGATATTTCTGAATTAACTGCCTGAACCTAGTTGCTTTTACTGATGCATAATTGCAAATAGTAAAATTCTGAGAATAGAATAGCTCTCAGATATTTGAAGGAGGTGCTACAAATGCTTATTTGTTACTTGTGTTTTCTATTGCATTTCCAGTGTGCTGTTGGAACAACAGGCCAGAAATCTATCTCTAGGGTGATTGAATACTTGGAACACTGCTAGATACTTAACTTCCGCTGCAGGCACTCTAATGCTGGAGCTACCCTTAGACAAAAGAAGAAGTCATGAAAGAAGTCCTTGAAGGATATACCAAGAGCATTCATCTGTGTCATTCGTGTTCGGATTTTTAAGGCTACCTGGTCTCTTAACCATGCATTCAGCATTTTCTGAAAGACAGTTACTACATCAATCTGCAACTATCAAAAATGAGGGGAAAGAGGTTCTGAGGAAAGTAAATAAAGAAACCTTGCTGTTTATGATGCAGTGCAGTATTTAAATATTTTTGGCAGGGTTTACCCTCCCTATCTTTTTTCTTGCTTTGTTCGTGACAAGTTTCAAGAGGAAAAACTTGCTGCTGATAGTGCAACTGCTGTTTACTGTTGAGCCACTGTTTCATGCCAGCCAGGTGCAAAGGCAGCTTAGCTACTGAGGTATCAAACAAATGTTCTAATAAAGAAGTTCTGGACAGCAGCACCGCTCCTATTTGAGTTTAATTTGCTCCTGCTTTTTTTATTACTAGATGATTCCAAAATCATAAAATATAAATTTTTAAATACTTTTGTGATTTTAACTACTGTCTATATTTAAAATTTGTTGGAATCCAAAGAGGCGAGGATTGGATAGTTTATTTTTTATACTGTTTTGATTGAAATTAGGTTGTTGAACTATTTCTCAGTTCTAAAACTCCCATGGCCCACGTACTATAACCCGCTAGACCATAACGCTTTGTAGTTCCAAGAGCATGCAGACCCATAAACACATAAAGCCATTGAGGGTATGTTATCCACTAAAGAAATAGTGACTGTAAAAAGTTGTGCCCTTTTAAAGCTGTTAAAATGCAAATGAAATAAAGAAAGAAAAAAAAAAGATTTAAAAAACGCTCACTCGCAGGGTAGTTTACACTTCCGATAAGCAAAAACTTTGAAATGCTGTTTTAATTTGTTTCAAGGAAGAACTCAAGGTGTGTTTTATAATGTTGAATACAATGAATTTGGATGCTTTAGGGGGAATAATTTTAAAGAAGCTAAAACACCAATGGGGATTATTGTTTCCAGCTGACATAATCTTTCTATTTCATCCTTCTGTAGTATGACAGAGTTGAAATGCATACAACACAAAGCCTTAAATTGCTGATATAGCTAAGATTTTGTTCAGTCTGAGGTTTAGTTCACAGCAAAGCATTGTGTTTGAGGACTTAAGTGGAACAAAGAATCCCAGAAAATACATGACTTTTTAAACAATTTTTTTCTTGCACTCACTATTCAGACCAACAGAATTGATTATTAAGTATTTTTATTAAGGTGGTCTTGAATATTTGCAGACTGTTCTGCGATCTGCTTCGTTGACATTTTTAAATACCTGTATAGGTAGTTACATCATGTTACTCCATTGAATTTGTAAAACTTGAAGCCATAAAAATATTAGTTCTATGTATAATGAGGGGGAAATAACAGGAAATCTAACCTGCTTTTAGAT
Organism: Melospiza georgiana; assembly: GCF_028018845.1. Classification (NCBI taxonomy): domain Eukaryota; kingdom Metazoa; phylum Chordata; class Aves; order Passeriformes; family Passerellidae; genus Melospiza; species Melospiza georgiana. Next base: position 10,587,124 of record NC_080437.1, on the reverse strand, counting down.
CTTGTGTTATCTCCGTGTATAAAGTTAAGAACTTGTGCTTTTGTATCAGTGCCAGCTGTAAATTTTTTACATACAGTGGCTGCCTTCTATGTCTTCCTATTTTTGATAATGCAGATTGTTGGGAATTCTGTAAGGAAGTAACTGATTAACGGCAAAAATCTTATGTTGGTCATTTTTTTTCCCATTTTCTCTCATCACCTTCTAAAACTTAGTGTATCAGTGTAACTTAGAAAAGTTTTTGAGGTTGTGTTCCCCTTCTTCAAAAAAAACCAAAACAGTATTGAGAGAGAGGGAAAAGATATATGTAAATGATCTGCATCAGGAGAAAATTATTAAATATTTGGCCCATCTAGTTTTTGAATTTTAGAGATTTTCACATCTATAATAAGATTTCAAATTGATTATGTAGTTTCATATGGGGAGATGGCAAGAGAAAAGAAGATGCAAATATGATGATAGGGGAAAGCAGGGACAACTACCTTTCTTTGTTACACTGGTAATTGTTTGGGAATTGATTTACCTCAGTGTTTAACAGTTTTTTTTTTTTATGTAACTAATTGTCAAGCACTGACAAATGCAGATTTTTTTTTTGAGGGTGGGGGGAGAAATCACCCTGTGAACTGCAGTGCATTTTTGTGTGTTAGACCCTCAAATAACTCTGCATTAAAGGGTACTTGAGGTCAACTTGCAAATTAAAGTTTTAAAGTAACATTTTTTCCATTGTAAATATTTGTGTAAATACTCTCAATTGGAAATTAGAACAGTAGAGTACTTTTCTGAATCCAATCCTATTTTTATTTTATACAGTATTTCTCAGCTGTGATCTTTGGAGCAAAAGCCAACGGCAGGAAAAATAGTTTGTACCAGTTTCATGAAGTATGTCTTTGGGTTTTTGTAAATAATTTTAACTCAAATAAAATTGCTACTTTCAATACATATCTTGTCTTTTAACATGCAGTAAAACACTCCTCTGAGTGATTGCAGAAAGAAGGCAGTGTCAGGTAAATTGCTAAAAGAAAAAAGTGAAAAAAAAAGATTAAAAAATTATTAAGGAGCATCCTGAACGTAGTGCTTTGCTTTTCACCTCTGTGTTGGGACAAAAAAATTCAGTGCCTGGACCTGAGGCTATGGTCAGTCAAACCAGTCAAGGCTGGAAATTTTCTGGATATGATGTATGGTGTCTCTTGATGCATTTTGGAGTTCTCTGCACAAGTTGATCTTTCAGTAACAACTCTGGAGAGCTGTAGTCAGAATAACATAAATGTGATAGAGCACAGGGAAAATGGCACCGTTCTTATGGTGAGACTTTTCACATCATGGGGGGTGTTAAGTGAAAAGGGAGGAAATTGCCATGAATGTTGCTCTGTTTCTTGATTAACGTGAGTGATGCTTTAACTTCAGGATGGATTTTTTCCCATGGATTTTTCCTTAATTGGTACAAGTAGCTATGGGTACAATATGCAATAATTCATGAACTGTAACACGACTTGAATGTGATGTGTCATCTCATTGCCACTTGGAACAAGCAGCAGCATAATGTAACCTTTTCTGTGCTGTAAGGGAGTGGTACTGGAGCTTGAAACATGGAACAGTGTGTTATTAGTGTGTGGTGCTGTAAGAGCCAAATGCAGCTTTATGTAAGCAAATGTTTTTAAAAAATCTGGTAAGAGAATTTCCTCTTCTTTTGTCAGTAGTTATGTAATGGAAGCATTGTGTGGAATGCTTAGGGGTGACATCAGCATTTTCAGATTAACAGGATAATTGTGAAGCTTCTAGAGAAGATTTGGGAGTCAAAGCCTTTCTCATAAATTATTTCCCTTTCAATCTGTTTTGAAGTGCTTGATTTGCATAGGAGAAAGGGATGTGGTGTGATGCCTGTGGCACTGATGTATCTCATATTTCCTTTCTGGGCATCACTAAGCAGAGGCCAGAGTATACTTGGTTAGCTGGGGCTATAACCAGGCAAGCCCACATATCTTTTCCAGTAAAGTTTCTTCTCATGAATGTGATACTTTTCTAGTTTAAAAGGCACGGAAAACCAAAAATGTGGATTTGACTTCAAAAGATAAAGAGGATTTAGGTGACTGCCGTTCTTCTGCATCAAGCCTGCCCTTATTGGATGGCCTGTTAATTGGGTTTTTGAAGATAATGAGATGGGAATTTACCCTGAATTCCACTAGTCAAGTGTTTTCAAAACCAGGCCACTGTAATTTTTGATACTGCTGCTTCTCTTCCTCTGTGTAATATGTTAATTTGTCTTTGGAAAAAGGACACTACTGGGTTCTTTCAGCCGTGTGGAACAGAAGCCTTTCATACTTACTCTTTTTTACTTGCCCTAAAGATCCCCTATCTAAGGGATTGTAATTGATGAAGATGTTTGCAGCATCAGTAGGTTCAGATAGTCTTCCTGTAAATAAAAATGAAACCATTATAAATAATGCAACTGCTAGAAGTCCTTACCCAAGGTCGATTTGTTTGCTAATGCCACAGGGTCTTTATTCCAGTTGTGCAAACGGAACTGAATGTGCAGCTGCAGGTTGTGCCCCAGGTAGCCACGCTCAGTAGGACACATCCGTGTGAGACAGCAGCACTCTGGTGATGCTCAGGGGGCTGCAGGGAGCCCTGAGGACAGCAGCCCTGCTGGGAGGAAAGGGAGCTGCTCTGGACAGAGCCTGACACTTGAGAGGCAGACGTGTCACCTCCATCACCTACTGCCTTCAGACTGTATCTCCACATCTCCTGACCCGCTGCTTGAACTGCAGCTCATCGCTTTGGAGAGGTAAATGCCAAAGACTTTCTCTCCACGTGTGCAAAGCCACATTGGTAAATAATGAAGAGTTGTGCAGGCAGTAGTACCTATTTCCAGAATTCTAGTCTGTCTTAGGTGGACCAAAGTTACTTAAAGGAAGATTCATTGAACTTCTGCAGAGTAAACTCAGGTGGTATCTAAAAGGAGACTCAGGATATAACAGGAATTGTATTAGATACACTGCTTAGAGTAGGACTCCTTTATATCTCCTGTATTATAGCAGAAGTTTTAGTTGTGTCTCTGCATTTAGTTTTTTAAAGGCTGGGAGGAAGATTGCTAACCTGGGGTGTGAAGTGGATGAAACGATGTCATTCCAGCTGTAAAGCTGACCCTGTGATGATGTCCTAGAACAAGTTACTTTGTTTCTCACTGTTTGCAGTACATAAGGCATGCAAACCAAGGTGGAAGGCATTACTGCAGAAGTTTGAAGTGAGAAAGGGAAGGAAGGAGTTGATTTTGTCAAATGATACCATTCAGGAGCCTTGCAAACACCTTCCCTCTAGGAATGATGTTGAAGTTGTGGAACTGTGGGGTTTTGTTCATGGATGCATTGTTGGCCTCTTACCCCAAACGTGACTCTTGAAAGCATTTCTGGGGAAAAGGTTTTAAAATATCCAGGCCGAGTTTTCTGATCTATTGTTAAATTTATAGTAAATTTCAATTCAATTAATAAATTAACAAATTTATTAATTGAATTGAAGTACAAACCATAAGGAAGTCTTGGAGTAAGATCACTTTGTGTCACAGCTCTGTGCAGAGGCATGAATTTGGGTTCAAAAGCTTGATGTTCAGGTTACTGAGCCTTAAAAAGCAGTTCAGTAATGTGTTATATAAAACTGCTGTGTAACATCTGGTGTCATTTTGCTGGCTCCTATATTAAACTTTTGTCTTCATTTGACAAGGAATTTTAAAGCGAAGCTATCTTACCCAAATTAAAAATATCTAGGTTGAAGTGCTATAATGAAATTTACTTTAGCAGCAGAAATTGAATATGGTAAATTAAATAGAAGTGATACCATTATTGTTTGTAGTCTCCTTTGCCCTAACTCTTTTTAAAACCTGGCTATAAATTTTTAATAAGGAAATTCTTCTTCTTAGTAGAAAAATCTGATTGCAATTTGTGTGCTGAGTATATTCATGCATCTGAAATATCCAGTTTCAGAATGGAGCTTCATATTGCAAAACAATGGGTTTTTTTGTGATACCTTAGATTACAGTGAGAGCCTTACTGAGGCTTTTGTGAAAACAAATTTGTAGCTATTTTAGCCCAGATAATCATGTAAGTTCCTTCTTATTTAATGTAGGTTCTAATGGTTATTCAAGTATAATTTCAAATGTGAGGCAAAAGCAAACATACAGGAATTTAAGTCATTTAAGTATCCGTGTAGAATATAAATTGGAGTTACTGGGGAAAAGCAGTAATCTAGAAGGATTTTTTAGTCTATTATACATCCAGTCTAGGATTGTAAAAAAAAAAAAAACCAAAACCTAAAATCATTCTGTTGAGAGAACTACATTTTGATGCTCATCACAAGAAGAGACAAATATACATCTATCCAGGTGTTATTATACAATGTTAAGAGGTTTATACAAAGATGAACTGTATGTTAATTCTATGCAATACTTGTGATTAGCCTTCAGAGGTTTTCAGGATAACTGGTTTGTGCTCTTTGATACGTGATACAGCTTCAGCTTTTTTTAAATCTGAAAATGCCACAGGATCTATGTGCTTTGGTTTCTGAACTTTGCTACCTGGGATCAAATGAAGCAGCTCTTGAACCACAGGTGTCTTTTGGAACCTTGGGTACAGGGAATATTTCTCTGTCAGGGAGGTTTCCACAGGTGTCTACACAATCCCACCCTTCTCTGTGGATTTTACCTGGTCACCATTTTCAAAATGCTCAATTCAAAGCCTGCTAAGCTCAGTCAGTCCTGCATTGTGGTGATGGTCTTTAAAGCTGAGCTCAGTGCCTTTGTCTGTGAGAAAACCTGAGCAAATGCTGAGTTCTCAGCAGGACCCAGAGTGCTCTTGTGTCAGTGAGACCCAGGGAGCAGGGGCACGGTGCCAAACCCGTGGCTGGGGCTGGCCTGTGCCCGAGGCTTTGCTGGGGTCACTGGGAGCGGCCGCCTCGCCTCGGGCTGTGCACAAAGGAGTCTGAACTGGGATGGGGGAGAGCCCCTGCTGAGGCTGTTTCTGCACCAGATCTTGCTGATACCAGAGCTCCCCCGTGTTTCCCAGGCTGATTTCAAACCCCATCTGGGTGCTGAGCCATTGTATCTCATCCAATGACAGCAGCACATGGCACCGTTGCAATGCACTTTCTCTCCTGGGTCTAAGGAAGAAAACACCTGCATTAAGAGTCCAGAAATTACAGAGTCAAAGGCCAGAAGGAGTTTCTATGAGCCCAGATTTCACTAACTACTGTCATATGTGAGATTCTACTCAGTCAGTGTGTGGTGTGAGTTCTCAAACCTCTTCAAGCAGTAGAGGTCATCTTCCTTTCAAACAGAATTTTAGGCAGATGCAAGACAAAGATATGTGAAAGAGCAGGACTCTCCAGTACATTGTAGTAAGTCTCCACAACACTAGTAAATGTCTAATTATTTCAGGAAATTACAGAATTTTTTATGTCCTGGAGATAAATTAAGAATTGTGAAGATTCAGATTTGTAAAAGACTATGATGTTTCAGTGATAGCAGCCTAAAAAGTGGTCATCTGCCTGTAACCAGCATTGAGGAAGGAAAATAAATTCCCTTGGTTGACAAACTTTCCCTGGAGATGAAGTCAGGCACACAGAGGTCTGATGGGATGAAGAACAACCATCATGCAAGTTAGGATATCTGAAGCTGGATCAACAACTGGGCCTGGTGTGTGGCTGCACAGCAGTCCCTGTTCTGAAACCTGAAGTATTTCCTGGAAGAGCCAGGTGCTGCTGAAGGCTGTGAGGATCTCCAGATGGGTGAGCAATTAGTCCATGAGCGTTGTGCTCCCCAAGTTATACTCCAGGAGCACTGCATGCTGTCTAGGTTTAGGTTGCAGAGCATATCACCTACAAGCAGGTGCCTTGGAGATTCCATACACTGCTGAACCAGAAGCAACTTCTTGCAGCATTGAGAACTTGGCAGGATAAGCTGAGGTCAGTGTTCTGCTCAAGGTTTGGGAGTGCACAGTGTAACTAACATCTGCAAACTTTATCTCTCATAGAGTCCAAAAAACCAGCACTCAGCTGCCAGGTGCCTTCCTTGGAAGCTGCTTTACTTTCTTGATTGAATGCAATTGGTAATTGTGGTACATGCCTATGGAATTTCTCTACATCATTCTCTATTCATCATGATGGACATTGCACAGCCTCTCTTGGTAATCTACACCAGGGCTAGGCTTCTCCCCTAAAGAAAAAAAAGTAAGAGGTACTTGTCAAGTTGAGAAAAGATGAAAGGAAAATGAAAAGAAAAGCCTACAAACAAACAAAAAAAGCCAACAAAAGAGCCAGAGTTTTCACTAAAGCTTCCTCAAGTCCCTAAGTTGTGGAGAGAGAAAGAAGTCTTCTATTGGACTGATCCTTCACTCCAAGGGTTTAAAAGAGAAGGGCTGAGCAGAAATAGGAGTCTCATCCCTGTAGGAAAGGAGGCCCTGCTGGGTTACCACGGGCTGTTGGTTGGGTTCAGGACTGCCCTGACAGGAGGAGGGGCTGGCTGGGAGGGGTGGGAAACCACTCTGCGGTTTTGAGTGTCTGGGCTCAGATACAAATCTGAGTGCCCAGAGCTGCACGGGCTGCAGGCAGTGACGGCCTGATTGGAAGCCCGATGAACTTGTCACTGGTAAGTAATGCACGGGAGGAAAAATAGCTCTGTACCACAGCAGGTTAAACTGCACATTAACTGTTGCCTGCGGGGGTGAGTCTAACAATTCAACTCCGACAGAGGGCAGAACGACATTTGTAACATTAGGTGTAATTAGGAAACAAATAGAAGAAAACAAGAAGCATCTTTGTATTACAGGATGCATCCCTGATGTTGCCTTGTTCAGAGCTCAGCATGGATTTTAGGAAATAGCAAGAGGCAGATACTATTTCTTTTTTCTGCTTTATACCCTGATTCATCAGCAATGTGGAATAGCCAGAAGAGGTTAAATAGTCCACAATTCTTCAGCTTGAAGAAGAAATAATGACTGGAGATACATGACTGGCAACAATAACAACCAAAAAACAACTAAGATGTTGAAAACGTGAATAGAAAATGACTGCTTGTCCCAGTGCTCTCCTTTGTTCTTGTAACAAGGAGCCCAGCGCAATTACCAGGTAACAGAATTTGAAATAAGCAAAAGGAAGTACACTTTAACACAGCACAGAGTTAAACTGTGGGACTTGCTGCCCCACAATCCTGGGAACAGTTTGCTTAGAGTGCTTTGCTGCTGAACAGTAGCCTTTGCATGCCAGGCAGCTCAAGTGCACAGCAATGCATGAGGGAGCAGTGTCAGCTCTCTCTGGTTTCTGCAAGAGCTCCTCTCTCCTTTCAAATTTTGCCCCAGGCCCCCCTGGCCGTGCCATTCCTTGGTGGCAGTGCCATGTGTGTTCTGCAGTGTGCACATGCAGCACAAGCTGCTTTATTGCAGCCTAATTCCTCAGTCACCCAGCAGTGTCCCAGACACTGCGTCAGGATTAGCCGGGCTTAAAGAGTCATGTCCCTGGCTGGCAATCCTGGAGGCAGACTGGCCAGGCCCTGGCTCCCTCCATGGGGCAGGGAGAAGGTTTCCACCCCTCTGCTTGGGTGGTAGCATGGGTCTTTTCCCATTTCTTCCATACTTTAGGCATGTACTTTCCAGAGCTCACCATATGCCTGTTTATCCCCTTCCTGCTTCTTTTCTAGCTCTAATTTCCCTTCACCTGTCTGCCTTCTCCCAGCCTCCACCTGCCTATTACCTTGTAATAGGTAGTTTGTATTCTTTTCAAAAATAATCCAAGGCCCACTCAGATTGTGTTTCCAAAGATACTAAACAAATGCCACAGACAGACAGACATGGCTTGGCAGCACACCTTGTTCCCACTTTGACCCCGGCTGGAGCTGGCCTCACTGCAGTGGTCGGTATCCCCTAGAGCAGTGCAGGTGTCACAAATCCAGGCAGGTGAGGACCCTCCCTAGCCAGCCCTTCTGCTGCTCCCCCTGGGTGCACCCAGCGTGCCTTGGGGAGCTCAGCTCTTTGCTCGGTGCTGCTGTCCCTGCGGCAGCCCCGGGGGCAGGCAGGGCTGTGAGATGGATGTGCAGCCCCGGGGCTCAGCGAGGGGCAGCCGGAGCAGCCGCCAGGAGCCGGGCTGGGGCCACTCCCAGCGCTGACAACAGCAGTTCACGTCCCCAGATGTGTCACCTCTGAGCTCAACCCCTGCACTGCCACACGCTGCTTGTTCCGAGTCCATGCAGGGATGTGGGAGGGTCTCCAGCTCGGTTAGGAAGGTCAGGCTTCTTAATTGCACATGAAAGTGACCCAAATTCCAGGAGCTGCTGACAGAAGTGTGTGCTGCCGTGCCCCACGGCCAGCTCTGGGTTAATTATTAAGGAGTGCTATTTTTAGTAGGCGTTTGCAATAGATTCCGTGTGTCTGTAACCTTGTTCCCGTGGAAGTTCATCACAATGTCACGTATTTCATTAATTTTAACCTTTATTCTATGCAATTAGTAGAAAATGTTTCTAAAAACCTCTTTGATTTTTTTCCTGCCCCCTTCCCACTGGGAAGGCTAAACAATGGTGTGAGTTCTAGGCATGCACATCACAGAATAGCAAGTTTGGCCAGGATACAAATACAAATCCTTAGAAGGCGGGAGGCAGGGACAGTTCGTTTACAACAAGATGGAGACTCTCAAAGAATTGTATAAATGTCTAAAGTTAAATTCAACAAATAATCTGCTATTCTGCCAATAAGAAATATACACTTCTAAAAACAAATTTAGAAAATAATTGTAATGCTTGCAATCTTTCCTACAAAGGAGAGAAAAATCCTTAAGCAGCGGCAGCTCTTAGTATAATTTGGCTACATTCATACATTGATCTACATGTAAGGGTACATTGCCATGACAACTTTTAAATCTTGCTGAATTCTGTTCTTACTACTACTATTTTTTTTTCTTGCTGTACTTTCTAAAGTGACCTGTAGTCTGGGATCTCCTCTGCACACAAGGACCTTAAATCCTGCATCTGTAACTCTGGGTAGTTCTAAAGCTTGTTGCCCTCAAAATCTTGTTAATCAAGAAACAGAAAACATATTATATATATATATATAAAAAAGCCAAGAATTTATTGTTATTATGGTGGAAACCTTTACTTTGAGAATCATAATTAGTCCAGACCTAATTATTACAGAAAAAAATGCTTCTATACAGAAAGAGTTGCAATAATAATAATAATAACAGTAATAGTAGTAATAGTAATAATAAACAATACAGCTATGTCTCTTATACTCACAGTTCCAGCTCCTTGCCCCTTTCCTGGTGTTGCACTCACCCTTTCAGGGTCCTCATGTTGCTGCCTTCAGTGTGGTGGTAGGGATGCTAAGGCTGGTCACCAGCACACAAGTTCTTTTGGCTGGGAGGGATGTGATGATGGCTGCATCTTTCTCACTCCAGGATCCACTTGGGGTCTTTTTTTATGTTTGCCAACAAACCTTCATACCTTGCTGCTTCATCACTGGTTTGCAACCCACATGATATCCAAATTTGCTAATGTATCTTGCATATGGTGGAAACGTTCTTTGTTCTCTTGTGCATGAAAAGGTGATTTTGTTTGACTCTAGGTCTGTGTTTTGACTGGAAATCAATGGTTAGTTTGTTTTTTAGCTATGGGGATTCCAGTGGCAAGCCCATGCCTCATCTTTTGTCATCTTTTCCTGTACTACTCCCCACTGCATCCTGTGCCTCCTCCTCTGCCACCACTCCAGGTCTGTGTTTTCTCCACATGACATCATTTATGTTGGTTGTATCTTCTTCTGCACAGAACAATGACCTGTCAGTCCTGCCTGGGCATAAGTACACTGGTACCATACATGGGTAAGCAGAAGTAAAACCAAGTCATCCATGACTGTGTGGTCAGAAGAAAAAATGCTGTTACAGCTAAGCCCAAAGAAAACTTGCAGGTAGGTCAGCAAATGTTCTGCCAAAGCAGGCAGGGTGTGACTCTGTGCTGAGGCCTCAGAGCAAGGCACGTGGGCTGTCCCCAGCAGTGACAGAGCTGACACAGGGCTACAGGCCACCAGCAGGCCACTGTCTCATCAGCAGCATGCACCAAGGGCTGCTGCCATTCTGCTGTGTCACATTCCAGCTCCAGTTGCAGCAGTGCCTGACAAAAATAAGGTACAGGTGTTGAGCAGCAACATCTGGGATCTCAATTACTGCTCCTACAATAAAAGAACCCAGCCTGGCATTTTGGTCTTGCTCCAAGCTGTCTGGGCAGATGCTTGAGTGGAAAAATAGCTTGCTGGTGAGATCAGCCTGTTCAATCCAGGCAAGCGAGAAGAGCACATGTTATTAAAATAGAAGGCAAAATGAGGCAATTCCTCTGCCTGTCAAATAACTGGGTAAATCTTCTCAAAGTCTTTTCTTCATGTGCTTTTTTAGATTTGGCTATCTCTGTCCTATGAGAGTCAAATATTCTTGGCAGTGGAAATGCTGCTCTCACAAGTACCAAGTGCCAAGCTTTTAAAAATTAGTACAATGTAAAGAACATGCTTTGTTTTTGTAAAAAAGTTGTTGAGACACCCCAAGTTTCAGACAAGCTTTAAAAAAAAAATACTTTGTCTGTTTTCAGGAGCTTTTCACTGGAAGCACTGTGAGGCTGGGAATCTCTGTGCAGCTACAGCTGTACTTTCTCTGTATCCAGGGGTGGGAAGCATTATTCCTGGCGTGCCTCCAGCCAGGAGGGGCTGAGGCACAGCTGGGCAGGCAGAACATGGTGGCTTGTGCTTGGCCAGAGGCCTCTCGAACGATTTGGACCAAGTGTCCTTTCACGTTCCCCACCCTGGGGCACTCCAGAAAGTCTGTCCAAGTTAATGAAAGGCAGGCTGCACAAGCTGAAGCTTCATTAAACCTGCAGCACGGCTGCTAAGCCCATGCTTTAGTTTAATTCACAAATGGGATTGAGTCAAGTGTTTACCAGCTCTCCCTGACCCCAATCCCCAAAGGCTCGCTGTGTTTGAGCTCTGAGCTTAAACGTCTCTGCAATCCTGCTTCTAGGCCAGGCTGGAAAATGAGGACACTCATGTTTCCCTGAGGCAATGGCCAGACCCTTACATGAGGTGAGAGCTCACTGCTGGCCTGTGCCCTGCTTTCAGCTGGGATGAAGTTAATTTCCTCTTTCTGGCTGTCACAGTCCTGTGTTTTGGATTTGGAATGAGAACGGTGTTGATAATACATCAATGTTTTGGGTTTTGCTAAGTTGTGTTTATCATAAGTCAATGAATTTTTACTCTTTTTCTTGTTTGTTCGTTTTTTCTTTTGTTTTGTTTTTATGGGTTTTTTTTGTCATGCCCTACCAGTAAGAAGGTGCACAAGAGGCTCTGGGAGGGAGTGTAGATGGGATGGATGACCTGAAGCAGCCAAGGGGATATTCTGCACTGGAGAGTATCACTCCTGGGGGTTACCCAGCAGTGGGGCCAGTCTGGGTTTGGGAAGGGGGGTTCTAGCATTGGTCAGTGAGTGGGTAGTGAGCAGCTGAATTGTGCATTACTTCTTTGTTTCCTTTTTATTACCATAATTACAATAATTTCTTGTCATTTCTGTATTTTACTTTCTTCTTGATGATTAAACTGTTCTTATCACAACCTAGAGTTTTACTCTGATTCTCCTCCCCATCCCCATCCGGGCGTGAGGCGGAGTGAGCAGGTGTCTGGTGCTTTATTTCCAGCTGGGTTTAACCCAGGGCAGCGCATCCCGGGCACCCTGGCACCTCTCTGGCTTCCTGTGGCAGAGGGGAGGGCAGGAGGAGCCTCCCTTGGGCCTCCCTTCCCCTTGCACAGTGAGCAGCTCTGCGGGGAGGGATGGTGCCCAGTAACCCATCAGGAGAGATGGATTGAACGTGTCAAACGTAGAATTGAGGTTGGTTTGTGGCTGTCTCTCCCCTGGGCACAACTCTGGGAGTTGGGGGCTGTTACCCGATAGCCTGGGCTGCCGCCCGAGCCGTGGGGGACCTTACATGGTGAAGGCACCTGTGCTCACCAAGCCCATCCTGGATGGCTCCCCTCGGAGTTTCTCTGGGATTCCGGGCTGTGAGTGTGGACATGGGGCTGTGGAGCGCTCGGGTGCGCCCCTGAGGGGAGCGCCAAGCCCCCGGCCCGGCCTGAGGGAGGGGCTGTGCCCGGGCAGGGGGAGCCGGCCCAGCGCCAGGGGCTGCCCTCAGGGCTCAGGGCTTGCTGCGACCCTGCGGAGGCTGGGGGCTTCCGGAAGGTTCCTCTGCCAGGTGAGCAGGGGCTGGGGGCTTCCGGAAGGTTCCTCTGCCAGGTGAGCAGCAGGTGGGGGTTTCCGGAAGGTTCCTGAGGCAGGCGAGTGAGGGCCGGGGGCTTCCGGGAGGTTCCTGAGGCAGGCGAGCGAGGGCCGGGGGCTTCTGGAAGGTTCCTCAGGCTGGTGAGTGGGGGCCGGGGGCTTCTGGAAGGTTCCTCAGGCTGGTGAGTGGGGGCTGGGGGCTTCTGGAAGGTTCCTCAGGCGGGTGAGCGAGGGCTGAGGGGCTTCCAGAAAGTTCCTCAGGCAGGTGAGCAGGGGCTGGGGGCTTCTGGAAGGTTCCTCTGCCAGGTGAGCAGGAGCTGGGGGCTTCCGGGAGGTTCCTGAGGCAGGCGAGCGAGGGCCGGGGGCTTCTAGAAGGTTCCTCAGGCTGGTGAGTGGGGGCTGGGGGCTTCTGGAAGGTTCCTCAGGCAGGTGAGCAGAGACTGGGGGCTTCTGGAAGGTCCCACAGGCAGGTGTGCCAAACCAGGGGCTTCTGGAAGGTTCCTCAGGCAGGTTAGCGGGTGTCAGGGGCTTCCGGAAGGTTCCTCAGGCAGGTGTGCAGTGACTGGGGGCTTCCGGAAAGTTCCGCTGGCAGGTGAACAGGAGTTGGGGGCTTCAGGAAGGTTCCTCAGGCAGGTGAGCACCAATTGGGGGCTTCCAGAAGGTTCCTCAGGCAGGTGAGCGAGGGCTGAGGGGCTTCCAGAAAGTTCCTCAGGCAGGTGAGCAGGGGCTGGGGGCTTCTGGAAGGTTCCTCAGGCAGGTGAGCTGAGCCCGGTGCCTCAGGCAGGTAAGCGGGCTGGGCTCTCGCGGCCTCGTGGCGCTTGCTGGTCCGGGCCATTGTCTTTCCCTGTGTTTTGGGGATAGGTGGCTGCCCCATGTTTGGAGACAGGTGTTAGCCCAGTGTTTTGGGGACAGGTGTTAGCCCCGTGTTCTGGGGACAGGTGTCAGCCCCCCGTTTTGCGGACAGTGCAGCCCCACGCCCGTACAGGGGCAGAAGGGCTGAGCCTGCCTGACCCTGAAAGGCTCAGCCGCGCCCAGGTGTTTCCCTGCTTATATTCGCTCTCGGCAACCACCAGGGGGTGACAGGCTGAGATTTTAATTTCCGAATTGCAGAAATGAGGCATCGCGTTCTTTAAAGGTCAGAGCTCAGGATAAAACTCTGCAGGTAAAGAAGACATTTTCTTTTGTGAGCTGGCCATGAGCTAACTGCTCATCTGCTGCTCTCTTGGACTGTGTTTGGGGCATACTAGGCAAACCGAGTTGTGAATTTCCTGTGGAAAATTTCCTTTAATGAAAAAAACAGTGATCTGTTACAGCTGAAACTGTGGAAAAATAGTTGTGAATTCTGGGTTTCCTGATGTGAAGAAAAAAAAATAATTTGTATATAGTTGAAGTATCCGGTTTCACTAATATTTACAGAAATATGTTTATTTCACTCTTCTGTTTGGAAATTTACATTCTCCTGGGCAAAAGTAGTAAAACATGTTTCTGCATGGTGACATTCACACTGTGATGGTGATGTGCTGTCTGTGTCCCTGGACTGTGACCCTCCATATTTCTGTGGAGATTAGAAGAGATTATTTGGGGCATTATTGGATACCCCTAGCAGACAGCTAGGAAAGTTACTTGGTGTCACACGTTCCTTGGGAGCTTGCCAACAAGTGAATCCATGCCTAATTACATGGTCCATTCAGCTGCAGCTACTGCAATATCCAACACTGTTGTTCCAGTAAATGTGAATTTCATGTGAAGGGACATAAACATCAAACTGCAAACTACACATGATGTAGACCCTGGCCCCAGAGATGCACCAGGGCTGAGGAAGGCACACTCCTCACTTCAATGAAAAAAACAAAAAAAAATGAAGGCTGGAATGTTACTGTTTGGGCCTCTAAAAAGGTTCTTCATTGCACATGTGCAAATAAAATTATAGGGTACTCACAAAATCCCCAGTTACTTGCTTTGGATAGTGATCAGCATGCTCACATCATTAAAGATCTTTGCATAAAACAGAAAATAGCCTAATTTTACACAGCAGGAACTAAGGAGGGGGTGATGGTTGGAGCTTAAGCAATTAATAATTAAGAAGTAGGAGACAGAAGATACTACCTGAGAAGAAAACAGGCTGTTTAATGTAGAAGTGACTGCTGTGGTGCATCCATAGGGAAGATGGGGCTCAGACACTGTTTCTGGGCAGCACTTTGTCAAAATGCAGTTGCTTTGCAGATGTAAGACTCCAGTGGAAATATGTAAATTGATAGAAAGGATTACTCTTTAAACTGTTTTCTTTACTCAGTTTTGGAAGCTTAGGAGGTTTTTGACTCTTAAGGAGTTTCACTGCTGAAAGCTCTCTCTAATTTCTGTGGTTAGGCAACAACTTAGATGGAATACACACCTTGTTTTATGGGGGTTTTATTCCTCTCCCTGTCCATTACACAAGGAAAGAAAAGGGCTCCCTGCTAAAATCCAGGCATGCAGTTTCTATTTTAAATCTCAAGTGTTTGTTTTTTGTGCTACAGTATTGCTGACTTTGCTATAGTTATACATAGTTCCTTGCCCTCTGTCCAAGACATTTTTAACTCCCCTTTTCTGTTTTAAAGAGAACTGAATTGGACTGAATGCTTCTAATTCAGTCTTCTTTTTAATTTCAGTGGAGATGGAAATTGAAGTTGCTCTTGAGGGGAGAGTAGTAGATGGACCAGAACTACTTAATATCAGAGTCATAATTCATAGTGCTCACATCTCATCTTAGAAGTACAAACTGTACTGTTCTTGAAATGTCAATGCTTTTGTTCCCTATTTAAAATAGGGATTCGATCTCTTCATCTTGGAAAAAGAACTTGGTGTCTTCATTGATTTCACAGTACAAAATATTCATGCAAAGCCTGACTTCTCAAAGGACTGTGAGGCAAATGTTAGCACGATAGCAATAATTTAAATCAGAGGTTTTATCTCTGCTGAGCCACTTCTTTTTTTATCCTGTATGCTTCTAGATAATAAGGCACTTTGTTACTAGCTTTTTATATGCACTTACAGGCATAGAAAACATTGTGAGTGGGCTGCATTTGGGATATTTAGTTGCAGCTGTGCCAGGTTCCTAATAATAACAATTTAATTGTTACAATCATGGACTCATCTCAGTTGCTGTGTGAACTTTAGATAGACCCTCAATAGCCCACTGAATTCAGTAGGAGCTTCTCTGCTAGTGAAAATTACAAAGGTTTAGAAAAGGAGTCCATCCTCTCGTGCATCCATGAGTGCTAATTGTACTTCTTCCAATCGCTCGTCGTTGCTCCCTGGCTGTACTTTCTTGCCTTCACAGCTTGTTTTCCAGCTGAGCAGTCCCTGTACAGCTCCAGTTCTGCTTCAGAAGGCAATATATCAGATTCAGTGTGAACTCAGCAAGGAGGGATTTCGTCAGCTCTGTCATAGCTAAGATGCTGTAGCTGTGCTCTTCCCTGTTTTTAACGGACATAATTGCGCTGTCAAAATGTTGTTGTGTAAATCAAGCTGCAGCGTGTTTGCAACATCAGTGCTAATGTGGCTGGTCTGACACTTCCTTCTAATTACAATTTGCATATTTCCAACAGTTGGCTGAGCTGCAGGAGGTGCTGAGATGGGATGTCATGTCAGGGAGGCTGGAAGGAGCTGGAGAGCTGCCTCCAAGCACAGTGTGCAGTGGCCCCACAGCCAGACAGATCCAAACTTTCCTGCTGGCACCCACAGGAAAGAGGGAGAGAGGGAGGAAGAGAGGCCAGTGATGCAGCAAATGAAACTTGCACCAGCAAGGACAAGGCCTGGTTCAGCTACCTAGAACATGGGATTCTGCTTGGAATACTGGTCTGCTGGGGGCAGATGGGCTCCATCTGTCAGACAAGGGCAAGAGCATCCTCAGTCACAGGCTTGCCAAGCTGGCAGGCAGGGCTTTAAAGTTTCTGTGGGAAGGACCTTCAGCCCACCCCACTCCTATCAGCTGAATGCCAGGCCAGCAGGAGATGCCCAGATCCTGGAGAGAGGTCACATGTCAGCAGAAGAGCCCCTGAAGGGCAGCACAAAGCAAATCCAGCCAGTCCAAAGTTTCACTGGGGCCTAGATTTAAATGTAGAATGCTAGATTTAGATGTAAATGCGTGTAGCATTGGGAGTAATTAAGAGGAGCTAGAAATGTGTACAGATCTGCAGGGCTGTGGAATCATGGACATGTGTGGATGGATCCTATGACCAGAGTACTGAAATGAAAGGATTCAGGTACTTCAGGAAGCACAAGGAAGAGCTGTAACCATCTATATTAATGTCCAGCTGGAGTGCATGGAGCTGTGCCTGGGGCTGCATGAGGAGCTGGCTGAGGGCTTATGGGTCAGGATGGAAGGAGGGCAGGACAGTGGCATTATAGTGCTAACCAGGAAGAATGAGTGGAAGAGGCAGCCTGGTCTTCATGTATTCTTTCAGCCCCCCAGTATCTGTTGGAGGGCAGAGCATAGGTGATCCAGGGGGTTGCTGGAATACATTGATGGTCACTTCTTTCTCCAAGTGACAGAGGAGCCAATGAGGAGAGGTGCCATGCTGGACCTTGTTCTCACAAGAAAGGAGGGGCTGGTGGGGGATGTGAAGCTCCAGGGCAGCCTTGGCTGGAGTGACCAGGACATGGTGGAATGTTGGAGGGTTAGGGCAGTGAAAAGGGTGCACAGCAAAGTCCCTGCCCCAGACTCAAGGAGAGCAGACTTTGGCCTCTTCAGGGATCTGCTTGGCACAGAGCCATGGGATAAGGTCCTGGGGGGGAGAGGGTTCCAAGAAAGATGGTCAGTATTCAAGGATCACCTCTCCCAGCTGAGCTGACCCTATGTGCAATCCTGTGACAGAGGCAGTACAGTTTCTTAGCTGCTTTCTTGCTTGGCTGCAGAGATCCTGTAGAGTACTAAAAAGGCCTCTAGGACAGATTACATTAATGAGGGATTCTGAGATCTGTACCACAATGCTTCCTGAAAATTTGATGTGGTACATATCAATATATGAGGCAAACACTTTGTCATGATTATAGCAGTCCTCAAAGAGATTCATTGGGAGTGGTAGGAATGGGAAGAAGTAAATACTTGCCCAGACAGGCTTTACAGTGTCTTTTGTCACATGTGGTACAGAGCAGAAAGAGGAACCAGACATTTTTCTGTGATAACCATAGATACTGAAATGAGAAACAGCAAGCATGGAAATTCAGCCAATAAAAGATGGGTATATCTGGCTGCTGTGGAGAGCTTTTAAGCCTTTCAGATCTGTGTCTTCATAACTGAAGTGTTATCATGCAAGGTGTTGTTTAGCAAAATTGTAACTCAAAGAATTTTTATTTCAATGACTGAGACTGAAGTTTTGCTGCAGAGAATGCTGGAGTAGGGAGCACAGACTGATTCCTTTCTGCTTAGCTCAAAAAATCTCCAAAAAACTATACTTTTTTAAGTGACTCTCTAAATAGCAAACATCTATTACTATTAGGCTCAACAACAAAATCTTTTCTCCTTTGCTAATCCCCTCTGTATGTCCAGCATATATTTTTTATGATTCTAGGCTGAGGTCTTTATCAAAGCTTAGTTGAGGAGCATGGTACATGACCATTGACTGCACCCCTCAATGCAGTTGTTCTGTTGAAATTAAATGCCTCAGTTCCTCCACTCTGCACACCTCTCAACCCAAAAGGCAGTTCCCAAGAGGTTTTTATGGTTAATGTAAATTACCATGTCCTTCAGAGTGAAGTTGCTGAGAAGTAGCTGCAAACACACATTTCCTTTAGGATTGAATACTGTGTGGCCTACAGGTCACAGATCAGTGGCAGCTGCCTTTGGACCAGTGGCAGCTCCTCTTGGCTCATTTTGCTTCTCTCCTACCTTGTACACACCTGCTCCTGAGGCATTCAGGCAGATGTTCCCTAAGGAGATCTTCTGGAATAAGATTGGATGCAGATTCTTGTGTGTCTGCCCCTCTCCTACCTTTCACCTCTTGTATCTGAATGGCCAGCTCCAGAGCATAAAAACAAGTGGAAAGGAGATACAGAAATGCTAAATGAGCATTTAGCTGTTCATTTATCATTGGTAACCTGTTTGTTTGGGGCAGACGTTGCAAGATTAATTGGCAAAGAAGCATGAAGCAGAACTGGCTGGCAGGGAGCCCCTTAATGCCCAGCACTAGGGCCCTTTCTGCCTTGCTTGGAAGAAAACATGGTAACTCACATCCACAGCCTTGAAATTAATCCTATTAGACACTGTTTTGAAAAAAAATCAAGAGGCATGCAGCTTTCCACTTGGATTAATCCAGAGTGAATCTATTGTAGAGACAGCCCCTCCCATCGTGCCTTGTATTTCCACATGCTCTTGAATGAAAATGAGCTTGAGCCTGTTGCAAGTTTCAACTGTTCCAAAAATCCAGGAAGATAGGGAGAAGATGTGACAGCTTGATCTGTTTTGCTTATTCAATTAACAGACCATCCAGGGAATAGAAGATTTATGAGGAGCTCTCACTGTCCTTGATGATCCCTGATGGGAGAAGAACAAACCATCCACCCTTTTCCATAGCTAAAACACCCCAGCAACACTTTGTCCAGGCCCATCCTCTTCCTCAGACCCATTTTAAGGCAGGTGGATATTCATGGGGATCTCTTCTCAGGTACAGATGTGTTATCACCACCCTTCAGGACGGACACCACTCTTGCAGTGATTTACTTTACTTCTCTGCAATAAAACAGAAAAGCAAAGGGTTAAGAAAAAACTTTGGTGCCACTCAGTGGACGGGGAAGGAGAGTAAAATGAGACACTCCTAAGATAGAGTAAGCCCTGCAACAGGAGAAAATACTAAAGAGAAAATAATGAGATTAGGAGGGAAAATGTTGCTTTGGTATTACTGCACTGAGTATCAGTACTGAGGCTTGCAGAGGCTAATTGCAGTAAACTCATACACAAATCCTACGTTTGCAAGCAAGTGAAAAGAAATTATTTCAGGTCAAGGAAAAGGGTCCCAGACCTTGCCATATCTGGCAGGTTTACTGGCAGCAGAAAGATGGGGATTCTTTTACCTTCTGTATGCACAGAAGTGTTAAGAAGTGGGTGTATCTGCTGGATTTCACTCCATGCTCATTAGCTCTGCTCCCATTACAGTCCCAGAAATGTAGGCCTTGGGAAGAGGCAGCGTTTGTGTTTCATAATGCCCTCTACAGGGTCTCAGAAGCAAAACACCTGCTTCAAATACTGAAATGTGTTGTTTTAAACATTATGTAACAGTGGTTTGCACACTCTAAGGAAGAAAGCTGAAATATGTTAATAAGCAATACTCTGCTACCTTTCTATGGCCAAGGTGGAAAATTGCACATCTAAGTAGCTTATTGATTAAAAGAGCCTTTAAATAACAACAAAACTGCACAGTGATCTCTTCTACTTTCTGTTATCAGTGGATGTGTTGCAAGCCCAGCAAAAGTCTGCGTTTTGTGAGGCTGGAAAAGGCTCAGATTGCTATTCCACTCTTTCTCCTGGCCTGAAAACAGAATTCTGGTTTTTTAACGTTGTCATTTGATACTGCACAGTTTTTGGGAAATCAACATATTCCTATCTGTTAAACAGTGCCTTTTAGTGTGAATTTGGCTCCACTTCTGGAGAGCCAATAACATTTGAATGCATTCCAATTTCCATTGTAACTCATGCTTGGAAGTTTGGCCAGGCTGGAAACTTGCAGAATAGCTTGGGTTGCATGAAAACAAACATTGCAGAGCTGAACACAAGGCCCTTAAAATCAATGGGAGACTTTTCTATTGACTGCCCTGGGTCTTGAGGCCGACCATGGCTCTCTGCTTGGCCTGAAGGTTTCAGGCAAGTGCTTGCACATTGCTGTTTGTGTCTGCTCACTGAGCCTGTGCTGGGCAGCCACAGGGACAGGGCATGACTCAGCTCTGCCTCAGCACTCTCACAGGCTGGATCCTTTTCCCCCACTATGGGTAGGGCTGCTATTGCTCACTGTTACACCAATTTCTGCTGAAATGAAACATTTGGTCTGAAATTTTTCACACTGATTTTTTTCCCCTGAAATAAAAGTATATATAGGTTTTTTAAATTATTGTGTGTTTGGGTAGTATTCCCTTATTTTGGAACAGGGATTTATTATATAGTAAGAATGATGCTTTGTATCAGGGAAAACTTTTTTATTCTGTAGCCAAATTCGAATGAATTTTCAGTTATGAAAAAATAAACAAATGGGAAGCTCCAAGCAGTATGATGAAATGCAATCTGTCTGTGGGCTAGATCCTGCTATACCATCAGAAGGGTGCTGAAAATCCACATTGGATCTGATGCCTACCTGTATGTTCTCTTATGTTTTGGGCTTGAATAATGCCTGACCATTTTCAAAAGGAAAATTGGTTGGTTGGTGGTTTTCTTAAGGCAGATGTTTCCTTTCTCACATAGATGAGTAATTAACTTGTTTTTAAATCTCTCACAGCAACTTTGTAATACTTCTCATGTTTTTGGCATAAGCTGCTCTTGGCATATGGGCAAAAAGGAATAATACCCTTCCAAGTAACTGTATCTATCATGTTGGATCATTAAGAGAACAGGCTGAAAAAATGTGATGCTCTTAGAGTTATGTACATTGGTTTTTACACATCACTTCCAGTATTTCATCCTTCTTTTAGGAAAATGGGTAGGTGCAATTTCTCTCTCAATAAAGATTTAATGCCACAGGAGGCAGGGAAAATATGAACTAGTCTGTTGCTCTTTATTCCCTGGCCAGTTTCAATCCTCAGCCCACTCTGTATTGGCTTCATTATCCTTTTACTGCCAGATATTTATCATAGGATTTATTTTTCCATTGTACTCTTCATGAAACTGTGATAAAGAGCTTATTTTACTATCTTAAAGTCTTTAGAACACACAAGATTAGAGCTTGCAAGTATTTAATTCAGGATAATTTCAGAAGAGCAATTAAATTTGCAACTGTACTTTGGAAGACAGGATCATTGTGTATATTTTTATTGTAGTGTAATAAGTAAATGTGCCACAAACCTTCATTTCCATGGCATAACTCTCTTGTGAGTGGTATTGGGGATAGCATTTAAATCAAAGGAGGCTGTACTGCTCCAGTTCAAACCTTAGATGTCAGCTATGATGTCAAACTCCTACTGACTTCGAGGAAGCTGTAGATAAATTAACCTGTAGCTTGAATTCCTAAATCTACCCCAGTTTGAGTATTTAGTTGGGTTTTATATACTTTTTTGCCTATAATGGTGAAACTAGCTTCTAAACAATTTTCTGTGGAATAAGGGGCTCTGTAAGTTCTGTCAGCTCCTTTTATTGATACACTCCTTACTGAAGATAGCGTGTAGTGAGAGCCAGATTCAGCTCCTGCCCTCATCAGCAATCAGGAAGATAATAAGGTGCCTTTAAATGCTTTTCTTTCTTTACCCCTCTTCAAGATAAAAGTGTATCAACAGAGAATTCTATAGCAAGCTGAGCTGGTTTTGTAATTATAATGGCTGCCAGTTGAATCAGGTAAAATTAATTCACTCCAATTGCTTCTCTATTGTGGTTATTTTTAAAGGATTTTGTCTCACAAAATGTGTCTTCACATGAATACATTTTAAAGGAAGTATCACAAAGCATTTTGTAGTGTGAAATGGGTTTCTTTGGTGTGTGGGTGACAGCTGAATGCCACAGTGGACCATTGAATAATTGCTCACAGCTGGGGGAGCCCTGGTGGTCCCATTGGGGTCAGTTACAGAGCTCAGGTCATTTGCAGATGAGTGCCTGAGTAAGTGACTAATCAGGCATGGCCACTGATAATGGGGGACCTCTGTGTCTTAAAGGAGACTGAGGGCATGCAGTGGGCCCTGTCCCACTTGAGTAGTTCTTCATTGAACTGACTGGACTAACAATTACACTTCTCTAAGCTTGTTTCCCCTTACATCAATATCAGTTGTGTTTCCCTTGTCTTTCAGTGACCTTGCAATCCATCTATTCTCTGTTAGACCATGACTGGCTGGCCAGGGCCAGGGGCCAGCTCACTGCACTCCCAGACTTGTTGGTTTTGCTTGATAATAATTTCCTTAGATTCATTGTTACTAATGCCATGGAAACAATGGATTGTTTCCATTCAATATTTTAAGTTGGGAGATCAGAAGCAAAGTTGAATGCCAGATTTTTATTAGTAATTATAAAAAGAGATGGAAAAAAAGAAAATTCCAGTTGATCTCATATAAAATGTGGGATGTAAGATAGAAACTGTGCCCACAAAGTAAGAAGTGTTTGTTTTTATTAAACAAACAAACAAACTTACCTGCACAAGTTGCTGTTTCAGACTTGGTATAATTTTTGGTGCTGCCAGATGATTTTTTTTTTTCCCTAGACTACTCAAAGATGCTGAGTTCTATTTAGCCTACAGAAAATCTGGATTTGAAGAGAAAGTTACTAATCTGATCACCCAGTCATTCACTCCAGAAGACAGGTAATGATGGAAGTATTCAGTGTGTATTTGTGGTGATTCACTTTGTGACTATAACCTCCTTAGACTGAAATAATTTTTTTACCTGCAGCCTTTTCTTACTTGTGCTTCTTTCACCTACTCTGTATGCAATTTGAACTGACATAGGGCATAATTCTTGAATAAAAACCTTCTAAAAATCTTTCTCTTGAAAACCAGCTTACTCTAGGTTAGCATATTTTTCTACTGCCTAAAATATTATGGGCAAGGGTCAATGGGAGTCATTTGCAATTGCTGTGCAGCTTTCTGAGTCACGATTTTCTAAGCTCAAATGACTGTTCCTTCAGCAGATCTGTTTCTGTAATGCATTTTTTTTAGATTTTAACCCTGTTGAGTTAAATTTGTGATTTCAACAGTTCATTCTATGTTTTTTCTAATAGGGGACTTCCAAATATTCACACATATATAGACTGTGCTACAAGGTGTTACTTTTGGAGAAAACCACAGCTATGTCTCAGGAGGGGAAAATTTTAATCTTTATAGACCTAGTCATGAACCTGGATATGGCAGTCAGGCTGAGTTCAGTGAGTCTGGGCTGAGCTCTGCCAATCAGGTTTTAAAATTGAGATACAAAGGAATGAAAGGCATCTTCATGTTCTACACTGGGCCTGCTGTGTGGATGATTCCATGTAAGATCTTCCAGGTTTTCCAGCCCCCCCCACATGGCCACTATTTCACCAAATTGGTGACACCAGTTGTGGTGCACTGACACCACAGCTGCTCTTGGTGAGCTCTGCCATGTGGGGAGCCTGAATGGGGAATGGTTTGGCCTTTTCTCATCTCTTATGATTCACCTCACCTGCCTTCTCCGTGTTATTGATCTGAAATGCTCAGCAGAGGGGAGGAATTCAGTATGTTCAGCAGGGTGAATATGATCCACAATGCTGCTCTGCTGTGTGATAGGGAATACATTGAAAGGGGCTAATATTCTTTTGCACAGAGATCCCTCTGATTTATGTGTGGAGATTTAAAACTATCCAATGAAACATTTCTCCCACTCACTCTTGGCTTCTGCTGATCTTTCAGCTGGTTTCCTGAATTCTGCTGTCCTTACTGTCTGAGCTGGGCAGCATAAAACACATAAACATTCTGGTTTTGGTGCTTATGATTACCTTGCAGGAGACAGAGAATTTTATGTGTGTTCTCCAGGATTCCTTCAAATGTGCTGATCAGCAGATATGCATGCCTGTAAGCCAGCTCAGTAGAACAATTGTGAAATAAAAACACAGTAGTACACAAAGCAGACTTACTGTAGGTCTGGGGCATTAGAGTTTTCAGAAGCCTTTAGAGAATTTTGGAAAACAAATCCTATTGAGAGTCAAAAATATTTGTATGGTTAAATTCTTCAGCCATTATGGAAAAACTTCTCATAAATGAATAAATATAGAGAAAATCAGTGTATCCACTCCCAAAGAAAGAAAACAATTCCAGGAAATACACACATTTCAAATGACAACAGGCAAAACAACCTGAAAAACCTATAGTTTATAGAAGAAAATAAAAATTGCTCCAAAATTAATTTTAAATTTATTTTACAATATTTACTTTTGGTGTATGGATTTTTTAAAAGCATACTTATCGTAACCAATGCCTAAATCTAGATTGAACCTAAGCGTAACTGCTGTGAACTATGTGTGTACATTCTTGGATAATTTTTAAAAGAAAACATATGTTTGTACTGTTTGTATTCTAAGGAAAACCCAAGATTTACATATGTATCTTAGCTTCTCTTCCCGTACTTTCTGAACACATGCAAGGAAGTTGCTTTATGTTTAAATTTTGTTTGAAATACAAGAGGTTTAATTTAATTTTAAACAAAGGTCAAGGTTTGTTCTAATGGATAAGGATGTAAGAGAAGCAAACGAGAGAACAGGGTTACCTTGGTACCTTCCCAATCCTTTACTGTTGAGGAAGCTCTTCACTCCCTCTTTTGAATTTTAAGACAGGATACCTGGCTGTAAAATGTCAAATAAAGTAGAATAACTGCTGTCAGAATCCAACTGTTATAATTGAAAGAAAGGAAATCTTACAAGAAAAAAAATATTAAAGGAAAAGAGAAAGGCACTTTTGACTCCTAAAACAGGAATTATAATAATGCAGCGAAGTTCTTTAAGGCAAGTTGTAGTTACATCAGCCTGGAGCTGAGATGTTCTGAGGCCTGGAGTTTGTAGAAGGTCTGTAGGAATTGCAGGCAGCAAGAAGAATGGAGAAAAAAAGCAAAGATGTAAATGCATCACATTGCCTATCAGAGGGCTAAAGCTGAGAAAAGAATGGTTTGAATGAGACTTCTCTAGGACTGCAGAAGGATGTTTCAGTCTCTAGCTCAAGGGCTAATTTCACTCTGAGTAAGGGAGTGAAGGACCAGAGGGAGGTCATGGTGTTTGAGAGATTGGTAATGAACTTTCAGAAAGTCAGGGAACAACAGGAACAGAAATAGTCAGCTGGGAAATGATAGCATCTGTTCTGGAGGTCTACAGGCTTCCCTTGAGACTAGGGGAAAGAATATAGCAGTTTCTGTGCCAAGTCAGAATAGATGGAGTTGGCAGTTTGGGAAAAATGAGAACTGGTCAGTGATTGAAGCCACAAGACTGAGCCACTTGAGTGCCACAGAAGTGCCTCTGAATGTGTTCCACAATCTTCATTCTATCTGAATATTCACTATGCACACAAAAGTTTCTTTGGGACCTGCACAGGTATAAGTCTGTAAGGTCCCACTTTCCTGTACTGAGACACTTGCCACAAGCAGAGAGATCAAGGGAAATCACTGATTTTTACATTGCTGGGTACAGGCATGGTTACAGAGCAAAATTCTACATGTGGCTGCCTGACTCCATTGTAGGACAAATTCAGAATACAACTTTACACTGAGGAGATGGAAAACTTTGGATTTGTGAAAGGAAGAAACTTAAAAAATTGTTCTGGACTATTAATGTGATGTCTCTGTACCCTGAAAGGAGCTGTTTATCTATATGACAGAGACAGCAGAAGCATTACCAGCACAAAGTACCCTGCCTGCATACACCAGTATGCCCTGGCATGGCTGTAGGAAATGAGAGCCTCTCTGGAGGCATGGCAGCTGAGAGTTTCCTGTTCCCTCTGCCACTGGCAATGTCTGAGGCTGACAGAATGTTGCCAGCTCATGCCAGCTGATAGTCCAGAGAGGCTCTTCAGATCAGGCACCCCACAGCCAGCAGAGGGGACTGCTTTATTTTCACCCTAGCAGCTCTCAATGTATTTTTATTCATGCAGAGGGGGTAAAACTACATTAGTTATGCAAAGAAAAAAAGAGGCAAGGAGTTATTTATCTGAAATTCAAATGGAGGATTAGCTGCATTGCCATCAGATAATGGAGGCACACAGAATTAAAGACAAAGGTACATGCCTGTGTATGTCAGACCTTTGACTGTCTAATCCTACCCAATTGCTGCAGTCAGGATCATGGAGATTACTTTTGTGAGCTATTGCTCAGCAAAAGCAAAACAGATCAACCATAGTTTAAAGAATTAGATCAGCCCTGACCTGAGGCATCCAGCACAAAATACAAAGCTTCTGGCAAAAATAGAGAGAAATATAACCAGCTTGTCCTCCTTAAATCCAAGTGAGGAAAATGCATCTGGTGTAGCCATAAAATGAGAGGTGACTTGTTTTAGAAGGAAGGAAAGCATCAGTTTGTCATTCTGTAGCTGTTTTGTGGCTGAGCAGAGCTGCTGTAGGGATCAGAGCAGACAGTGGTAGAGAAAGACTATTAAATGAGTCCACTCCCCTGCACTCATGGGCGTAATCCCTTGATGCAAATGCATGCTTTATTAAGGTTGCAGTGCACTGGCTGGGGGAGTCAGACCTCTAATAACATCATCCCTGGAGCTCTGGGGGAATAATGCTGCTTCTCTATAGAGGTGAGCTGTGGGTGGTTGTGCCCCACTGCTGTACACTGGTAAAAGGGAACTCACCTTGCTGCTAAGAAAGGCCATTTGAAAGGAACTATGAATGTTCAGGTTAGCTGTAGGCATTAAGTGTTTGTCAGATATGTTCACTTGAGCCAAGCTAAAATTCTCACAGAAAATGTCGAGTTTCACATCCCATTCTAGTAAAATTCAATGTCTAACTAGCATCACAAGAGTGAGCTTGCACTACACACCTCATTTTCAACTGAGCTGATGTTTTTGTTATCACAAGAGACTCAGTTCGTCACAATAAAAGTAATTCATCCTTCACTTGCCTGTCAGATCCTTGGGCCCGCTTCATCTTTTTTCTATTGTAGGAGATGATGTCTTTGCAAAGGCAAATGAAATGCAGCTGAGAATGTAATTTTGTTCACTGCCTGTTACTTTGCAAGCTCAGTGTAGCACAGGACAATACAAAAGAGAAGCCCTGAAATTGGCACTACTGGTTTTCCCTGCATTTTTATTGAGGCTTCTGAAAGTTGTACTTCACTCTGAGTTTCAGTTTCAGTTTCCTGACTTGCTGCCAGGATCCATAAACCAGGGAAGAAAGCCCCAATCCTCAGAAAACAGCTCCTGGCGAGGATATTAAATTGGTTATTAAAAAATCAAGAAAATTGCTAACTATTTTTTTTTTAAATATCAGTCTTACTATAAAGCCTGTTGCTAAATGTTCACCCATGTACATATACACAATGTTAGAAATTTTGGCTCTGAGATAGCATCACTTAAAAGCTTTGATGTTCACCTTTTAGAGAATTAGTTACCATCATTTTTCCCCTTCCTAAAATAAATGTGAGGGGAAACATCAAATTAATCATAGGTACAAAGACTGCCTGTAGTGAGGTAACTCATTAAGCTTCCTTTTCCTGAGCTCTACGTTTCTTTCAGAATTTTAATCTCCATAGATTTTTTTTGTGTTGGAGTGTGTGTAGTATTCTGCAACAATGAAATGCTTTGCTGGGTCATTTATCATCCTTTGCCTTGAGGAAGGTCTATACAATTACCTTTGTGTTTGTGTTACACTCTAAAGTTTTATAATCCAGGCTTTCAAAATTTGTGCAGTGGAAGATGCACATTAGAGAAGGTGCATCCTTGCTTCTGAAAGCCCTTCCTTGGAAGTTATGTAATTACATCCCTTTACACAAACTAAACTGTTTATTGTTCTGGTGCTGTTCTCAGGCTTACAGCACCACCTACAAGTTACTTCCAAGCTGCAGATGCAGGCTGGTGTCTTCCCGTGTTTGTGCACCCCCTGCCATGATGTGGCTGCACCCCACCCTTCTGCAGCCCCGTGACAGCTCCAGGACTTCAGCCCTTGCAGCTGGCAGCAGGGCTTGCAGCAGGTGAGGGTGCTGTGCTTCAGTGACTTTGTCTTGGGAGCTGCTGAACTTTGCTCAGTCTTGGAGGTTCCCACATCCCATTTATTCCTCAGCTCTGGATTTTAATTAATGAGGGAGGAGGAGTTGTAGAAGGAAGCCTTTGTTAGAACTAGGGGTGGACCATATGCCAAAATTTGGTAAACCAGTCTGAAAGGCAGTGATCAAGTCCAAAGAGAGTCACTATGGCAAACAAAAGCAGCTTTATTGTTTCATCAGGTGGAGATTCACACCAAATCATTTGAATTTTTTGGTTAATTTTAGAATTGTTCTATCTTGATTTTACCAGTTTAATTACTTAGGTTTTGTGAGAGTGAAATTAGTCACACTCTGGCAGTGGGATAATTGAACTGCACAAACCAAATATTATTGAATCATTGCAATAGATATAATGGCTTTGGTGGGGATTTTTCTTCCCTATCTCAGAGTACAATATTACTCTCATACTTCCTTGGCACTATGTGCAGTTCAGAAGATGTTTATCTGTAGCTCTCCTGCCAGTTAATCCCTCTCCCTAGTCCAGCTGATAAATTTTACTCTGGTGGAAATTGTTATGATACACTTGATTCTTCCATTTCTTCTAAAAAAGTATGTTATTTATACTCACAAAAAGAAAAGGCACTTACCAGTATGGATACAGTTCTTGGAACAGCTCACACACTGCTATTGCAATACTAAATGAAGCCTGCATCCATACAGGGTTCTTCTTGCTGTTGTCAAGCAGAAGAGGGAGATTATTATGTTCTATTTGAGGAAAATTTTGATTAAATTGAAAAACTTTCAACATGGCTCCAATGCACAATCAGCACATTCCTTTTCTTAAACCTATGTAATGAATTTATCCAGTCTGAATTTTAGTTATGGTTTGTTTGATGTACCTTCATCTAAGGCTTCTTCCATGGTAGCTGTGAGGCAATCCCATTCAACATCTCAGACATGAACACAGATGGGAACTTCCTTCAGAGTGACTGACTCCTGCTGGTAAACTTTGGAAAGTATATTGTTGAGCTGCACTTCTCCAGATGCTGTTATTTTATTGTTCCTACCCTCCCTTCATTTTTTTTAGTTGTCAAATAGATTTGTATGAGAATAAGATTCAGTACTTCAGAATTCAGAGGCTATGAATATGGCACAAGAATGTGATTTCAGGTGAGGAGAATAAGCAGCAGGAAGAGAAGAAATGTCAAGTAATTATACAGGTTGCATATTAGCTACCATAATAATACAACGAAAACTCAAACCTCTGAGTCTCAGCAGAGAGTCAAAATTGTTTCTAAACTGAGAATAGTTCAGTTTTGCATAGCAAGTCAGGGGCTCTCTTGGATTCTGTTAATTTGACAACCAGGTTATGAACTTGTAGAAAAGAAAGATTTGTTTTAGTAGTGTGTATTGCAGGCTTTTACTGAGCTTTTTTATTATATGTTGCATGTAAGGGAGACATGGATTTTTTGCAATATAGCAGCAGATGACAACTCCAGTCCAATAATTTTAACAAAATCTGTTACCTGAGCTAAGTGCTTTAGATGTCTGTGGGAACAGCTGTAATAATTACTTAGTTGTTTACCTTGATGTCATGCAGAAAAGAGGGAAGGCCAAATGACAGCAGATGTGGAAGCTTTAATTACAAGGAAATCAAACGAGGGTGTCAATTTTGGGTTTAAGATGCTGGCAAAGCTTTCTGCAGAGGCTTGGCTGAGTCAATCACATTTCAGAGGAAGTCTTGTGCTGTCCTTGCACACATTACAGTTTGTTTGAACAAAACATGATTTTCTGGCAAGACTCTCCTTCCCCCTGTCCTTAACCATTACAAGAAGAGCAATGGAAGCACTGCTCTGAGCTTCATTTAGCTCAGGACTTTCTCTTCCCAATTACCAAATATCCTGTGTCACTGATTTCAAGAATTAGTGTGACAATGGTTCTCTAGCTAATTACAGCCTACTGACTCCATCTTGAAGAGTATTAATTTCCAGTTATCAGGGTATAATATATGGAAATGCTGACAAGAGGGATTTGCTTGCATTCTGATACAAATGCTCTTTAAATGAGGACAAAGTGTTGCAGGTCTTGTCCCACTGTTCCCGTCTTATCACTGACATTGATATATTCGTGTTGCTTAAACTGAATCACTGCATGTGCACCTTGAATGGACATTGTGCTCCATCAGGATTCTTGAATGGGTTCCCTAGTGTGGGTTTGAGTACACAGACATAATTAGAGCAGCTGGAAGCTTTTGTTTGCAGGTTAAGGAATTTACCTGGATCCCAACTCAAGCCACTAAGGAACTCTGTCCCCTTCAGGGGCTGATTTACTCTGCTTGGTCTCAGTTTTCCCTCTGAGGGATGAGGGTGGAATAAATCCACCTGTAAGATGGGAGAAGTGCAAGGGTAATAAATCCTTCAGCAGACAGGAGCAGTGATCCCAATGTCACAGGCCCCCTAAGTACACTGGGAGGACTCAGCCTTTTGTTTGATGCAGCAGCATGTGATGGTGAATGGCACTGATTCAGTGATCCCACCTGTAGTACAAGCTGATCAGTTCTGGTGCTTTCATCCCTACCATTGCACTGACATGGGATGGTGATCTGTGTTTAACTGTAGCAGTATGAGTCTCACAGGCTTGCAGTTAAGATAAAGAATTATTATCTTTCTGGAACAGATGAAATGTCTTGGGTATTGGGGGCAAGAAAAGTTGTATCATAACTTAATTTTGTTCCCTAATAAGGAGAAAGTGGAATAGAATTATCTCAGGGCTGAGCTCCCTGGGACTACTGCATTTGGAACAGATATTATTTTATTTCTGTTAATTCGTGCTTTCCAATTTTATTAAAGCATTTGAAAAACTAGGGAGATTTTTTTAGGTGTTCACAATCTTCACTTTGTGTTTCAGGAAATATGTCTTCCTGTTTATGGTTTTTTAGGTTTTTTCTCTGGTTTACGCAGGTCATCTGCAAAAACTGGGATTAAAATATCCATCTGAGAGTCATCCTCCTTCATGTATTGGTGCCTTTTCTTTCCCTGGGATTATGGACTTCTTCATTTATTTGTATTACCTTTTTCTTCCATACCAACAGCTGCTTTAATTTCTTAACATTGCTTTATAGTCAGACCTCTAGTCATACCTGAGTGCATTTACCCCTCCAATGGTAAAATCATCCACTGAATGAACTCCATACAAAAACTTCAAAGCTACAGATGAAAATTTCTAGTTTCAAATACATTTAAACAAATAAATAAACCAACCTACCTATTGAGAACCTATGAGAAGTCTTGAACTGCTTGTTTTCCTGCAGAGAGCAATGTGGCTTGAAAAGTAATGTGTGTTTTTCTGTTACTACTCTGCAGAGCACATGTGGGGCACAGGCAGAGTCTGAGAATCACTGAACATATTCACAGCCCTCTGTGCACAGGAAATTTGCAATCAGACTGTCCATCATCATGTCATCAGGTTCTCCTCTGTGCTCACAGCTGACTCCAATGGACAGTGAGTGCTGGCTTCACAGCTGACTTCTCAGTCACAAAAATACTGCTGTCCTTGCATCTAACTGTTCTCACATAAGGCAGGCTCCCTCCTCCCAGAACGCCATTTCACTGCCACTGAACTAGTGATAAAACCTGAGCATTGACAGATGAACAATTGGCATTCTTGAAGGTAAACAAGGGACCTTATCACTTGGCTGCTGCAGATTGTGTTAGGGACATGGGTGCTGGGTAGTGACAATTCAAGATGAGGGATTGCAACAAAGGGAGGAACAAAAATCTCTGTACTGATAATGAAACTACTTAATAGTTCTGCTTTATACAGGACTTTGAATGAGTAATCTCCCAAACAAATTGTCACAATTATTCACAATTCCTAACTGGTCAAGCAACACAAGAACTAACAGCATTTTTCATTTTTAACTTATATTAGCTTGGATACTTTTACCTAAGGTATATAAATGCAGTGAATTTGACAATGTAGGCCAGAATTCTGAATTATACCATATGAAGGGCTTGTATTTCACTCTTCTAGCTGTTTCTTTGCTCAGCAGGTCACAGGTGTTAAAACTCAAGCATTTGAGTGCAGGTTACCTTGCTTTTTAATGAGGTGGGCTTATCCTTTGTCCCTTGGTTTTTGTTCATAATTTCTCCAGTCCTAGAGAATATATAATATTGTTGGTCAGATCTGAGGCACACTGGCATTGATATCAGGTATTTTTTCTGTTTACCAATATGCTGTGGTTTAGCCCATCCAGGTACTTGGGTTTGGGCTCTCCACAGAGTTCATTTTCTCAAGTGCAAATTCACTCCTGTGCAACTCAGTTCGTAGTTTCACATTTGCCTAATAGGACTCATTTCCCTTAACTACAAAATCTGTGCTCAGCTGCTGCCTAATCCTGTTCCTGTTTGTGCTTTGGTGCCATTTGCAGCTCTGAGGAAAAAAGATAAGAGTAGGTATGAATCCCTCCTGAGTGCACTGGGAGCTCAAAATCTATTTAGTTGGCAAAGTCCCCTGAAATACTCAGTGGTACAGGATTAATATCCTGCCCAGTGACAGGGAATAGAGATCACAGCTGTCTCCTGGTAGGGCTGCACTCCCTAGGGGACCTGCAGTGAGTAACTCCATTAAAGAAGGCTGCAGAATTGCACCGTGTCTACTAGAATTTACATTATGAACCTATTTATGATGAAGAGCACTATTTTTTGACCAAGGAAGGATCAGATGGATAAATTATACCATGCATATCCAGAGCTTAAAAATTTCTCACTGAAATTGAAAAAAGATATTTCCCATGAGGAAATATCATCCCATGAGGGAAGGGAAAGAGTGTTAATCACATTTACAGCTATCACTTTGGGAATGTGAGTTGTTGGTGATGATAGGTAGATAACATGATACTGATAGGTAAGATAGTAAGCTACATCCCCATGTTGCATTCTGATGCCTCTTATTGCATGTCTACAGCCTGTCCCTGAAGCAGGGTTTCTTTTCTGACCTGCTGTTTGTATGAAAAAAGGTAAGGGAGAGTAAAGCATTAGAGCTGTGTCCTCCTTTTTAATAAAATGCCAACCTCTCCTCGAGGACAGTTGTGCCATTAGCATGGGCTGTTTCCTGAACTTGCTTTGCATTGCTTGAGTCTTCTGATGCCAGGATGCACGTGGGGCCCTTTAGAGCAGAATTGGTGTAGTTGAGCTCATCACTGGATACACCCAAAGACTTCAGTGTTCCTTTGAAACGGCTCAGTATTGTCTTCACGGTGAGCAGCTGCTGCTAATTAACATGATTTAAACCTCCTTGTCTGACAAACACAGTAGTGTGAGGAGGGCTGGTAGCAGGAATTGGTGGGTAGTGCACCTTTGGGCTGTTGCTGCTGTTAGAGGGCAAAGGGACTTCTGACCTGTTCCCTTGAGAAAAGAACTAGTTTGCTAAGCCTGGAGTTATGGAGGCTTATTTAGTGTTTGTCTTAAAACTATGCCAGCCACTGGCACAGAGGGGCCTGAATGTTACTTAGTGAAATATTTTACCTTGCAAAGAAAGTCCAGCATTAACTTCAGGTGCGTTTCAATTACAAACTTTTGTTCATTGTACTCAGTTTGTAAGGATGGGACAGTTGGCATTGCTAGTCAGTGTTGAAAATTTCTTTAGTGTTTTGAGGGAAATCTTATCCTTGAATATGACCCAGTACTTGTAGAAGCTGTGTGCCACTTTAATTAAATTCTTAAAAAGCTTGTTTACATGGGTAAAGGCATTTCTGAGGTAATAGCTGGCCAATTCATGTCAGGAAGACCGGGGTCTCTCTCGTTCTGTTCTCTATGTCTCCTGTGTGAAAAAGGCACTATGTAATACTAATGTGAAATGAGCTTTGCGCTGCATGGATTACAAGGCGCTAAAGGGCAAATGCTTTGTCTAATTCTGCCCTTTTGAATGTTCTTTAGGGTAGTCCTCAGGTTCATAATTATGTTCTATTAAATAACTTTTAGTTTGCTTGTTTAAAAGAATTATGCTTTTATGTAGAGAGTGGGTCATCAGACCAGAAAATGAAAAAGAATGGACTGTTTTTGTGTTCAGCTCTCTTTCTCATGGGTGTTTCTGAGCCTATCTGTACAAGCTTAATAATGCCTTAACCTAGTTTTTTGCATTCACTATGAAATAAGGTTTACAGAAGCTTATGATTGTAACCTTTATTTTGAATCAAGGCGGAGGGGTAAACACACCTTGAAAATACTACTTTAAGATAGTCAGATGTCACTTTCTCTTAAGTTATATGGTCAAGCCCTGTCTAGCTCTTGGCAGTGTGTATGACTATTCCAGCATATTTAAGGATACAAAATCATCACTATTTCAGATGCCTGACCAGATCAAGATGCATTGTCACATTGTGAGCCGGTTGCAACGTTGCCTGTGTGCAGTAAGGAAAAGAGACCTGGATTACAAACAGAATTCAAAATTCTCAGGTTGGTGTTCGTTCCTGTGTCGGGGCTCTCTCAGAGATTACTGCAGCACTGACTGATGGTGAGTTCTGTCCCACTGAGGATATGCACATGGGTCCTGGGATGGTATCAGATTTTGAAGTCTTATCTCCTAGGGCAGTAATTCCTATGTTGTCTTTCACCTAGGATGTCTCTTTTTCTGGGTTGTTTCAGTGCAAGAAATAAAAGGCAGCTGTGAGAACTAAGTGTTTATGTGGACCCTAAATGAGATTACCTGGGATTGGCCTGTCATCATGGAGAATATTCCCCATGATAGACAAGCAATGTTGTCCCAGGTAGCTCAGCACCATCCTACTTCACTTGGCTGCTTACAGACCATCTTTTTTGCCTTCGATCTTCCCTTTTTGATTTGCAAATGAGATAGGGATGAGGGTCAAAAGGGGTTTTCTCAGTTTGTTATGGGCTTCTTTTCCTTCCTCTCTAACTGCATTCTTAAACTTGTTCTGCATCCATACTCCGAATGACAGTGAAAATTAAGTCAAAATAGCCACTTGATCTTCTGCTCTTATGAACAGAATTGTTTGAAAAAATTTCTTTTGTATGCATGGGACTTTTTTTCCACTTTAATTTCTTTCTGCCTCTCCAAGAAGGGGTAAATAAATTTGAAGTTTGAAATTAATCTTTTCTGTTTTGCTAAATGGAAATTCCGCTTACACGTTCACTCTCCAGTTAGTTAACACCTCAGGAAATGATTCCATTCCCACTAATTGATTGTTTATTTTGAATCATTTTGAAAGACACTCTGTCATTCTTGGATAGAACTGTTCTGCATGGCAGTACATTTAGTGTGAAGTACTTGACATTTTAAAATTTGTTTGAAAAGGGAAATGGATTAAAAAGTTAATTTGTTACAGTGTATTTCCATGATGAAAAATTCAGAACGTCTTGGGTTCCCGTTTTCAGGTCAGGAGAGATTTTAACTTTTACAAATCAAAATAAAAGGGATTTCTACATAATACATGAATGATGTATAACTTCAAAGGAAACTTTCCCAGAGGAAAGTTTTGGTTGTCCTTTCCTAACTTCTCTTTACTGCAGGGGATGGGACATAAAGAAATGGGCACATGGGGATGATTGAAGGATTAATAAAATAGTAGAGAGGCTTTCACAGTAGATCATGAGTTTGAATCCAGCAGAACCTGTCAGTACTGAGCAGCTGCTTGGTTCTCTTTTGGTCATCACCAGCTCTCTTTACCAAGAGGATGATGACACTGCAGTAAACATCAACTTGAGCTTGAGACAAATTGAAAAAAGGGGTCAGTTTATGAAAATTCTTTGTCTGAAGGCCTAATGAGTTTGTGATATAATCTGGGGAGAGAAATATCTCTTTGGACTGAAGGGGCTGCTGCATTTCAGCCACTGTGGAATATAATCCTTGCAATAAACTGGGACTAATTTGGGTTGAGTTAGGCTGGGTCTTTGCCCCTTTTGCTCCTTAGGAGGCTGCTCCAGATTTCTCTAATGGCCTTTTTTTCCCATTTGCTCTGGGTTGACTTTCCAGCTCTAGACCCAGGAGCATCTCTCTCTGTTGGGATACATCACAACAGTTTGCACACTGTTTGAATAGAGCAGTCCTGTGTCAGTAGCAAACCTCTTGTCACTGAGAGACATTGAACAGACTCCTGACCCTCTGTGATTAAAAGTAATCTGTAAGTGGCTCCAATACTTTGAGTTCTCTTCTGCTTTAGAAAAGCAGAGAAAAAAATGCATGGTTTTTGTTTTGAAAAAAACCTTTTGTAATAGGTGTGACTTAGGAATTAGTTTTGATTTGTTTCACCTCTGTTTAAATTTGAAATTAGAGTCTGGACATTTCTCTAAACAAAACCACCCAACAAAGAAAACCTTTAAGAAATCAGGAACCATTTAGGAAATCATTTGATGGATTTTAAATTTTATTTTCTTGCTTTGGCAACTATTGTGTTAGGGATCATTTCAACTCTGTTTAGAAGAAATTCACTTCTAAAGGATAGTTGAAAGATAGCATTGTGTTTCCCAGGGGTTGGGAATCATGCATGTAATTTTTCAAATTAATGACAAGACTTGGATGGAGTGTGTACTCTTGGAACAAAACTGTCTTGTTAAAAAGCACTGTGTTTAGACAGCTTGCAGCAACAGGAGATTAAATTGCTGGATTTGCCTTTTATATAGCTTGATTGATGAGAAAACTCTGCTGCAGTATTCATTGTTTATCAAATGCCACTCGGCTAGCGGCACTAACAAAAACAAATATTTATTGGGTGCAAGATTAAAAAATGATATTGCAGAAATATGTGACCAGTTTCTGTAAAGATTTCTCTATCTCTGTAGGGGCAAAAACTTAAGATGTGTTGAAACAATAATGAGACACTGTACAGTGTAACCAGGGAGACATCAGGCACGGCCACTGTCACAGAAAAGAGGTTCTTGTTGGTGATCTCTTACTGAAGGACATTGCAGGAATAACCAGCATGTGTTTATAAAATCAAACGCTTTCCCTAAGTGCCTTCTCTTCTCCTCCTACTCCTTTCAAAAATAAAACAACCCTGCCTTTGATGGATGTTCTGTTACTGTCACTCTTCACATGTAGCTTGTTCTGTGAGGGATTACACCTGTGCATTACAATTGATCCCCACCCAGCTGCAGCACTTTTATCCACAAGAGGCAAGGGAAGCTTAACCATACAATTATCTGGTTGAGGCACTTGAATATGTTGTTTTGGGTAGGGCAGTGCTATGGACTGTGGTATTGGAATGAGTGGGAGCCTGAAGGTGGATTATCACAGTGGAAACCATTTGGGGAAAAACCAAGTTCTCATGGTGACCAGCAAATTGTGGACATATTTGCTATGCTCTCTATGTGTAGAAGAGGATTGGGTTTTAGAGTTTTGTGTATGTGCATAAGAACAGATTTGGGATTCCATTTCCTCTCTAATTCCACGCCATGAATAATTAACAGCTATTACCTGCTTATTTGCAGGGGATCCTCTGCATGTTTGTAGTTTGGATTTTCTTTTTAACTTGCTTCTCTAAATATAGTGTTTGTGAAATTGAGTTTTGCATTAGCTGTAGGTTAATGTAATGTGAAAGACATGCTGGGGCAAACATCCTCTAGCTAGTCTGGAAACAGCTCTGATCTATGAAGTGCTGTCTTGGCTAGGTCGCATCATTTCCCAGGGAGTCAGTTTGAACTCTTCTTTTATTGGTTTATTATTTTGTGGAATGTAATTCTCAATATATTTGTATTCATGGCAATGGACAGTAAGTAATTTAACACCCACTGTCTACAATCTCTGTCAGCAAATGGCCTTCTCCCAGCAGGATTTATAGTTACTTCATGGTTTCAAAGGCGGAGAATTCAAATTCTGTTTGCTATGCTGTGAGCAGACGTATGTTATTTATTTTCTTTCCCTCTGCTTTTCAGTCTGGCCTAAAGCTAGCACTGCTTCTTTTATTCCAAAACAGAGAGAAAACCTGAACCTTGGAGGAGGTTGCAATTATTTTAGCCTGTCAAGGTGTTTTTCCTCTTTAAAATAGGAAAAGGTGGGAGTGTGGGGAAGACTAAGCAAAAATTAACCCTAGTTCCATCTTACTTACAGTGAATATTTTGTTGGCTTATTGTCTTAGTCTCTGCATTGTGTTCTCCTATTGATTTTTGAGGAAGAGTTTGTCTGGGGCAAAACTGAAGTGTGGAGATGTAATCCCCAGAGGTAAGGTCTGTATAAATGTGTCTGCACAGCTCCTGTTGGGAGATCTGACTTAAGGTCTTTCTTTTGCATTGCATTTCTGTTCTGTTACAACTTTCACTTCTAGATTCATTTAAAAAGTGTCAAGAAAGTGTAAAATGAGAAGGGAGTAGGAGTTGTTTTTTTGGTTTGGAGTTTTTCTTGTTTGTTTTTGGAGTGTTGTTTGTTTTTTTCATTTTTAAGAGATAAAGGTAGTTCTCTTATAGCTTTCATTTGAAATAAGTGGATGAAGCATTTGTGACTGATTTGTTTGGGGTTTTATTTCCTATTTTTGTAGTACCTACTCGGTACAAAGAGAGCGTATGTTATGAGAGGCTCTCAAGTTGCCTAAGGGGGAGCAGTTGTGCACAGTACCCGGGTGTAACACTGATCATACAGGAGGATTGCAGCAGGTGGGATGCTTCACACAGGAGCTGTGGATAACTTGGAGCCTGTGGAGGTTAGCTGCTTCTGCAGGAGACAGCCTGCAGCCCCACAGGAGCAGGTGAATGTTGCAGCTGAGGTGATGGGACTGAGCTGGGCAGTCAGGTCATACATTGTGGTCAGGTCAAGTGGAAAAGAGGAGTTTAAAAGACCTCAGAGAGCTGCATCTCAGAGACATCATGCATCCCATAAGTACACTAGAAAAGCTTGGTTTGCATGCTGGAGTCCCCCATCCCTTTTAGCTGTGATGCTTCGGCAAGGTAGACCATGTCAGGGAGTTAAGTGTTAGCTGTGTCCAGAGGAAGGCTGTCCCACAAACAGGAAAGGGCACTGATTTGGGAGCATGTCAGTCTGGCACTGCAGGGCACTAAAGCACACCTCTGAAAGATAAAGCCGAACCAACTCCAAACAAACAAGTTATTGGGTGGTGTATAAAATAAAACCCCAGCTCTGCTTTACCTTTGCAGAAGCAAATACAGTTTATGGTTGCTTAAGTAGGGGCTTTCTGTTAACATATGTTGTATCTTACAGTTTCTCAGCCTTCCTGCTCAGCATCTGTGAGTCTCAGTTAGCAGAATCGTTGCTTGGAAACTCAATTGTCTTTTTGCATTTACTGCTAGAAAAGAGTTTTCAATTCCAGTAACTTGATTATCATGACTTGTACATAGATCTAAAACTCCTTAGCAAAGGCAGTTTCTTTACTGGCAGGATAAATACTGCAGATATACAAGAAGTGCTTAACAGTGTTTTCAGCAGGAGTGAAGTTTTTCCAATGTATTTGTATTGCTATTGAGATATAAAATAAGTTGCATGGAAATTAACATATTGTATATGTCCCAGTTTCAATGTGCTATTTCGACTCCTTTTTTTTCCTGGAGTAGAAAACCACCTCTGAGAGTACAGGTTCCCATCACCTGACTACAGGCTTCCTTGAGATGTGTATTGTGTACAGTTATTCACAGCTTGGCAACAAGATTTTTGTGGGGATTTTTGATGTGAATGGAACACTTAAGGAGTTGGGTTTCTTAGGGATTCTTAATTCTGAGGTTTTGAAGGGAGTAAGAAGCAAATAGTGATCGTTGCCTTGTTTTCTGCATTGCTTTTCCCGCCCTCCTCTGTTGCCTGAAGTAACATGAATTTCACAAACCTTGCAGGATCAATACTTACACTGCATACTAATGTGTTTTGGAGAACTACAGAGAAGATGGGGAACACAGAAGGACTTTCTTTGTTCATGGTGTGGTTTGGGAGAAAAATAACAGCTGCAGTTGCCACTTTCAGTTGTGTTCAGGAACATCAGCATCTGAAGGTGGCTCTACCAAAATGAAGAGAGCTTGCAAGGGCTTTTGGTCTTATTGCCATGTGAATTTAAATATTGGAGCTTAGGCTGTGTGCTCTAAAGCCGTAGCAGAGTTATTTTTCACTCAGTCTCCAGGAGTTATTGCAAGGACTGAAAATTGAGGTAAATGCCAGAGTAGGCTGCATGAAGTGTTAGATCAATACATGAAACTGGCACATGGAATGGCAGCTTTGAAACTGATGTGCATGTGAGAGTGATTGAGCGCATTGAGAACCTTTTAAGAGATGCTCGGGGATTCATTTTGTTCAAAATGGAAGGAAAACAGTATTGATACAACACTGTGTACTACACTTTATGGTAAGTGGTACAAATGAAGACTTCAAAGAGTATTTAAGTGCTTTATGCTATTTTTTTATCCTCAAGAGTAATATTAAAATCAGCATTCTAGGTTACAGAGCTTATGGGACATGTTTTCCCTTAGGACAGAGAGGGATGGTACTTTGTGATTTGGCTGGGACTTGGATTCTTTTTTTTCCTCCATCTGTGGGGATTTTCATCAGAAATTAAATGTATCTGGACTTAAGAAACGTCTGTTTACATGATATGAACATGGGATTTCTTACATTTGTAACTTTCAAAGTCTGGGCATGCACTAGAAAGTTGCCATTTAGTCCCCATCACGTCTCTTGTAAGTTTAGTGACTTTGACTTTATTCAGAGGACCATGGAGTGGTCTGAAAGTATGGGATGATATCAAGTATTTAATTATCCCAGGTGTGCCAGTACAGTCAGCAGCCAGGCTGTTTGCCCTCCTGAGGAAGTGATCTGGCAGTGAACCGGGATTGTAAACAGTAAAAGGAGAACAATGTGCTGCTTCAGTACTTTGCCATAAAGGGCTGCTCTTACCTTGAAGAATGTAACCACTGAAAAAGAATTACAGCTCCCCAGCTAGAGTCAGCCCCTAGTTGAGGGATAGGTTATTGTGTTCTGTTTGTGGCTTGGCTGTTTTCAGGCAAGATGGGAGAAGACAGCAACATCCTTTCCTCCTTTTTAAATGTTTTTTTTCTATTTTGAAGATCTGAGATCTTCAATATTGGACCCTTAGGCTCTTTTACTACCATCTGAAGTTATTTATTATCAGGTAGGAGGTAGGACAACAGTTCTTGCAGAATTTTCTTGCTTGGCTTTTTTTCTTAAAATTGACCTGCTGGAGAAGATTTCTTAAGGGCATGAGTTCCCAAGCTCTTTCCTATATGAAAACTTCTCACTGGAGACTTGGAAATTAATTTTTATGACCCAGTGTTGAGTATGTTGCTCTTTTAAAAATCATTTATGTAGTGGGCTGAAATTTTGCTTTGGCATAATACAAAATGAAGATGACCAACCCTTTTCTGGTGCAGTTACTGCTGGAGTCATTAATCCAGGTGTGGTTGTAATGGCCCCTGTTGTTTGGATCTGCTGAGCAGGCTGACCTAATGTCTGAGCATGGAGCTATGTTTAAATTTGCCTTAATGAGGTTAACTGGAAAGAAGGGAGC
This sequence comes from Melospiza georgiana, assembly GCF_028018845.1. Lineage (NCBI taxonomy): Eukaryota > Metazoa > Chordata > Aves > Passeriformes > Passerellidae > Melospiza > Melospiza georgiana. Next base: position 10,545,585 of record NC_080437.1, on the reverse strand, counting down.
TGTTGTTGGCATGAAAGGTAGTCGACAGAGAGGCTGAAAGTAAAGCTGCAACTTGCTGAGAAGTTCAAGCAGCAAACTGTGAAATACATTAATTAAATGCTAGTAGTGAGCAGGTGGGGAGCCTATGTTTAAAAAGACTGTGATTTGTATGGCATTTTAAAGAAAAGCTAAATAAGATTTTAGGAAATAAATTACTTGGGTTTTTTACCTTTTTTAAAAATTCTTGTTCCTTTGGCCTGTTGTAATAAAATTAAAAAAAAATAAAAAATTAAAATATCTCCTCAAACCCAGAGAGCTTTTATGTTCATCTAGAGTTTCCTAAATCTGAAGCAGTCCCAGATTCCTGTTGTTGGCATAAGATGGGGAATGACAGTGCCACTGGCCACAGCAGAAGGGACATGCTTGGAGTGCTGGCTGAGGCAGTGTAAGCACAGCTGTAACTCTGTACTAGTATCTGTAATGACACAAAAAGAGGCTACTTGCAAACTTGATGATTTTTAGGATCTCTAAGTATTTCCAGTTGGGGCTCACAGATACTGATCTTGAAACATTGTGACATTAAAGATTAACAAAATCTTTGGATGCCAGTTGGGGAGGATTGTATATTTTTTCTGCCTTTATTATAATGCACCTTTATGTCTAGAAAATGTGCAGTTAAATCCTTGACCTTTCATACAAAGCCTTGAAAGATCCTGTGGCACTTTACATGAGAATAATGTGACTGCTGTGAGGGGGCTGGTGTTTGGTAATTGAATCTAGATTGACTTATTCTGTGATGCAGTTTTAAATATTCTGCCAACTTCCTGGTAGCAGAGAGTAGGATTTTTTTTTTAATTAAAAAAAAAAAAAAAAAAAAAGAAAATGGAATTTTTTCATTTTCTTAATCCTTTCAGTAGATTCTGCAGTAAGAACTCCCTATTTCCTGGAGAAGAATCTGTCACTGCTAGCATGATACAAGTATTTTAAAAATGAAACAGAGAGGCACATGCCATACTCACAGGATATTTTCTTCTTCCATAATACTGGCTTTATCTTGACATCTTTTGAAGGTGAAGGTCTCTGCCAGCAAGATTGCTTTGGCTTTGAAGGAAATCTCAGTCTGTGAGAAGTGGCTTGAAGTAGACCTTGTTCTACCCAGTGCAAAAATAACAGTATCCTACCCAGAACCAAGAGAGTGTGAAAATGAATTGCCTATATAATATTCTTATGAATGGCTCCTTAGGAAATACTTTTCTTCACTTTTCAAATAGCAGCAATAAATGTATATCAGGGAATGTGCTGGAAGATGTTCTGCTTTTTACCTTTTCTCTTGGAAGATATTCTGCATTTTACTTTCTCTTCTGAAACATTTCTCCAGTTTGCTAAGGTGGTGCAGTTCTTTAGAATATTTTTTTAGGGTTTTCACATATATTAATTTTACCACAGAAGACACCAAAGAAGAATTTTCAGGATCATGGTTCCAGATGTCGCCCTTGTACCACTGCAGTGGTTTGGGGCTCTATTCCTATGGAGTAGAAAGAAAATAAGCTGCTTTGGAAAGAGTTGATTCTAAGAATGTTAATTGGACAGCAATAAAGTCCTTCCGTGCTTTGCCAGGATAATTGTTTTAGGCACACCATAACTGACAATACTGAGCTAAGAAAGGTTGCATCTCCATGCCAGCCTTAATTTTATGTTGTCTTCAGTGAGGAGGGTGCTTAGGCTGCTTGTGGTCAGAACTCAAAAAGACTTATTCATTGTAAAGTGTAAAATTTTTTATCTTATATCTTAAGTAATGGTGTCCCCCCTGTTTAATAACCACTAAGTAGGCATATTCTCACACAAAGAGGAAAGTTTCAGAACTAACCAGATAATTCTGTTCACCTGGTGGAAATTTGCTGTCTCTTAGATCCAGGACATATTTTGGGTTTAATCTTGTTCTTTGGTTTTATCCTGGAGCTAGGGCTGCGTAAGTCAATTTTCCTTATGTGAGTGGCAAAATCTATGTATTTTCTTAGTATAAATTAAACAAGCCTTCCTATAATTTCAGAGTAGGAGTAGAGGATCTCAGTACCATGGCATGAGGAGCTGTCTCTTGGGAGATTTTGTCAAATACTAACTATTTCATCCTAGCATAATTCTACTCCAAGATTACATCTAAACAGACAGAGAGCTTAATAGTGCAGTATCTCTTTCAAGATAGAACATAATTTCTTCAAAGAATAGACATAATTTCTCTAGTAAAATGTGCATTTTTAACAGCACCACCTGGTGACTCCCATAGCAATATTTGCTCATCAAGTTATAACTGATGAACTTGTTTCTTTGGGATAGGTCATGTAGCTAATTGTCAGTCATATCAGCTTGTCTGTAGCTGTGGTTTTTTGCTTATGTGATACTGGTCATTGATTTCTCTTTATTTGAGTAGGTTTGGTCTTATCTTGCTATCTGGAACTTTCCACTAAGCCACTTGCTGCTGTGAGCTTTTACAAGAGTTAAAACCAGTTGTTAGCCACACAGTTAAATCAAGGTAATTGCAAAATACTTGAGGAAGAGATCACATCAATCTTCAAAAACCATACAGAAGTCCAGATATGTCTAAGATGAAGTTAACTACTTTGTGCTGACAATCTATTAACTTCAGAGGTTAGATTTTGTTTTGTTTTCTGTGTTGTGTCCCATGCCTCCTGATTTATTTTGTGAAAAGTCTCTAGCAAGTTAGTTTTTATTATAATAACCTGTTCACAACAAAGTGGAAGCTGACTTGCTTAGTGAAAGCTCAGATATTAGATAGCTATCAGACTCTGTTTCTAATATAGATAGGATTCTAATAAAATATTTCAGGCTTATGAAAATAAGAAATAAAATATTTCAGGCAATGTGTCTGTCATTTTTATCATATCCCCCATGGAGTCACTTTATGAGCTTTGAGCTAACACCAGCTGCAGATTGGAACAGGAACATTAATAGTAAGCTGAACCTGTCATGCAGGGTGATTATCTAGAAAATCATTTTAATACAAGACCCCATGGCCACCAAGAAGAAAGCTGAGGATTCTTGAAGTGTTCTTGGGACAGCAGTGAAGAAAGGGTAAGGCTTCTTTTCTGCTTTTCCTTGTAGGCTTTTCTTCTGTGGTCCTGAAAAGGCCATGTGTAACCTGGTTTGGCTGGGATGACTAGGTCCCAGTGAAGTCCCATCACTGGTCCCCAGAAGGAGGCCCAATGTGGGTGTAGAAAAAACAAGATAGAAGGTCACTGAATTTATTTATCACAATGAAGCAAAGGGATCACAGGGCAGCTGCATAAGAACTGAAAAATCTGCAGTTAGGTTGCAGTAGCTGTTTCCCAAGGGACCAATTTTAAAAGGCAATACTTTGGACTTCAGTGGTTTCAAAGGCTCTAATTCTCTAGACCTATTCAGTCAAAGTTGCCATAATAAAGTTGACATGAGAAAACACAACGAATCAGGCTACAGCTGTTTTAAAGATGGGTTTGAACTGTGATTGAAACAGGGTAATCAGGGGCAATCTCTGACATTTGTGATTTAACTTTTCTTAAAAGTAATCTTATTGTAGCCTGTAGGAGAGGATCGATAGCAGGTGAGAGATAAAGGCTTCCCCCTGGTTAGAAGGAAGGCCTGCTCCTGGTGTGCAGGACTGATTTAGCTCAGCTCTGTAAAAAGAAGAGATAGCTCTGGCTGTACTTGCACTTAACTGAGAGATGTTTAAGAAATTAGCATTAATGGTGCAATACATCAGTTGTGTTGCTTGGGGGTTTTTTGTTTGTTGGGAATTTTTTCTTAAGCCTTCAGAGAAGATGATACTTGTAGACAGGAACTAAAGTTGTTCCTAATGGTAGCAAAGAATTATTAGCTTGAATTTTTCCTGCCAAATGCAGGGAATTGCTGACTGTAACTATTGACATGGTCAGCTTGTTGCTTAATTTCAATTTCTTCTTCTTGTTCTGATACTGTGGATATGGTGGAAGTTAGAATCTAGAAGAGAGAAAAAAGAAGGTTTCAGAGTAAATGTGTGTTGTACATGCTCTTAGTCCATGCAAGCCCCCACAGCCGTCCTGTAAATGAAAAATGCTACTTGGATACACAACAGCATCCAAAATTCTGTGGAGAAATACCATGGACATACCTCTGCCCACTTACTCCCAAATGTCTTTGGACATCTTTGGGTTGCATTATTACATTCTAATGTGGGTTTTAATCTCTGAATGTTGAGCTGTGGGGTGCTAGAGCTGGTGCAGTGTTTGGGTGGACATTTGGTGCTTCTTGCTTCCAGAAGAAACAGAAGTGGACATGCAAAGCAGTGGAATAGATGAACAGATTTTCTTCAGGGATGTCTACAAGTGTGTAGGAATTTCCTCCTTTCTGCTTACTACAAAAAGATGCAAAATGCCAAAATGCTTTCCCTCCCCCAGACTGCATGCTGGATAATATGAAAACTGACTTTCAATGTATAATTTCTGGAATGCTTTGCAATTTCTTTTGACACAAAGTCGATGGCACTAGCCCGAAAGAAACCTAGCTTGTAGGGAGGAATTCCCACGAAGCACGTGGCACTCGTGCTGCTGCTGTCGGGTTCCCTTTTCCATGCCGGTACAGCAGGCACAGGTGGAGCCTTTCCATCCTCGGCTTTTCCGAGAGAGTGACGATGACTTTTGCAGACAGGCGATGGCACTGTTGTACTGCAGCTTCTCAGCCTTCCATCCAGAATGTCTCTATTTATAAAAAGGGCTTGGTATTTACCAGGAAGGGAGTAGAAAAACCAGATGCATTGCTGCATGATTTTCTTGAAATAATTCTGTATAAAAGAACAGATTTGAGTTTCTGAGAAGTTTATATGTTGCTAAAACTCCCAGAAGAATGTGTTAACATGCATCTAAATTGGTTGTTAGCAGTGGACACAGTTTAAGGCATTCTAATTTATTTTAGATTTAAAATGCAACCAGCAAGCACTTAAGCATTTAAACTCCTTTCTACCTTTCTTTTATTCTAGAAAATGTAAACTATATTTTTCAGAAGTCTTAATGCATTGTTGTTTTCTGCGATTCACCCAGAAATCCTTAGGGCAAAAGGCCAGTTCTGAAGGATGCCTGGTCCACATGGGCAGACACCTGTGGTGGTGGTGGAAGCAGGATTCAACCTGCTTGTCTTGGCTCACCACGGTTGTAGGAACATGGCAGATGGACTAAAATAATTTCTTTGGAGGGATGGGCTTTTGCCATGTAAGGCAGTGCAGGTCTTGATGAGTGCCTTCAACTTGAGCTGCTAGATGAGTTCAGTCAGAGCTGTCGCTTGTGCACTGACATCAGCCCATGGCAGTGAGGTATCTCTCCCTGCTCCAGTCATGCCACACTCCTCAGATGGAGTTCCATCTGGGATGTGTTGGTAACAACCTCAGTCTCGAGGTGATGAAAGTGTAGGTAACAACGGGAAAGTCTGCCTTCAAAATACAGATGGTAGGAAAAGCTGAGCAGGCTGTTGCTGAAATTAACTCAACAACTTGGTCCCTTTTCTTGGAGGAGCACAGCCACCTCTCTCTTCTAGCAGTGCTCTGTGACTCCCTTAGTTTTACCTGAAAGGTGCCTGTCTCCTGTTCTCCTGCACCTTTGTTCCAGCAAGGCCTGGGCTGTACTCTGAAGGTAAACCATGCAGCTGGGATGAGGTATAGCTGTAGAGGTGACACGTATCAATACACAACAAACATTGGCATCTGTGTCCCCTCCCCAGGCCTCCTGTCACTGACCAACCACTTCAAACTGGTGGTGTGAAATCTCTAGTAGGAAAAAAATGGCCAAATCCATGACAACGGGCAGGAATATAATCTAAAGTGAAAATATGTTTGAAACCTCTGAAAAGCTAAACTGCATCAAAGTCTTTATTTTTCACTCTGTTTTTACATTTTGCTTTTAATTCTCACCCTGAAAATGTATGACTGATTTAACTGAATCTGTGTGATGAGATATCAAGGAGTATTTTTGAGAGGGGATAGGGAAAAGATACAGATAAATGCGGCCAGATCATTTTGCTGGTACTGCATTAAAAAAAAAGTTTCAACATGACATTTGGTTTCAAAAGTAAATATAATAGGTTTATTATGCTTAGTTTTGGACAATAAAAACTTATTCAGCTTGTACCCACTTCTCTTCAACCTTCCTGCCAGTTGTGGGAAGAACTGAGAGAGTGAAATGCTTTAGTGGAGCTTGATTTCTCACCTGAAGGATAGGCCCTATTGCTGCCTGATGAGGTGTGTAGGTGACTCAACTCTAAGGCCTTCCTACTCTAAGGAAGTCAATTTATTTTCTGGACAAGATAAATCAGATTAGAGATAACCTGCATGCTTTTGTGAGAGTATCAAAGGCAGCCAATCAAGCTAATAATAGCAGCATTATTACAGGACATCTGATTCTCATCCATCACTAGAAAGAGATAATTAGCTAAAATGTCCCTTGGATTATTCTAATCCATACCTAGAATACAAGGGTCAGGTGCAGGGAAGTCATATATATGCTAAGAGCAGTTTCACCATCTGCCTTGAGAGAGGAGATGAAATGTTTGTTGGTTATTTTGCTGTTCTCTGGTGGTGGCTTGTGGAGTGTGCTCTTTTCAAAACTGTATTCAGCCACTCTTTCCTGAGGTGCTGATGGCCACTGCTGCCCAGGAGTTGGATAGTTGTCCTCAGGACTCCTTTAGAAAGATACTACATAGATTCAAAGGGAAAGGTGCTAAACTTGTGGCTTTTCCCCCTAGGTCTCCCTGAATTTTAGTGAGTCAGTAAGTAACTGGAACAGGCTCAGGGCCAGCAGAGAAGCCAGGGCACTGACTCAGATTTCTCATCTACCTGCTGGCCATGCAGTGCCACTACAATCATGTTCATCCTGTGCTAGCCTGGTAATCGCATGAACAGAAATGCACTAAAAGATTTCTGACTTTGTTTCAGTAATATTCTTTCAGGTGCTGTTTTGGACAGAGCCCTCTTTGTTCTGTTTGTTGTTTTGGTTTGCTTTTTGAACTTTGAAGAACGTTTCTCAAAAAATAGGTTGGAACAAAGTGGATTTCTTTGCCTTTAAACATCAGCTGATCATGCAATATGTGTCTGTGTGCATAGTTAGGTGATGACTTCTTGGGAATGGGGAATAGGAAAAACAGACCTTTAAAGATAGAAATGCTACTGGAAAATTATTTCCTCAATTGAGGTAAATGGATGGTCGCCAATGATGGTGATTTAACTTGAAACAGGTAAAGCTAGCCTGGAAAATCATTAAAATGATATTGTAAACCTAGTAACCATGAAGTAATATAGGAGTAAAGGGAAAGAACTTAAAGGAAAAATTGTTATCTGTATTTTTAATGCCAGGCACTTTTGAAATAGGAATTAACATGATTAGAACTAGAGGTCCCATCATTTCCATTTCAGAAAGGGGGAAAGAATGCACAGATGCTGAAAGACTTCAAGTTCACTCACTACTGCATTACTGTCAATGCCAGATCTCCTAAAAATACTAGAACACAATATTACCTAGGAGTTAAAGAAGAACTAAACTTTATCACTTTAAAAAAATATTACTAATTCTAGTTAGTTACTAGCCTAGGATTTCAAACTCGCCATGTGTATTAGGAAGTGTCCTATGGAATGTCAGGCAAAACTCCAAGTGTTCTGCATCAGGAGCAGGCCAAGGTACATGACCATGGTGTTCCTTTTGCACCTCACTTTTTTCTTTCTCCTGACAGCACTGACATCTCTCTGGAACATCCTGTCTGAGCCCCAGGTGTCTCCAGCGAGGTTCTGCCTGTCATTCCTGATGAGGAATCTCCATGTGAAACTAATCTGGGATATGTGGCACTTATGCATTAAGTGCTGCTGAAATTGGACTGAGTCAAAATGTTGATGACCTACCCTGCACTGAAATGAGGCTGATGATGTGTAGTGGTGAAATGCTTATTTCAATACTTAGCTGATGATGCACTATTTATTTTAAGGCTATTGAACTGTGGGGTTCTGATAAGGTTTTGAAAGGCAGCTATGAAATGTCCTGATTGTATATCTGCCACCACTAGAGATGAAACAGAAATCTGGAGGCAAACACTGCTGGATTCCAGGTGCTTAATATCTAAGGTTGGTTCTGAATTGCTGTACCTTAGATATGTGTGTCTCTACATGGAAACATCTGATTATATAGAATATTCCATTTCAAAGAATACTAGTTTGGACTTCAAGGTGTAAACTCTGTCAAAGCTCTGTTTTGATAGAGGTTTTGGACATAAACCTCATAAAGATACCATCAAAAATTAATTTGCATAATTTATTCATTTACAGAGGAAGTACTCACACCAACAAGATTAGGTTGAGGATTTATGGATAAATGTTCAGAATTTTCCTTCCAAACATCCTTGTATTAGTGTTGTCTCTAAATGTTGCATTTAAGCGACAAGCCTGAAATATTTTTTTTTTCCCCTCTGGAGGTAAAGTCCTTTAAATTACATAGTATTTTTATGCAAGAAAACCAAATAAGGGACAATTTCTTGGAAGACACTGGGTTTCTAATATCTGGGTCTGTGACTATAAAACCTTTTTGTTTAATAGGACTCCACAGATTTCCTAGTACAGAATCAATGTTTCCCTGGGGAATGCAAGGCTTTGGTGCTGGGCCTCCCTGAACAAGTCCATTCTAACTTTCTGCCTAGGAGGTAGTCCAGCACATGGCACACGTGGGTAGAGTAATGCCTTTTTTTTTAAAGCATGTGCTTGCCACACATGCCAGAAGCCTGAAGATTTTTTAAAAAAATTACGTTCATTGAATAACAGACTTTAAACTGAACTTGCTAAAGAGTTTAAAAAAGGCAAATGAAAATCTGCTGGAACTAAGTGCATAAGGAACTGAGCCATTTTTGGGTAGGTTTCATGACTAGCAATGGTTATTTGAGAATATTATACACTTTTATCTTACTAGTGGGAAACTCCGTTGCCTTTTTTTAAATTAGGTGAGTTTTTTGCATTTTCTTCTGAAAGTCTTTTTGCACCGGCTGTGTGATATGAAATTAGGGAACTAATTTCACATTACTTTGATATGCTTTGTGAACTGTCGCTCAGTAAAGCCTGGTGTGGCAATAAGCCTACTTATGGTGTCTAGATCCAAGAGCTATATAAAAGGTTCTTTCTGCTTTGTAGTATCTGTGTGACCACTGTTATGGAAATTGTACTTCATAACCTGTTGAACAATTTCTGTTGATACCCAAAGGAACTAACAGCACAATATATTTTGGTTTTTAAACGGTGTATTACAAATAAAAGATCTGTTTCAAAGAACTGGTTGAGTGATCCAGCTTCCCCCTCACATTTGGTGACTTGGGCTGCTGTGCTGTCTGAAGGTATCAGCAGAAACAAATGTCTCCCAATGCAACTGTGATTTAAACTTGTGAAAATAAAGTGTGAGTGATGGCCACATTAGGACTAGTTTTCAGGATGACTTTTTTCTGCAAAACTCTTACACCTTTCAAATAAATAAGGGATTTCTTTAAGCCACTTTACCATGATCACTCATAATTTGAAAATAAAATATGCATTTGTCACTTCTTAGGATTGGAAATAAGTGCTTCAATTATCTTTTCATACACCTGAGAGTGTTTGATCAGCAATTAATACTGCTTGCCTGAAAAGAAGGACTTGAGCTGTGTATTGAAGGTCATTGAGTTGTGGATACCCATAATGAAACTGTCTTTGGGAATGATTAAAGATGCTAAACAATAGTGGCTGTCAGCACTGCTTGGGCTGTTGGATCCCTGCATCCTTTCTCTTTAGAGCAACTGATCAAAAAGGCAGAATTGACAGCAAAGTCACGTTTTTCGAGATGAGAGGTCTAAGGGATGGCAGGTTCGAAAGTGTAATGTGCAGGGGCTGAGGGAGAAGGATGTGTGGGAAGGAAGTGTGTTAACCAGATGGCTCCACTTTGCTGTTTTTGGGAGCCCTTGAAGAGAGTGAGGGGGAGATCAAGGCAGCAAGTTTCTGCCTGAGCAGGGTTTTCAGCCAAAGGGAGCTCTGTGTGTGCTCTTCGCCTCACTGGTTCAACTTGACAAGGCTCAAGGTACACCCTGTAAATAAACTCCTTGGTACTTCACTTTTCATCTTTGGAGGATGCTACTCTTGACTTGGACACTATGGTGCTAATGTGGATCCTCTTTCTTTCTGGAAATGTATGAGCTCCTATTTGCCTTTTCCTTCAGATCAATTAACAAAAAATCCAGCTTTCCTAACTGTTTAATTTCAGGGCTTCTGAAAGTGGATTAGATCTCCCAGTTCCATGGGAACCACTCAGTATTGGCTAATTGATATCTTGGTGCACCTTGGTGACCTTTAGAACAATCTAATTAAAGGGATGCAGAATTCCTCTGGAGACCCATCTCTGCAGGCTCACAGTGGATATTATCATCCTCTAGGGCTCCTTTTAGGGGGGATCCTGTGACTTCTTAAAGACAAAGCAAATAAGGATTCTAGGCTACTGCAAAAGAACAAAATGATATGTAGGGATGAAGAAATGTTGCATATCCTGTAACATTGCTCTAACAACCTTACCAGTAGTCACTACTAAAATACTCTATTGTAAATGATATGCGAGCAGCCTTTAACCTAACAAATGAGAGGAGGGGGGGAAAAAAAGATATTATTAGCAAGCATAAGATGAATCACGACTATATATTCTCCAAAGTGGTGAAAACAATATCTATTTGTGTTCTACTTAAAAGAGATTTCAGCACATGGGTACATTGGTTATTTATTTGCTGCAACTTGAGATAACCACCATTAATTTATATGAGTGCGAACAAACTTTGAGTAGTGCCCTTTAAGTTAATTGCAGGGAATATTTTTAAATTTTCATTTTAGAATTATTTGTGCCATTTTAGTTTCTCATTTCAGCTGTTCTTGATATTATTCATTATTCCTCGTCTTGTTACTGAATTACATTTTGTGAAGTAAGTGAGATTGCTGTGATTTGTGATGACATATGGTTTACTGAATTGCCATGATCTCCAGCTAAACTTGGCTGCTGTTAGTTTAAGACTCTTGGACTTTTATAAGAATACTTCACTGACAGTGGATTGACTAGAAAAACTGTATATTTCCTTTATATGACACAAATAGGAACTTCTCCATGCCCAGCCCAAAACCCACAGTCTGTTTGCATTTAGTCTTAATCTTCTGGCCAAATTCCAATACTTACTGTATGCTGTGTCTCTGAAAGAAAGGAGAACACCAGTTTACTTTTTGGGTGCATCACTGAAAAGAAAGGCATTGACAGTTGTTTGAGTGCCCTTTCATGAAACAGCTTTTTTAATCTGTTTTTTCTATTTTTTGTTTGTTTGTTTTGTTGCAGTTCTTGATGGGCTTTCTTAGACTGAATGAGTCCAGGCAATAAACAGCTTATGTTGCTCTTGGTGTATAAAAAAATCACATGCAAAATTTTTGTCAAAATTTTTCAATTTTCTTCAAATATTTACATCAACCTGTCTTAAGCTTAACACAGTAACCTCATTTTTGGTAGCAAGGCAGGGATTTCTACCATTTCTCTGGCCTCTGAGGGAGATGCAAATCCTGTGTTCTGGGGTGGAAGGCATTATAATCCTGTTGGTTCAGACATCAAACTGCTTTGTCAAAGTGCTGTAGAGAAATAAAAAGATGACAGTTCCTGTCCTGGGCAGCTGTTGCTTCCAGTTCTCTGACAGACTCTGATGGAGAAACACAATGAGGAGCTGTGGCAAGGCAGGGGTGAAGGCTGAGGCAACAGCAGAGACTGCAGAGGTGAAAGCAATTGGAAGTGGGAACAGAAATTGTAGGTTGATCTCCCTAAGAGGCTGTCGAAGTATAAATTGTCCCTGACAGTGCTTAGCTATTTCTTCTTGTGTTTGCTTGCCCTCTGAACAGCTGAGTGTTTATGGGCTCTGTTGGAGGCAGAAGTCCTAATTAAACCAGTGATATAAACCCCTCCAACTTTATGCTGATGTGAATACACAGTGACCCACTTCAAAAAAAATCAATTGCTATTTCATTAATTGCATTAAAACCAGAAGATTATGTTCTAAGGATACCTGAGATCTGGATATTGGGCCATTTGATGACTTAATTAGGAATAGAAGTCAATGACAGTCAAACTTACTAGAGCTGATACACTCTAGTATTGACCTTTATTACGAATGCTTCATTTTAATGGTTAATAAGTAAGAAAAATTCATCCTTTAGGTGCTGACACATTTAATGCAGATGTATCTGATTCTAGCTCTCTCTGTTTTAAGAAAAACTTTTTTTTTTGCCTTTTTGCCTGTGGTTTTGTTTAATTTTTTAGATAAGAAAGTAGTTGCTATTTTTCCTGAAGTTGTTACAGATCTCTCGGAGCTTCTCTCATGGGACACCTTCTCTCATGGAGATCAAAGAACAAAATTACTTCTGTCACATTTAAGGATCATTGTAATATATAATTTTGTGCGTGTTGTGCTATTTAAATGACTGATCGAAATCAACTACATGAAAGTATAAATTGCTTTTTAAGTAGATTAGAATAATAAGATAGGAGTTACATTTTTCAGGATGTATACTCAACCTACTTCTTGATGTTTAATGGCTAAAATTCTCATAACCAAAGGCATTAGTATTACATGTTGTAGCACAATCAACACTGCTGAACTGCAGCTCCTGGAGTCAGAAATCCTATACATTAAAAAGAAACCAACAGATGGCATTTTATAAGCCTCATGCTTCATTGTCCTATAAATAGAGATTATCAAATGCATAACGAGCATCCAGCAAGAATAATATTCCTTCTCTTTTAACTACTTTAGTAATCATAAGCAAGCAACTAATACCTTTTTTGCCTCTTGCTGGTAGTTCTGAACATAATATATCTGATGTTATTATCATAAGACTGCACTCATCTGTGAGTTAACATTTCAAGTGGGACAGAGAACACAAGTAGCACTCACTTTTTTTCATCTTTTGCTGTCCATATTCTTGTAATATGCATATACTGATATTATGATTTTATTGTCATTTTCATTAAGGATGGATTTCAAATGGTTAGAAACTAGAATTTTTTTTTTTTTTTACTAGAAAGGAGGGTGGTAACTGGCAATTAGGTATAGCATAAGTCTTAGTTGAAATGAAGTGAAAGAAATTGCTTTTAAAATAATAATAATGCCTGGTAGACAGAGATTGCTTATGGATGGTGTAACCAGCTGTGCAGGAGAAATGTCAAGAGATGGTTATGGGAGCATTTGGAATGTAGAAAAATCAATCTAAAAGGGTGTTACATAAAAACTGTGCCTTTTATCATGATGGTGCCTTAAGACTGTTATCCTGTATCCTGTGATTATGAGCTTCTTTCTGTTGTAAAATTGCTCTACCTTCTCTCATATAACTCCCTTAATGTTATTTACTGTCTTCTGTAGAAGGAAAGCAATGTGCTGCTTTTAGTCATGTAAGAAGTAATGAACTAAACCATCTTGTTAAAAGAAAATAGATCAGCAAATCAAAAGTGTGCTTTGGAGCAGAGAAGGTATTACACAGGAAAGAACCCTCTTTATTTTGTACATCTTTCATTGCACATTCTGAGCCCTGTCAGCTTATTTAAGGCCTTCTTGGTGCTATATCCACGAAGAGGTTTTGGTTTTGCATCAGCAGTTCCTAGTGATTCCTTGGCAAAGGTTAATCTCTCCCCAGATTACAGGTCATCTGAGACTTCCTCAACTCTCAAAAAGGGACATGGTCCTTACCAGCATTTATTTTGATTTATGACATTCTGGGGTTGATATGCACACACAGAGAGTCATACTTATTTTGAATATTTCTTTATTTTATTCTAGAAAATAAATGTTTTTGTGAGGAAAATTTCTTGCAAACATACAAACAGAAGATTTTCTTTAAATTAATTGTTTTGCAGTTTTTGTCAGCAGATAATGTCATGAAAGGAACAAAATTGCCTCTTTGTCTTGTGATTTGGACCTGTGGCCAGGAGTGGCTTTTTCTGGGTGGAACTTGAGCTTACACTACAGTACTTTTGGTGTAGCCACTCCACTGCCCTGAGAGCTGAGTTGGCTCCTCCAGGTCCCTCCTTTGAGCCAGAGGCTGTGCTGTGGCCATAGAGGACTGTGTAAATCCAGCTGGGGCCCTGGGGTTGGAAGAGGAGTCCAAAGCCTGGAATGAGCCCACACGCTCAGTTCTTGCGCAGTCAACCAGTTTGCAGCCCTTGTCTATGAGTGTCATTACTAAATCATAAACAAAGGATTGATTTTTATATTCCTGGTGTCTTTTTAGAACAAGGAAATATAGAAAGCTGGATTCTGTTCTAACTTACATATCCTTATCAAAGCACTAGAGGCAGCCCTACTTTTTGCAAGGGTAATCTTGATAAACTTTTCACTGGTGGGAAAAATTAAAAGGAGGTGGAGAGGTGAAAATCTGAGCTACTTAGATTGATGTCAGACCCATTCTTGGCCATTTGGCTTTGTTTCCCCACCTATGCTTTATTGTCTCTTGAAATCTGAAACAGCATCCTGAGCTGCTGCTGGTGCTGCTTGCCAGGATGGTTTGTGAACTGCAGAGAAGCTAGTGCTGGCTGTGGCCTTGTGCTGAAAGGGAGTTTTCTCCCTTTGAACCCTCTCTCTCTAGCATTAATCCAAGGCAAGTAATTATTTTTCCTGTGAGCTAGAAAGCTTATTTTTCTTGTGAGCTGATTTGGTTATCAGTAGCTGTATTAATTTAGTGATCTGATTCCTTGAACCTATTGCTTTAATTGTAACTGTTCACTGAATTTTTTTCATTGCATTATTCCATCTTTAGTTTAGTAAAACTGTACAGTGAATAAGCTTAGAAAAACTATAGTTATTTAAATGTTTTTTTCTTGTTCAGCCTTGAAATCAAATTCATAATTGCACAGTTCAGATTTATTCCACTACATTGCAGCAAGATGAGCTCAAGGTTACAGAAACCAACAGATGAGAAATTTGCTTGTGTCTTGTTTTCGCTTCGCCACCAGTGTTCAAGAGTCCCTTTTAAACTCCGTCAGTATTCTGAATTTGTTTCTCCTCTATAAGCAATATAAAGTCTGATTGTGTGCTAATGGAAAATCGTTTGAGCTGCTGTGTTGCCACCTTCATCAACAGAAGGGTGTTTTCATCCTGTGCACACAAATTCAAATGATTCACTCCTAAGTGCCCAGAGTGAGAACTTCCGCTCCAGCATTTAGAAGTTTAAATAGAAGAAATCGTTCACTCTTCTTTTAAAGTGCATCCTCTGAGGCCATATTAGTTAAAGCACATTCAAATACGGAGCCCAAGACTGATGGAATTGAACGAGCTGCTGCCACTGAGGGACAGAGATGCTGCCAACCTGTGCCTGGGTACCTGGCTAGCAGGTGGCATGCAGGAACCACTCTCTTAAACGCAGCAGGGAACAGGGTGGGTTGCAGTTTCTGCCTACTTAACACCATTAGACAAACCAGGGATTGTTCTCCATCTAGTGGCAGTTGGCCCTGTGGTTGGCCTACAGAGCCAGGGTCTGGAGCCTGGAAACTTCTGAACTTGTGGTTTTTGTTAGTAACTATCTAGATAAATATGAGTGTGTGATTGGTGGATTACCTGTGACTCTGAAGGACCTGAGGGATTTTTATCACTGCTCCTGTGGTTCTGTGTAATCAGGCAATGATGTGGCTGGGTGGGCAAAAAGAAAACCTGATGGAGGGCTTTGGCTTCTGGGGCCAGAAATGCTTCTGCTGAAAACAATACTGAGCCCAGATTATAATACAAAATTAATCTCAGGTTATGAGACAAAATCCATGCATCCATATCCACTTTCACTTTGAACAGAGAAAAGGAAAATTCTACATTATTAACATATATCAGGCATGACCAAAATTTTGTTGAATTGAGTGTCTTGAGCATGCTGGACTGAAAAGAAAAACATGAGTAGGAAAAGGTATCTTTTGAGTCAAGTATTGCACCTAGCAATTACATTTGCTTGTCAGGTTAGGAAAAACAAAGTTATGAGGTTTGTATTCCTAAATGGAGGAGAGGACACATAACTGTGAATGGATAAAGGGCACAAAGAACCAGGGTTTTGCAGGGATATGTCTTGTTATAATTGTTCCTTTCTTTAATAGCTCTTCAGTGTGGAATTAGAGGGAGGTAAAGTTCACTAAGAGGTGCCTGTAATGTATTTATTAAGGCACTTCTTTTATGTGCGTAAGGCAAAGGTGATCAGTAGCTAGTTTGCAGCTAGTCCAAGCTTTCAAAAGAAATCCAAGTAGATGCAAAGACTGGCAGGAGGAGTGACTGAAGCAAAACTGTCCCGCTGCTCTCCATGGTGTAAGAGTGCTGAGAGCAGCTGCATTCTGCTGGGTGGGGTAAGGACCCCTGGCAGTGAAACAAGGAACCTGTGCAGAAGTCACAATTTCACTGTAGTGATGCCAGGCCATTCTGTTTTCTTTTGTTGCATTGAAATTTTGACTTTGCCCAGTGCTGGGAGGGGGGGGTGGGGGGGAGGGTTTGGAAGCAATTCTGTTGTGTGGACTGTCCTAAATCAAAAGCAAAAGGTTTTTGGGGTTCATGAGAACTATTGCATTTGCTGCTGATTCTCCTGAGCCCCTTTCTGTAAGCCTGGTTAATTCAGTTGACAAAGAAGAAGGTAGTAGAGCAGTTATGGCTTTTATTCATTTATTTTGATTGGTTTGCACTTAATTAAGGCACATCCATGAATGTAGACTCGAAAGAGGCTTTGAGTAAACAATAGGATGGCAAGTCCTGCTATGCCACCTGTTTCTCCTAAAGGCATTTTACTTGGTGAATTATGGGAACTATGTGAAATCATTGAATAATGGATGCATCTTCACTTAGTGTTTCTACTGGGTTTCTTTAGATCCTGACTGTAAATCTGCTGCTTGAGAGGGAAACCTATGTCTTAGTAAGCCCAAGTAGGTGGTGAGGTCAAATATCTCTGATCAAAACAGGGAGAAGGGTAAAATATAATTTACCCATAATGATAAATCCATCAAAAGCTTAAATCCCTAACAACAATTTAGAGATAGTATTCCAAACAGAATCTTGCTTTATTGTAACACATGACACAAACATCACTCTGTACCTGTGATTTTTGTATTTTGGTGCTTGTAAGTCCTGAGTGAAACAAGGAGCTTGTGATAGGAAGGGGAAAGATGGGCTAGCCTTGTGTTTTCACCATGTACTGTGTGAGAAAAAGGATGTTTAGCTACTTGGGCAACAGGCTTTGTGGATCTGCAGGTAGACCAGCACAGGTGATGGCACTGATGCACTTCCCTGTATTCCTGCAGGAGAAAGGCAGAAGTGGAAAAGCTTGTGCATTGTTCCAAACAACTCACTTTGCAAACTGGGATTAAGCTGGCAAACCAGTAAGATAGCTAGGAGGTTTTTACCAACTTGAGAAAACAAAAGCACAATCTGCAAAGAAATCTTGGAGAGGTATTCAAGGTTAGGTGTGGAATAGGGCAGGAACTACCCCATGGAAACTGGTCAAGCAATGATACGATGTTGATAAATCTGGAGGGCTGCTTGAGGGCATGAAAATTCTGTAATGGTTGTGTACCCTCAAGTATGTAATTTAAAATGTAGGTGTAAGGATATTTTTTGGGTTTGAGGTTGGTTGGTTGTGTTTTTTTTTTTCTTGCCCCTTTACCCTGCATAATTTTTTTACTGTAAAATGTTCTTCCAAGAGTGCTTTGCTTGCTTGCTTGTGGACTCTTGCATAACTTCGACCAGTACATGAAGAATCTTCCTTTATTTCCAGGGAACAGAAATCCCTACCTTACTATGCTCTGAAAGGTCAAATTCAATTTAATAATTTTATCTCTCTGGAAAACAAGCATCTTTTTTTAGCTAGTGAAGAGAAAAAAGAAGATTTTACATTTTAAAAACAATAATCTAAAGTGTATTATAGTTGTGTAAGTGTGAAGTACTAAAAGCTTCTACTACTGAAACCATACTGGTGTAAATCCTCAGTACATATTGAAGTCAGTAGCATTATTTGTAATTCTATTATATAGTCTCTGTAAAAAAAGGAGAGCTGCTGGGAAATGCAATTCAAATTTGGTCTTAAAGTGCTTATCCAAGGGCTGTATCCTGCCAGGATTTTAAAAATAAGACTTGTAATCAATGCCATTGCTTAAGAATCAATGTTGCCTGGTCTAGTCATGTGTGATAATACAGCACTGCAGCAAACAAAGCTATTTCCACTGCAGGCTTGCATTCAGCTGGAGAGCATGTAGCTGTAGTAAAATATATTGCTGTATAATGCAGCACAGTTTGGACTGGGAGCAAGGTAAAGGTGTCTTTAGTGATATTATGAAGACATTGGAGAATGTGGGAGCTTTAGAAACTGTTGGTCATGGAAGTTTCATTAGGGTGCAGTGACAGGGACTGTGACTCACACAGTGCTGGATGCTTAAAGTGGCTCCTGTTTTTTATCCTCCCTGCCCTTTTCATAAACCCTTTACTGCAAAATCTCCAAGTTTTCAGAAGACTGGAAAAAATGTTTGGGCTTTTTTATACCCTTTCTCTTGAGTCAAGTATATGGAGTAATAGCTTTAAGTTCCCTTTGAATAAGAATCAGTAAAGAGAGGCCATTGTTGTCAGGTGTTGCGTACCTGCAACCAAAGTACTCTGGACCTTTTAAACTATTTTATTTTTTCTGTAGCTTAAACTTCTACACTGTGGCAACACCATCCCAATGGTGCTATGTGGAATGCTGCAAAGTCAGGTGGTCCTGGGCTGCCTGTTTGCCCTGGCCACACTATAGACTACTGCACACGGATCTATGAGACACTTAGGTTTTCAGCTGAGGCTGTGTGAACAGCAAGGGAGAGGTGTTGAAGGGATGAGGCACCACCAAGATGTGGCTTACGTGACTCAAACCATTGCAAGGGTTGTGAATGCCTGAGTGTGTTCAGAGAAACAGTTTCTTTTCAGGGAGCAGCATAAAATGTCAACAGAAAATCAACCTGACATAAACAAACTTCTTGACATGGGAAACCTGGGTTAGAAAGCTGTTCTTGCACACAAACACCTTCTACAGCCAAAAGTGGAAAGGAAGCAGTGTGCTTTTCTTTTTTTCTTTTCTTTTCTCCCTCTTTCTCACCAGGCCATATGGAAATATTTCAAGGTGGTTTTTACTTTTTTTTCTTTCTCAAAGGAGGTGTGTATTCTTCCCCTGCTCCTTTTCCAACACCTAGTCATCAGGACACCCCTTTCTCATGTGGGAGACCTAGTTCAAGTGCTTACTCTAGCAGAACAGAAGAGATTACTTGAATCTAACTTAGAGGGGAGTATAACCAGCTTGTAGCTCTGGGTGGGTTCATCTCTAGAGCTTTTCTTATCCATCTCAATATAAGGTATTGTCCCCCGTTTCACATAACCCTCCCCATCATGGTTAAAAAATTGAAAGGAAAAGAAACCATTAGAAAAAAAAAAGAAAATAAACCATCAGACATCTGAAGTCCTTCACTCAGGTCAGCAATGGAGCTTGGATACTGAAAATTGCATCCAGACTCAGTTGAGTGGAATGGGTTAGTCTCAAATACCATAAAGAGCATTTTCTGTTCGAAATTATTTAAAATAAGACAATTTTTCTCAAATCTCTAGGATCTACAAACTTGAAATTGAAATTACTTGTTTGACCTGACAAAAATAAACCTTCTGTGTTTCCCCTATACCTCCTAGAGAAGTAGGACAGCTGACTGAGTACCGGAACTGAGGAAAGGAACTTGATGTTCTTGTTCACCCTTAAATTAAGAACTGAATACAATGTTCATGCAACAGTCCACTCAATTAGTCATGAAATGAATCAGGGACTGTGGTGGGAATGGAGCCCAGGAATCATGGCCCCTCTGCTCCAATGGCTGGACTGCACTGCCTTTAAAAAGTATCCCCTTCTTTGAGTAGGAAATTTTAAGATATGCCATGACACTTTGCTCTACTCTTTGGCTTGATTTTTTTCTTTCCTCTAAGGGACAAAAAATACAACAAGCAAAGGCTTTGGTAGAATAATGTTTTAGGTCAAGCATACAATAAGAAGCTAGTGTTTCTGCAAAAGAAAAATCTTCATTTTGACCCTTCTTGGAAACATGACTATGAATTATGAAGTCCATTACAGGGAATCTTTTCCTGAAGAGCACACACATCCCTGGGAAAATGTATGTGACTGTGTGTGACTGCCATTTATGCTAATGTTGTCAGTGAGAAGCTAATTCTACACCTCGTTTGTACTAATGATTGCAGGAACACACCGGGAAACAAACAAATAAACAAACCCCACCCCAAACAAGAAAACCCAAGCCACCAACTCCATGACACAGCATTGCAAGGAAAAAAAGAGGCCTTCCCTACTGGTAGAAATGGCCCATTGTGAGACAGTCACTAAACATAATATGGTTTAGAATAGACTGCTGAGAAAGATCAGGGATTTTTTTAAGGTAAAATTACTTTTCCCTTAGAGTACTTTCCATTGCGAGGCTTTCAGAGGACTCTGCACGCACAAACTGCATCAGCATTTAGTGACGGCAAAGGATTGAATTAGTGCAGTTGAAAAGGTCCCTATTCTTTGCCTGAGATGCAGAAAGGGCAGCGTTCAAGTTTCTGGCTTGTAGCAAAATATTTCTGCTTACATCACTTCTTGGTGGAGTTTGCAGTGAAGCAGGAACAAACACGAGATCAGTTACTGGGTCGTGGCTGGAGGGCAGAACTTTTTAAATGTACGTTTCCAGACTTTTCTGGTTCTCTGCTTCGCCATGCAGCAGCATCGACTTGGCTGGTTTTGTTACTGTCTAGATGGGTAAAGTGCAAAGTAGCAGGATTGTGACTTCTCCACAGTCTTCACCCAGCTGAGGTGAACTGCAGGTTAAATTCTAGTGGCTTTCTTTTTCCTTTGTCTGGCATAACCAGCCTGCAGCTTCAATTGGCTCTAACAAAGCAAGGATGTATTTTTATGGTCAGGTGTTGGGAAGTTTTATAGTAGTGGAAGTACTGGGATATGTATTCACAGTGAAGTATCTGTAAAACGTAGGTGTCATTCTCTGCCTGTTACTACCTGTGAGATTGGTCAGTGTGTATTTATGGAGGCTGCACAAGAAATGACATCTGGGGCTTTTCCTGTTGTGATTTTCCCTTTGGGATGTGCCTGTCTCTTTGGATTGCTGTGATGGCAGAGGACAGCTGTCCTAGCAATGTCTCATTATCTGTAATAGGCAGCTCATTGAACAGCTCATGAGACTGGACTGTGTGTACTATGTGAGGCATGCAAGATGTTTTTGAATGGAGCTCCCCTGGAGATGGTTTTATATTGGAGAATCTTGTAAATTGCTTTTTTCCCTTAGATGAATACCAGTGAAGTTAGTTCAGAGATAATCTTGATATGGTTACTATTAAATTAGGAACAATTGACAAACACTTTTACTTGGAGAGCCTGCACTCTTATGCAACTGTACTGTAACAAAAGATGGCAACCATACCTACCTTGCTTCCTTTTTATTTTAGAAAAAAAAAGGATGGATATCTGCTCAGGAAAACAAACTTAAAGAGTTTAGCCTTTTTCAGTTAGTGTGCAGTGGGTATAATGACAAGGAGCTTGCTTAGAAATGAAAGAAAAAGGTGTTTTCTTGTAACTATGTACACTCCCATTCCTTACAGCAATAACAAAGAATTCTTTGGTCACCTGAATGTTAGAGCTCTAGTGAAACATATATCGGTGTGAATAAAGAGATTCCTTTTCTTCTGAATCCAAGTATTAACTAAATACAAATACCAAGACAGAGATTACATTTAACAACACTGATACAATTTGCCTTGTGCCGCATTAGAAGAGCATTTATGCAACTATAAAAATGTGGGAGGCTGGAAAGGCCAATTGAGACCCTTGTCTATTGTAGAAAAAATAGACCAAATAGACCTTTTGTCTATTGTAGAAAAAATTCCTATTAAGGAAAAATAAGGTGTGAAAAGTCACAGTTGAAAGAGAGGAGTAGGGAAGTATATATGAATCTTATCTAGATGCAACAGATTTAGCAGTGATGAAATTAGCCAAACATAAGTACAAATTAAATCACACCTAGGCTGAATTAAGTCAGGTGAAAAATAAGGAAATAACATTGCTTTGGCTTCTTCATGGCATCTTAAAAGGCATGTCAATCCAGATCAAGTGTTGACTGTAGCAAAGTTTCAGCTTGTTAGTAGGCACAGAACAAATTAATCAAGAATGTCAACTGTCCTGCAAAGAACTCTATAATTCAGCAACCTCTTCTTGTAGACTCTAATCCATTCACTCCTTGCAAGATTATCATACTATACTATCAACCATGAAAAGAGAAAAGGTGGTTTCAATAAGCTAAAGGAAGGTTCAATAAAGCAGCTGAAACCTCAGGCTGTCACCACAGGAGAATGACAAAATGAGTTTTTAAACACAAGCATCCACAAACTTTGGAATTAAGTTAGGCTTGAGGTTTTGCATTACTGTTTCTGAAGAGAAGCACAGCTGTTGAATTTCATGGCATTTTAGAATAAGTAATGTTACTTTTTTGTGGGTGTGTTAACAGTAGAGATCTTGGCTATTGCGTAAGGAAGGGAGATTGTTACCATGTGTATTAGGACATTTTGGGGGTTTTTTTGTTTTCATTCTTCTAGCTTCATAGACTGAGCAGCTAACAGCTGGAGCATTAGCTGCATCTTTACACCTGTTTAACTGATACAGAGGAGGAGCTCCATTTGCTTTCAGAAGGAATAAATCATTGCTACATATACACAGATAGATATATACAGGATTTTATGTGGGGAAGCCTCAGATTAGCTATAGTAAGTGGATGAAACTTGGGAGAAGACTCAAGAAATGCTGAATCTTAAAGACCTCCATTTTTTTTCTGAACATAGTCTATGATAAGTCTCAATGTTATGGTCTTGCAGAGCTCCTGCTTATGAAGCAGTTTTGTAAATGTGAGGTGCTTTCCAGATCCAGGCGTACCCTGCAGCTATGGTTCTGATGATGTCTTTCAAAATGTGCCTCATTCTTGTTATGGCAGCACAGAAGGACAGAGCCCTGGGCACAAGGCTCTGAGTGTGGCACTGCACAAGCCTTTCAGTTTACCCTTCTAATTGCAATGCAGTTTTTGAAGCGTTACTCCAGCCACCCTCTTGTCATAGCAGAACCTATTTGTACAGGTTTGATCCTATGTTCATTCAGACAACAGAAATGAGCCCAGCCATAACTTGTGATAGGTCAGCTCAAAATCACCCCAGTGGTTTGCAAAGGTGGTAAGAGCTGTCTGAGATGTGCACAGAGTTGCATTTGTTGCCACAGAGTAAAAATGTGACTATGTGGCTGTCGCTTGAGTTGGGTTTATCCCTCACATACTTCTGTTGAGATGTCATCCTTCTGTAAATCCAGTGGCACCTTGTGGAATAATGTGTCATGAGTTATCCCCTACACAGTAATGATGGAATATGACAGCAGCTTTGAATACTCTTAATATGCAAAATGTTGGCAAAGGGATAGGCCTTTTAGTGCTGACTGCTGCAGCTAAACAAGGTTCACCCACTGCAAAGTGTCAGCGGTCCTCCAATTGCAAACGAGGAATGGCAGGGTTAAAAGGAGTGCTCTCATTTGTACTGGGCTTAGAAATGTAGCATTGATAGCTTGTTTGAAGGAGGAGAAAACATAGGAGAAGTAATTGTTATGAAAAACATAATCCAAGCCAAAGTTGTTGGGATTTTTTTTTTGTTTAGGAAAAAATCCCCCAAACTTGAAGGAGAGGAGAAAAAAAAAGCAGATAATATGAGAGAAAAGGTAATAAAGGTAATGCAACCTGAGTTAAAACCAGACACAATGAAGTTTTGATGTGGCAACTTTTCATCTTGCAGGGATGCTATTGAAGCTGCAATTCTCGTTGCTGTGGTGGATCCATTTAGGTCTCATTGTACTTTGCATGTCACATATCAGATTTTATAGTATTGGAGACTTATTCTGTGCATTTTTCTGGTTTGTTTTTGTCTTCTGACTGTAGCCCTTGTTCTTTTTTTGGGGCCTATTTCATTTGGTATGTTTTACAGTATTCTGGTCTCTTGTCTTTTCCCCTCTCCCCCTCCTTGGCTGGGACCGGATCCTTTTCCGCATTCAGAGCATTTGCTCTTGGATTTCACAGGAAATTTTGTAACTTGTTCAATTCACTGGGTTTAGAGTTTTAATATTTTATATGACTATTTTTCTATCACTAAAATAGCAGCTAGAGGCATCCCAGCTGAGGTCAAGACCTTGCTGTACAAACTAAAGGAGGAGGCAAGCTTGCTCCCAGGTGCTTGGAGGGCAGCTGGTGTTTGGGTGCCTGCATAAATCGTGGGATTAATAGCTGCATATTTCTACAGGTTTTAGGCTAGGATGCCAAAGCACTTCTCACACACAAATAAATTTAGCCTCCTTTCCTCTATGAAAGTCAGAGACTTGGTTCTGCAGTAACACTTTCCCCCTCTCTAATTCCCACACATGTACTTGTTACTGACATATATATGACTCTGGTCAATATAGGTGCTTAACTTTTTAAAGAGCCTGTGTAAGTCACTAAGTGCATATTGATTTGAAGCAAATGTAAATTAGAATTAATTTTGACTTGCTAACGTAGTCAAATAAGGAACGTTTCTATTGATCTCTGTCCCAGAAGCCAATTATCTGGATTAAGTGTTTTTATTACGTGAAATGCAGAGTATAGTATATATCATTCTGCATTGATCAGTGTGAAATTGCATATTTAAGACAAGGACTGTAAGTAAGAGTAGTTAACGAGAGATTTATTTTTAAAAACCATATCTTGTTTTATTTACCCCCTGCTCTTCCCTGTTCGAATGCTGTGTTTGTAACTACCACTGAATAGGAGGCTGTTGATACATGTGGATCAACAGGGATTCTTGTTCATATCATTTCCATTTCAGCTTCCTTCCCTTTCATTTTGCTCCATCTATACTGTGTGTTCCCCTTCCCTTCTGTCTTCCCAGCCCCCTTATCCATATTTTCTACTCCTTAGTGTTGAGCAGTTCTTGCCGTACTGTGCTGTGCATGACAAAAATGCTTTCTACATTGAATAAATACATTGCAGCGATCGCTCCTGCAAGCAGGCGCTGCTCAGCATCAGGAGCATTTATTAGTACAGGTGATGGCTAGAAAAAGTGTGCTGAATACACATGACAGGGATGCTGCAGCCAGTGCCAGGGGTACGGGCGCCGCCGGCCCCTTTGCGGCCGCTCTGCCGGGGCTCAGCAGGCGGCGGGGGCCGCTCCTTCCCGCCGAGCCCCCGGCTCGCCGGTGCCATCTCGGGAGCAGGATGCGGCCACGGCGCGCTGGTACCAGGCTTGTGCTTGCAAGACGGCGACCTCCAGGAATCGCTCTTCCTCCCGTTATCCAAAGACTGACATTATCTGTATGTATCACTATAGCGGTCCGTGCCTCAGCCCCGCAGCAACTTAATAATCTTGGTAACATCCTGCTCTCAACTCATTTTCTTGGCAGTAGTTTTAATTACGTATCGGGCTCCTGAATGAATTTGTTTTCTCTGGATCCTCGGTATATTGAGACGCTTGTCACGTTTGGGTGCCTGCAATCACTGATGCGTTTGTTTTAGGGGATGAATTAGTCTTCTGAGCCTGAGCATGTCCAATTTATGAATTAGATTTCATTGAAAGCTAGAACAAAACAAAACAAGAAAAGGTTCTGCCGTACCACTTTTCCTCCCCACCACCTCGTCCCCAGCGCGGGGATAAAAACCTCGCATTTCCATTTCTCTCCTCAAACACGGATCATGTCCCGGGCTCGAGCGTGTGGAAGAAGGAAGGGGCATTTCCTCCATCTCCCGCTTCGGCGCGGTGCCCCCGCGCCGCCCCTCGTCGCTGAAGTTGGAGGAGCGGCGGCGGGCGCAGCCCCGCGCCCTTACCTGCGGGGGCGTCCCGCGGTGCCGGGCCGGGCGGGGGCTGCGGGAGGCCGCGCAGCGCCGGCCACTCTCCGGGCAGCGGCTGCGGCCCCGCGGAACAGCCTGCGCCCGGCAACCGGGAGCTGCCCACCCGCCTCGCATCCCTGCGCTTGGAGCATCCTTTCCCTACCCCTTTCCTCGGGTGACATACATTATAGATCAAGATATATATATTTAGTAAATCTCCTCGATCGCGGGCAGCTGCCCCGCTGTGGCCCGGCTGGGCGCTCCCCGCAGCGCTGCGCGCCCGCCCGGCGCGGCCCGTGCGCCCCGCTGCCCGCCCGCCGCGCCGTGCCCCGGCGGCACCGAGCGCCGAGGCTCCGCAGTCACGTGGCGCGGGGGGCGGGCGGCGGCGGCGGGGGGGCCGCTCCGCAGTTCGCGGTCTGCCGGCGCCCCGGCACACACCGAGCGCTGGAGGCTCCGCCGCGCCGCCTGCCAACCCGGGATCTACCTCCGTGATTTTCTAGCCCCGTTTTTTTTTTTTGGTTTTTTTTTTATTTTTTCCTCCCCCATCACCCGTTTTCCTCAATCTTGGATAATTCTTGGGGTGCTGGGGGATTTTGGGATTTTTTTTCTAAGAGGGGGGTGCCTGGGCATCTCCCCCCCGCGCCCGCTGCCTTGGTCCACCTGCCCTTGCGCCTTTTTTTTTTCTTTCCCCCTGTCTCTCCACCAAACCCGGGCTGATGTGCTGTGCGAGAGGCTGGAAATGGAAGTGTTGATGCTCTGGCTTTTCCCCTGGATATTTCAGTGCGTTTCGGTGCGGGCGGACTCCATCATCCACATTGGTAAGAGAGGGAACGGGGGGGGGTTGGAGAGGGACGCGGTAGATAAATAAATATATAAAGGAAGCGTCTCGTTTAGCCGCGATAATGTCACTTGCAGCGGTGGAACCCAACTCCGCGGAGAGACAGGAGGACGGATGCGAGGAAGGCAGCTGTATTCTGCCCGCGGTTGTAAAGTTAGGGCCGAAATGCCGCCTGTGCGCCGGGCAGGGGACCCGCCGGGGCCGCCGCTGCGGTCTCCCATGTGGCTGGGGAGTCTGTGCTTGGACCTGTTTGCGTGGAAAGGCTTTCTTCCCCCCCACCCCCCGCCTCCTCGCCACCGAAAACAAACAACCGCCCCCATCACCCGAGCATAATCTGAACGTGCTCGCAGGGAAAACTTTCGGGGAGATAATCCCCGGGTTTCCATCCCCTGCCGTAGCAGGTGTCAGCCAAGGCGGAATGCGGGGGGCGGAGGGGGGAACTTGGCTGGGAAAGGGTTAGAAAGGAGAGCTTTGCAGCGGCTCTGTGTGAGTGTGTGCGTGTGTGTCTGTGCGCGCAACTGTTGTGGTTTGAATAAGATCTCATTAAAGCCCCTGGGCAGCAAGAAGGCTGGATCAGTGGGAGGAAGAGAGGGATGAATAAGAGGCAAAGGAAAGGCTGATGTGAACTTTTATGGCTTCTGGGAGCAAGGCACGGTGATGTCCGCGGGAAGCCTGGCAAGCAAAAGCGAGGCTCTGCAGTCACCTTTGGCTGGTGTTGAAAGGTACCAGCAGGAACGAAAATGAGGATGTTTAGGGGCGGAGAGGGGGGAGAGAATCACTTGTAGAGGATGATAGAGGAGGAAACGGGAGTATGTCCGGGAAATGAAAAGCAGTAATTCCCACCAGTCTTTCGGGGAGGATGGGAGAACAGAAGAAGGAGGGGGCCGGGGTAGGAGCCATCCTGGCGAGGAGAGGCTCCACGGATACGGGAAGAAAGTCCCGTGTGGACCCGAGGCAAGGAAGGGGAGAAGGGGAGCAGCCCTGTAACAAGTTTCCCGGCACGGACGGCTCCGGGGCCGGTGGGAAGGAGGCTCCGGTCGTCGGCGCTCGCCTCCGGAGCCCGGGGGCGCAGCCAAGGCAGACAGCATTGCGGAGCCATTAAGGAGACGGGGTCAGCCCTGACCGCAGCGGAGGACTCCTAACCAGGGGCAGGACCCCCACGGCACCGGGGCCAGCGCCGCGGGGAGGAAGGGAGGCGGCAGGGCTGGGCTAGAAGGGTGGGTGAAGGAACGTCCACGGGTCTCTCTCTCAGCCCCGCTTCTCTTGCGCGTGGACCGTGTCACCTCGGCTTCTCCCCGCACGAACTTCAGCTGGAGTGGTGTTTGCTAACTAAGTGCTGGGCAGGAGCGGGGAGCTGCTGTGTGCAGAGCTGGGATGCACACGGGCAGTGCACGGAGGCTCAAGCCACAGGCACGCACGGTGTGAATCAGCAGGACTTTTCCAGGCTGGGGAATAATGTTTTTTGCTTGTTTTGTTGCCAGCTCTAAATATCTCCCAGCGCCGCGTAGAGCAGGGCAGTAAGCCTGGCGTGGGCACACACACGCTCCGCGGAGAGGGATTTTATGTAACACACATCGCCAGATGTTTTCACGTTAACTGCATAAACAGGACAGTGAAATTAAAGCTTCCAGGTTACTGGACACAAATCCCGGCTTCACGTTCGTGTGTGCTTCTAAGCCTCAATAAAACCGCGGCCGGAAAGGCAGCATCCCAGGGACAGGCGAGCAGAGAGCAAAAAGTTGGTGGAGTTTCCAAACCTGCTCCCTTTCCCGTCACTGGTGGAGCAAGTCCATCGCCCCGCCATGCTTGGTTCAGGGCTCCGTAATTTGCCGTGGAGCAGAAGTGACCGGGAGGAACGCTGCGCTGCCCCGTGCCCGGCACGAGGGACGAGGCCGCCCACGTGTGTGGCCCGGCCCCACCCGGTGCCGTGCGAGCCGGCTTGAGCCCCGCACTGCCCAGAGGGGAGTGGGGGTCCTGGGCAAGCCCTCCTCACCCTCTGCCGCCTTCCTCCCCTCAGGTGCCATTTTCGAAGGCAATGCTGCCAAGGACGATGAAGTGTTCAAGCAGGCGGTGTCGGATCTGAACCTCAATGACGACATCCTCCAGAGCGAGAAAATCACTTACTCCATCAAGCTCATAGAGGCCAACAATCCCTTCCATGCGGTGCAGGAAGGTGAGCGCCTCGGGCGGCACCCACGGCGCGGGGGGCTTGGGTACGCGGACGGGACGGGGCTGAGGGAGGATTGTCCCGTCCCATCGGCGGGGAGGGGCCGCCGCTGACAGCCCGGACCTGCCCTGGCGCTCGGCTGGAAACTTTTCTTCGGTCGGGGGTTGGCGCTGTCTTACAAGGAAAGGGGAGGGACGGCGCGGTGCGGCGGCGGCGCCGAGCCCAGCCCAGCCCGGGCGGGCCCGGCCGTGCGCGCAGGGTGCCCGGGCCGGGGCGGCGGCCGCGCTGCGCAGGGACGGCCGGGCAGGGCAGGGCATGAGGGGCTGCACAGCGATCCTGGCTCCCCGCTGCCCAGGGCAGGCAGGGCCACGTCGCACCGCTGTCCCCGTGCTGCCAGCACGGCCACGCGTTGGGGCAGGGCACGGGAAGGGTCCCGCCCGCAGGGAGGGAGGCGGCGGTGCGGCACCGAGGGGCCGGGCAAGGGGTCTGACTCCGGCCGGAGCGGCCGCGGAAGGTGAGGGCACACACCGGCATCTCTCCCCGAGCATCCAGGGAGGCAGGGCCGGGGCGGCAGTGTGAGCATGGAGCTCTCTCGGGGGGCCGGGCAGAGGGTGAGGGAGCCGGCTGAAAGCCTTCCCAGAGTTTGCAAGAGCTGAAAAGTAGCTCCGTTGGTAAATCATTCCAATTAGATTTTAAATTTTTCTCTTTTTTTTTTTTTTTTTTTTTTTTTTTTGCAAAAGGGAAACGTTTAAATTAATCAGCTTGCCTTTACAAATAAGACTTTAAAAAGATATTATTTGTGATTTAATGAAGCGAAGGTTAATTATGGCCTAGGTTATTTAAGAAGCTGTATTTTTCAGTAGTAATTATTCTAGAAACAGAAAGCTATTTATATACCCAGACTAGAATATTTAAAAAATGATTCATCACCAGCCTTACCCTTAGTTTTACAGAGCACAGCGAATCTTTCCCGGTATGAAGATTTGCATTAATCCATATGTATTTATGTCTAAATTGTGTACATGTAAATTATGGCTACAAAATTATACCAAATGTTAATTTTCATGAACTCTGAGCAATTTCTTATGCTCGCTCTTTTCCTCAGAGTAGGTGCTAGTTAATATTATCTGGAGAAACAGCAATATATCTATTTCCAAGGGCCTCATCCTACTGACAGTAAGATTCCTTCAGCTGCTCTGAAAACTTAGCAAGGTGCTATGAAAAAAAATCTTTATTAAAATGGGAAGAAGAGGACTTGAAAGCAAAACTTCACCCACATATTCAAACACCAGGGGAAACCAAAAATCTCTAAATACTGGTGGGTTGATTTATTGGCAAAGAATAACTGAACAATTGGATCTTCTTACATTTGCAAAAACTCAGTGTCCTATATTGGAGCTTATTCATATTCATGGAAGTGACAGTAGTTGGCTGGCTGAACAATAGCTTTCAACAATGTCTCTTCTCAGAAGTAAAACTGTATGAAACCATTTTGAATGCCCGGCGATCTGAGCTGGCAGTCTGGTGGATGGGGTCCCTTTGCATAGTTTTGTTAAAAGCAGGAAAGCATGACCTCATGGAGGATTCTTCTTGGTCTAGTAATAGTTTTAAAAAATTGAGTTATTTGCTAACCGCGAAGGTTGGGGTTGCATTTATGAGGACTACAATAAAAATAAATTATCTTTGTTGAGTTTCCATGCTGCATCCACAGAAAAGGGCCTGGTCAGATTTTCAGCCATTTTGTTACAGGTGTTTTGTGCTACCTGAGTATATGTAAATAAAGATGTTTTCCACTGTCCCTTCCAAGATGCTCTTTCACTGCCCATTGCAGTTTGAATTGCTCTTTGATGAACTGATAGCACGCTGGAGAATTAAGTAGTTGATGATTCTTCACTATTCCAAAAAGAACTTGTTCTCTATAGCTGCTTCATTAAGGCACATCAAGGTGTTTTCTTTTGGGAGTATTGTGGAATGATCCTTTATGCAAGTAAAAGCTTGAAAAGCTTGCCACAGTGGGAGGCCTAAGAAAAATGTCTGACTGCTCAGTTTCCTGGCTTGCTTTGTTGGTTCAGGTCAGGTCAGGTGTGTTTTTTTTTGTTTTTTTTTTTTTTTTTTTTTTTTTTTTTTCAGGTTTAATTTCCTGCCTTTGAAATTGTCATCCATGTGGGCAGAGTAATCCATGGGGCGTACAAGTTGCTGGTCTGTTCTTACTGAGCAGTGTCTCATTGACCAGTGTTACTTGATGTTGTTCTGATTATTCAAAATCTCATTGTATCTCACTGTTTGGATGTCCTGCTCATTTTGGCAAAATACTGCGTGTAGTAGTCAGAACAACCTGGAGCAAATCTGCTGCCCAGACTGCTCACAGAATCTTGCTGCCACTACATAAAACGTCCTGACATCCACATTATTCTTCTGCAGCATCTTCCCAAGCAGTGGCATGGAAATCAATGTTGCAAGCCTTAGCTTCACAGGGATGGAACTTTTTTTACAAGTGAAAACCAATTTGGAATAAAAATAGACCATTGTCTATCACCACCAGAATAGTTCATGCAAGGAAACCAATCAAATACTGTTTTTATTTGAAGTGTCTTTTGCACAGTCCTGTAAGATGACATTGTAAATTATCCTTAAGTCCTTTTAAAAGAGAACTTTAAAGAGAGAACTTAATTTCAATGATATTGTGCTGGTAGAATTACAGAAAGTCATCATTCCACATAACAATGTATATTACACAATGATGAAACTTTAATTACTGACAGAGATAGTTCTAGCATGTGTTTGTCCTGGCATTTACTGTGCAGTTGGAGAACATCTGCATGAGTAGGAAGCACAGAAGAGTAGTACCAGCAGGGTTTTCTTAGAGGAGCAATGCATTCACAGAACTAAAGGCCAAACAAAAGAGTAGTTTTCAGTGCTGGATGTGCTGAGATTTTGGGGAAAAATAAAAAAAACTCTAGGGACTTTGCTATAGTGAGATAAGGGAGCTATAGTGATAGTCTCTGGTGACTGAAATCGGTAAATAAAATTGAGATCCTTTTTCTTCAAAGACTTGGTGGACACTCATGTTAACGGTGTGTCAGGTACCAGAGAACTGCAATTAACAAAAAGTATAAATTTAGTTTCCTTCTTTGTCTTTCATTTCAATGTGTATTGCATAAACAAGATCCTGTTGTGCTGATGAGTAATGAGATTGTTTTGGTCCCATCAAGCTCCTTCTATAAACAGAGTGGAGCACATGGGTGAAAGGAACTCCAGTGGCAAGGGATGAAACAGTAAAGAATGAACAGACCCTGGTGTATGCATAAAATAGGCCTTGTTTTGTCTGCCCTTGCAAGCAGTCGTTGCATTTGGTAGAATATTGCTTTTATGTATGTGGCAATTACTTGAGGGAAAAATTGTTTTTCACTGACTGTTACGGGAGGAAATATACATGGGGAATCATTGTTCTTTTCATGTGATTTAGAGAAGTAAGCTCAAACCACAAACGTAAAGTTAAACTAGATTCTTGCTTCCAAAAGAATTATGTGCTGTTTCAGTTAAGTGATTGCAGTGTGAGCTGGTTTTTGTGTGGCCTCTATATAAACTAGTGCTGTAGTAACCTTTTTGTGATTCAAGGATTCAAATAGGCTCAAAGCTACTTTTTAAGCTTTCTGGTCAAATTGAGATTTCTGAGCCTGTCATTGGTGCTCAGAAGGGACTGTGTGCATGATGTACAGATGGCAAACAGGTTTGTGGATGGGCTTGAAAATTTGATGGCATGTTTAGACTAAAAAAACACAAACAAAACTGACCTGTAAGTTTTTAAAATGGTGTTTTCAAAGCATTGCTGGTTTCATAGTTAGCTGTAGGTCAAAACTGGAACATGAGAAAGCTAATACTTGCCATTCGTAGCACCGTTAGGAGAAAGGATCCAAAGGAGCTTGTTAGTCAGAAACTGCAAAACTTTAAACCCCTTTTTCTCAGTGGATGATGCTTACACATCTATGGAGCTTTCCTGGAGCTGAAACTTGCTGTTCTCTCTGCATAGCAATTTCAAATGAATTGTTTCTAATTTGAGAGGCCTTGTATGTGTGCTTGTTGTTAAAATGCTGTCAGTTCTGGAAACCAGAACAAATTTGGAAAATCAAAATGTGATTTGAGAGCAAGAATGGTGTTCCATAAATGGATTTATTGTCAGTCCCATACACACTGCTATGGTTTCAGAGCAACTCAGAGCTGCTGAGTTTTTGGGTGTCTGTGCTGTATACCACTGAGTGAATGTGATCTGTTATAGTCTGTAGCACTTGGTAATGATATATACTTGACATAAAATAGAATAGACAGAATAGACTATTGGAAGTGACCTACAACAATATCTAGTCTAGCTGCCTGAATAATTCAAGGCAGACCAAAAGTTCAGGCGTGTTGTTAAGAGCAATGTCCAAATGCCTCCACCACTGACAGGCTTGTGGCATTGAGCACCTCTCTGGAAAGGCTGTTCCAGTGCCTGGCCACCCTTGCAGTAAGGAAATGTTTCCTTGTGTCCAGTTGAAAGCTCCCATGACACAGCTTTGAGCCATTCCCACACATCACGTCACTGGATCTCAGGGAGAATAGATCAGCACATGGCTCTTGATCTCTCTTGTCTCAGCACATATATTTAATGTTACAACCACAGTTGCTGTCTACAGTTTTATTTGTTGAGAAGGTGTAAGCTGATCAAATAAGATGAAATACAGATCTGGAGAACAAGATTCAGCAACTCCATTGCTGTTTACATTTATTTGTGAAATACCACACGTACAAATTAATAGGGTTTTTATAATTATCATTATGTAATTTTTTTTATTAAAAAAAAAAATAACCCCAAACCCCAAAACTTAATTGATTTGACCGCTCTGGCTTGGGGAATTCGGTGCATAGGTAGGACCTATAGGCTGTACCTAGATTTTTAAAGTAAAGCATTAGAAAAAAATCTCATCTGCCAGAATTGCAAAGGATTGGTTTATATCGATGTACTGTCAGTTTTTCTCCAGTGTTTTCTCTTGAGTCTTTCACTGTCAAATAACTTTACCTTTATTTACTCTTCTTCCAAGCTTGGACACAGATTTCAGACAACTTTTCATTGGGATGCAAGCTCTTGTTTGGAAGTTTTGAGAGGTGCACTCCTAACTCTCTGGAAAGCAAATACTGTTACATATCTTTTTCCTCAGTTTAATACCAACTTTCAACAGTTCTAAAAGCCAACCAGAAAGTGTAGGTAGGGGTTCCCACCTGTGGTCAGAGAGGCCTTGCTGTGCAATGACACCTTTTTTTATGCTGTTTCTCTGCATTTAAAAGCTGTTGCTCAGTGGGGTGAATGGGTTTAACATTTTACCTCCTTGGGCCCTCTGAGGTCAGACCTTGACTTGTTAAGGACTGCCACAGTGAAGACATCTGTGACGCTGTCATCTCATTGTGCTTGTGTTTTTATGCTCTACAGTTGTATTTCTTGGTGTAATATAAGCAAGAGTGTTTTCAGAGCTAATGAAAAGAGCAAATTAAAATGTCCATCTCCTGATATTCTTGTGCTGTTGATATGTTGAAAGCAGGGACGTGCATAGGAAGGAAAGGAGCTGATTGCCCATGAGGGAGTCCCTTTGCTGCTGTGGATAAAGGCAGTCTATGGGCCAATATCTATATCCCCTTTTGTTTTGTTTGTTCATCTCTCTTGCTGTTTGTTACTTGGTAGCCAACAGCTGTTCTGTTCTGGTCACAGTTCAACTGTGGTGCAGAGTATTTGGTACTTCTGGGAGGAGTCCCACTCCAGCACGCCCCTGGTGCAGTTTGGGTGTTTTTACAGGCTGTACCAGGGTTAGTTCCACCCCAGTCAGGTGCTTTCCTTTGCAGAGGCTCCTGTCAGTTCATGCTGGGGCTGGGCTGCCCAGAGCTTGGTGTGACACAGTGTCACACACCCGTGCTGCAGGCACTCAGGGGAACAAGGATGTGTCATGGCTGAGCATCCCCAGGGAGCAGGAGGCTTTCTGTGGAAAAGAAAGTGTGCCTGCAGTGTAGATGGGACCTGATTGGAGCACCAGTCCTGCCCCAGCTTGGTGGAGTCTGGGGCTGGAGAGGAGGCCACAAGAGGCATCTCAGTCCCTGCCTGCTGTAGGATGACAGGGTATGCCTTATTATTTTCATGCTTTGCAGTTAAAAGACTTTTAAAAGAGGTTTGAAAGAGGTTTTTTTTTTCCCTCCATCTGCAGTGAAGGTTAAGTGCATTTCTTCTTTCTTCTAATTGCAGACTTGCTAATACTTTTATTTCCATGTAAGGTGTGGGGGACCCATCTATTTTGAAGGTCTCATATAGAAAATTAGCTGCAGGTTAGGCTACAGTGCTTTTTCAGTATGTAATGGTCTTTCCCACTGATCCTGCTGCTGATCCTGCTCATTTACCAAGGAGCTGCAGTTGGGTTTCTTATTCTGTGATTTCATTATGGAAAATAGGCTACTCATTAACTGTTATACTAGAAATTATCCCAAAAGATCAGAAATAAGCAGTGTTCATAAAAATGTTAGGGAACGTGTTTCAGGGTTAAAGATTTTCTTTGTGTTTTGCTTATTTATTATTTTTAGAGAAAATAATTTTCTGAGCACTTTGTTTGCCTGTGGCAGCTGTTCTCAGTCATTATTGTGGAGGAGGATCTGTAAAAGTGAAATGAGTACACAAAACCTCCTCAGCCTGATCTAGTTAAAATAATGGCTCAAGAACAGGATCCTGAACTGTGAAATACAATCTGGATATATGCATATACATGCTTGCCCATATACTCTGTACAAATAATTTAATTGCTAGACTTACTGTAATGTGTCCAGCAGGGAATATGCCTTGAGCCTTTCTGTGTTCAGCTACAGATGATTAGGGGATTGACTATCTAAGTATTACATTTTAAATTACATCTTTATACTTGCTGAATGAGATGAATTTAATATTTTGATGTGATTTATCATGCTGAGGTTGAGCCATACAGTGAAAGTAGTTAAAGCTGCACGTTCTTTGAATAGAGGGGATGTCATATTTATTAAAACTGTTTGTGGCTTACCACAGTTGTTTACTGGAAGGAAAACAAAACAAAGCCTCAAAGCCAAGTTATACAGCTATAATAGTGCCCAGCTGTAAGATTACAGCACACCAAGACTGTAGCTGAAACAGTTACTTCAGATTTTACTTTTTGTCATTTCAGAGCAGCCAGTCTGTTTTAGGCAAAAATCAAAATGTTTCTCATACTTTTATTCATAATAAATTTCCTCTGAGGGGAATTCCTGCTGTGTCTTTATTTGTTGCTGTCATCTTGTGCTTTTGTGCTTAGAGGTGTTTTTTCAACTTGCCCCTCAGAAAAAATATTACTTAGATTGTTGGAATCATGCTGCTGTGTGAGTCTTGTAATCGTAGGAAATATACCTTTTTTTTTTTTTAACCAGTAAATGTGTGTGTTTTTCTGGAAGTGACCTGCTAGAATAAAATTGATTCACAGACCTTTTTTTTTTTTTCTTGGCAAGAGATTTTTCCATAATTTTCAAGTATTTGAGTTGAGGATTTTGAAAAATGGTTTACATGTTCAATTTCACATTTTGACACTTATTTTGATGTCATAGTACTTGCAGTGATTTTTCTTACACACAGAAATGCTGTGGGTCTTTTCCATTTGCAAACCTGTTGAAAGTGGTCAGGTTTCAGGGTGAGGAATGACGTGTTTAATGCACAAGGCACACATGAGACTTCCTTACACAGAACTGTGTTGGCTCTGAGGTCGAAATCATTGGTGTCATCCTGAGAATCCTTTCCATTTTACTCTTCACTGAGGAACAGGAGCAGCTGATGCTCATCCTTAGTGCAGCTCTTTTCATATTAGGAATCTTGTCAAGGAAATGGAAGTGAGATTGTTAAGTAGTATAGAACATTTTGAGATACTCATTTTATATCATATGTAGATCTGTAATAATTTCAAAGGCAGTTAATAATGATATGCTAATATGCCAGGTTTTCTTTCATTTACACAACTTTCAGGCAATAAATATCTGAAATGAGAACTATGTTGAAAGGCTTTCTTTTATGTTTTTCCTAATAGCTTGCATTTAATTATAATTTGGAGACTTGATTGCTGTGTTTGAAAAAGGGTTCGGGTTTGTGGGTTTGGAGTGCTTTTTATAATCTGAAAATTTTGCCTTATCAGGAAGAAGCTGTCTGCACTAGCACAGCTTTTGTGAAGTTCCTTCATTCTGACCCTGCTGTGCCTGTCCATTTTCTCTCTTCTGCCTATTACATATTCATGTATGCAGTAAGAATACTGGAAAGCACTAACAGCCAGTCCTTAAAGGTAGAAAGAACCAAGAGGCATTAATTTCAAGTGTTGTTTGGCTGCATTAAAACACACAGCAGGGTTTCTGCTGCTTGACCTTACTGAGAACTATTCCCTTAGCAACCTTTCATAGAGGGAGTAAAAGGACAGTAAGAAAACAATTTCTCCCCCATATAGTCAACAGAATAATATCTAAGAAATTAATTTCTCTCATATAAACACATGAATCTCAAGCCAAAAAGTCCCAGTGGGGCCAGGGACTCATTAAGTACCTATTCCTCAGTCTAGTCATTTTATTTTCTGCTTTTTAATTTACTTATCTGAGTCTTAGAGATTTTAACTAGTAACATTGCTGATGGAATGCTTTCCATGTCCTCAAAATCTCATTGACAGTCTGGTTTGTTCTTATTTAGAAATTGAATAAAAGGATTTTCCATAGAACTGAATGTTTGTAAAGTTAATGAGAATTGTCTTTGTCAGTGGGTAAATGACCCTATTTATGCCACTACATGATACTTAGGAAACACCAATTATTTGCTGCTTGATAATACTTCCAATAGAGAAATGGTGCAATGATCTAGAGCATTTCCATAGCCCTTTGTCTTCTTAACCTCTCTGCTCCTAAAGGTAAAACTTGGGATGGTGGAAGGAGGAGTAGGCTTATACTGAGAGTCTCTCAGCATCTTTGTGTATTTGCAAATCCTTTATTTTAAAACAATTTGTTTAAACTAAATTTTTCATTGATTTAAAAAATGCTTCATAACTTCCAAGTAAACTCTGATGTAAACAGAGCATTGTCTTGTGTAAAATATTAGCTGCATTCTAATTGAAATGACTGATGATTTTCCCATTTTCTGTCCTACTTGAAAATATTTTTGGAATGAGAAAAGTTATCTGAGAAGTTTAGAGAAAAAGAACTTAGGATGTGATGTCTTCAAGGGTCAAACCAGAGAGGGCTAGGATGTTGAAGTGCACAAAAAATAAAAGGGAGCAACCCAATTATCTGCTTTAAGTTTTGATTTTTTTTCTTTAGTGAAACTTTCTCTTTTTTTTTTTCTTTCCCTTCAGCTTGCTTTCGTGCTGTGGTTCATCAGTTTTTGTGGAAGTAAAAGTGTGTTTGATATAGGTAGGACTTAGTGACCCAAACAGAAATAGGAAAAGCTTGTTCCTCCCCTGGTCTGAGCAAGCTGTTTGCACAGTATGGGTCTGGTTTTTAAAGAAACTGGAGAAGGGCAAGGGTGCCACATCTTAGACCAGTAATCATTTTGCAAATAATCAGCCTGTGCAAGGCATTTGACTTTCCAACAGGAGAAAAGGAATTTTTGCTCACAGGACGAGATGGGGAAAGCTACAGTGTAGCAGAAGTTGAGGTTGATAAACCTCAGCTTGTAGAAAGCCACTTGCCCAGGACAGCTGGACAGGAACATGGCCATATCTGGGTTAAAGCATTGTGCAGTCCACATGAAAAGTAATCTCATGTTGCAGCACTACCTAACTTTTTTTTTTTTTTTTTCTTTTTTTCCTTTAAAAAACCCTATTTCTAAAGGCTTAATGCTTTGTTGTGTGTTGAGGGCAGTTTACACTTTTGTGACCATGGTGTATCCTCTTTGCTTTTACACTGCTGTTTTGAAATATAATGTGACATCAGATGAAACTGAGAGTCCTCTGGGCAATGTAATTAGGGATACCTGATTCTTTTAGAATCAAATCCGCAAGCCTAGTTCTCAAAAGTGTCTTTGAGCAGACTTAGTGCTGTCTTTACTGTCTTTGAGTAGACTGTTTTTCAGTAACCCAGCATTTTTCTCAGGAGGTGTTTCTCTCTGTTGTCCATTTGGTTTCTTAGTGTTTTATTGCCAAGTCAGGGACTGTAGAGTTGCAGCTGGTATCTTTATGCCTGGAGTTCTTAACTAAAACTCCAGTTTCTCAAAAATGTCTAACTGAGGAGACTTTCCTGCCTGTGATTGCACTTTCCAGAGCCACTTCATCTCTTCCAGCCATGCCCCATTTTGTATGAACAGCAGGTCCATCATTCTACCTGCTGGTGAGGTCTGTAAATGTAAATTTTCTCTTCAAATTCTGATGTCTTTTTTACCTGTCCTCTCTTGTTTGGCAGCATGGTGCTCCCCCCATACTTCCCTCTTCCCTGCCACTGCTCAATGCAATAGAATTTATGAACACGCTTTTCCTGATTTACTGGATTATTTTATTTCCACTGCATTTTAATCATCGTGATGACATCTGTTGGCAGCAGTACACAGATGCTTTGTCAGGGTATATTCTAAGGTTTGTAAAAGCTTACTGTATCTGCATGACAAAACTAAGGTTTTGTCTTTTTCACTTACATTACAAGAAGTGGGATTGAATTATGGAAATGAAAAGTGTCTCTGGAAGACTTAGTGCCTTTCAGTGACCAACAGGTGAAACCTCTAAGCTTCATGTACCTTCCTCTGTGTTACCTGCTGCAGTGAGCCTTGCATTACAGAATTAAGCCTCTCATCCTGCTTTCACTGATATGAAGGGTAATCTTCCTCTCTTTTAAAATATTTTTATTTCAGATTTTAACTTTTAACCTTTCCATTATAAGGAAATGGAGAACACACAGGGACAAGAAGCCAGAGATGCTACCTCAAGGCATCTCTATAGCTCTACAGAATGGCATTATATCAGGAATGTAAAAAAGAAATTATAGCAGTGGTTAGTTGTATTTGCTATAGGGCATTCTGGCAATGCTAGTACCTAAATGGAGTCAGACTAAAATGGTAGTTTGGTCAAAAAGCCCTTCTTAAAACTTTTGTGAACTTGAGGCAGATTTTGCATTGTCATAATTTCAAGGTGTTTGTGTTTTCTTTCTTGTGTTAATTACATTCAAAGAGGCGTTGCACTTTGTGCAGCTCAACATGAAGAAAATACTTGGTGGGTATGCAAGAAATATCTTGTTGCTCAAAGATGGGAGTTCATGTCCTGCATTCATGGTGGCACTGGGGCTCTAAAGTGGATTTTGGTAATGCTGATAACTGGTCTTTGTTGTTGCTGGCCTGCAGGGAGACTGTTTGTAATCTGGAGTCTTGTCTCCTGCCTTGAGAAGTGTGGGTGGTTGTGTTGAGTCAGTACAAGTGGCACATCTAAAGGATGCTGTAAGAGGAAGGCTTGGAACAGGATGTGTGTCATGTTTTCATGTTTTGGTTCTGAAATGTATTTTCTCAGAAGAATAAATGAATAAGCTGGAGAAAATGTGCTTTAAAATGATGCATTCTTTTGGGCTTGCAGGGGAGAAAAACTTATAGTCTGTAACTTGTGACAGACTTACAATGTAGAAAGTTGTGGGTTTTTTTGTTTTTGTTTCTGTTTTTTTTTTTCCTTCCAGAAATAGCATTGCTAAATTGCCCAGGGGTGTAGTTTACCTCTGTATAAAACCTGTGCATGGAGTGTAAGTTAACTGTAAAATTCGTACACTGTGAAATGCAGCAGAGGAGCCCAGAAAACTACTGAACAAGGCCCTGGAGAAAAACATGTATCTTACATACACACAACACTTTACCTGGCAAAATTCAACTTAAACTCAGTCACGAGGGGATCAAGGGACAGGCAGGAAAAGGTGTTAGCCTGGATTGCTCAGTTCACTTTCTGGGACAATTAGGGGAACTGATAAGGTAAAATTGCTCTGTCTGAGATTGGAGAAGAAATAGAAGGAGTTTCTCTGACTGCCAAACAGCACAGCAACAGTTGGAAAGGCTCTGCTGGCTCCAGTGCCCCTGAGAAGTCCCTTAAGGCAAATTGAAGGCTCTAATCTGTTTGCCATTTAAATCTGTACCAAGCTACTTTGTTGGTGAGGTGAACCAGACTTAGGGAATACAAATAAATATATAGATTTAAAAAGTTCTGTCATATCTCCATCTCTTCAGGGCTACTTTGAATGTATAATTTGAAAATATCTTGTCAGATTATCACATTAACTGGGAAATAGTCATATATCCTAGGGCCTTTGGCAAATGCACTTTGAAACTGAGAATTTTAAGAGGTGTATTTTCAAGATTTAGTGTGTTATTGCAATGTTAATAAGTAGCTTGAGAACTGAGGAAAAACTTATGATAGTGTTGGTAAGATGGAAGCTATCTGAGGAAGCTGGGCTACAGCTCAGATAGACATGCATGAGGGAAAATGAAATTGCTCCTCAAAAAAGGTCTGTAGATATGTAAACTTGGCAATTAAAAAAAATATTTCTGGTGATGTTACATATATAAAAAGAAAAAGATTGGTTTTTTTAGCTTTTGGTCAGAAAGTTTTCTACCAGGTATTACAAAATCATTTTCCTTATGAAACCATACAGAGAGACAAATGAAGATGTAGTTTGATCTTGGTCTCATAAATTCCAATTTTACAAAGTTCTGTGACTTTCTTCATGAGAGGTTGTTAATATGAAGTGTGCCTGTGAACTTTCCAAAAGATTGCTAATTACTTTGTATCCATATTTGCAGATAATGGCTCATGTGGGAAAAGTTTGGCCATCAATGTAGTAGAGTGTTCACATGGCTTTAGAAAATTGTGTCTACAATTCAGTCATCTGAAATAATACTGGGATTGAAGTTAATGGTGGGAAATATTTGCTGACAGGGCTGGCCTCAAGGCATTCTTTTTCCTTCCTAAATGCTGATAAAATTCAATGAAATGTTCTGAAGTATATTGATGGTTGTCTCAAGATGGCTTAAAAAAGTATTATGCCATTCTCCTCATAATTATAGTCTCTTTTTGATGAGATTTTACAGGAAACTAATTTTATCTCTTTTTCTATAGAAAAGTATTTATATAGAAAGTAAACTTGTTGAGACTATTAGTTATTTCAATACAGGGAAAGGTCAAGTGATTTTCTGGATGCTGATCCTGGATTAAGTTTTAAATTGTGGAATTTTTACCTCTAACTCTTGTTGCTGGTGTATGAAAACAGTCAGGTGAGGAGAAATGGGAGTCCCAATAATTTTCCCAAGCTCTGATCTGTACAACACAGTCAGGAAGACAGAACTTTGTGACCTCTGTGTGACATCTTGGGATTGGAGTTCCTCTTTCCAGTGCCCACAAAGCATTATCAGATACTTCATGCCTGCTCCTGACACAAGAGGGGCCCAAAAAGGGACCTTCCTCCTGAAAGATAGCTTAAGGTGCTTGGTGGTCTTTAGCTTCAGTCCTTATTTACTTTTCCTGCCTTCTCACTGCTGGCATCCTTTGATCACTGAAGTATGAGAGGAAGTGATGAGATATTTGATAAATTAGCCTGGTGCACCTCTTGCTTAATTCTGTTATTACTCTGCAGCACTTGTTTAAATCAGAAGTGGGTTAAACAAGGTGTGGACTTCTGAAGAAATTTTTCTTCTTGGTGAGATAAGTAGGGAACAGCTGCTTAGTTCATTTTCACTCTCTGTGCTCTGTTGGATGTGATCCATCTCTCAGAGTTTTCTGAACTGTTTGACATGGAACAGTTGATATTGTTGGGGGTCAGTACAGCAGCCGGAATTTCATCTGCTCTGCTCTTGAGTTGTGTTGTGGTTCTGGCCTTTGGCCTCTTACTGTAGACTTTGGCTGGCTGTAGGCCAGTTATTTTCAAGCTTTTCCCATTTCTGTACCTCTGGAAAACTTTCTGAGGTTATTGATCATTTCAGTCTACTGAAACTTGGTGATGTTGTTAGTTGTCAGTTTCTTTTTTTTTTTTTTTCTTCTTAATTGCCTGGTTTGTTCTGTGACCCACGGTTTGAAACCAGTTGTAGAAGATTTAGGAAATAGTCCTTGCTGTCCTCGGCACCTGTGTGTTACTGACTTGTTTATTATATTTTCCTGGGATTGCAGAGAATTGCAATCAGTGATCCCAATGGTCTTTC
This sequence comes from Melospiza georgiana, assembly GCF_028018845.1. Taxonomy (NCBI): domain Eukaryota; kingdom Metazoa; phylum Chordata; class Aves; order Passeriformes; family Passerellidae; genus Melospiza; species Melospiza georgiana. Next base: position 10,502,428 of record NC_080437.1, on the reverse strand, counting down.
CAGGTTTGTCCCCCTGGCATGTAACATAAATGCAAAATTGTAGAAGGATTTAGGTTGAAACAGACCTTTAAGATTATTGCGTCCAACCATAAAATGACAGTCTGCTCAATGTCACTAACCTCATGCTTATGTTGATTTTCCTTAAATTAAATAATAATCTGTTAAGTTTTTTGTGGTAGTGAGGATTTCTCTTATCATTAGTTGACTACAAAGACTAGAATAATTGACTAGTGTTCTTGAATGATAAGCTTTTATCTGGGAGTTGATAAGCAGAGCAACAACCCCCTTGAGATTGGCAGTCTTTTTTTCTGTAGGGAAGTACAATGTGAAGGAGGAGAACCCTGTCTTTGGAGGTATAAGCCTCAGAAATATAAAATAAAGATAAGAATTCAGGATGTCTGACAACTATAAGCTCAGATACTGGCCTGTTTGCCAAGCATGACTGTTCCACTGTCATAATGCAGACTAGAATTCTTTAATAGCTGCACTCAGTGCTTGTAAACTAGTGAGTGATTATTTCATCTTCTGTTTATATCATTCATCAAAGCAGTCTGGGCTGACAAGGCCTGGAAAACTCTCAAGGATTTGCTGCTGTTAATGCAGCGTACTACAATGGGACCTTTCTTGTACAACAATGTTGCTGAGTACTTTTAATACCACAGTCTCTATTGTCACTGACTCACTAAATCATAGGAGCTGCATGTTCCTCCCCCTCTGCCTCATTTGAACTGATTGCAGCAAATTCCCTCTGCATCTTGCATGTGAACATTTGATTATATTTGTTGCCATTGATAGCAAACAGTAGTTTGCTGCTTTTGTAAAAACTCAGACCATTTGCTTAAAATAGATAATAGAGAGAATTAGCTCTGTGATTATTTTGATGAATTTAACTGTTTTCAGATGTATAAATAAATCATTGTATTTGATTTGTTTTACTGCTCTAATTTATTGAATTTATTAGACGTTTCTTCAGCTTTCTTCAGTTCATAGAAGTTTAGTTTGAGAACCACAACTTTCTTTTTGTTCACAGAGATTTGAAAGCATAACTTTATAACCTTCACTAACGATGTGAACTTTTGCCAGGCTTGATTCTCAGCCATATTAGAGCTTAGGTTTTAGACCACACGTAACCTCATGGCAACTCTTTGTTTCTAAATAGTGCAAATCACCGTAACTTTTTACAAGCAGGCTCAGAATTTGTGCACAAAAGGGCTTTCCAGGCCCATATGTGTTTAGACCTGATCTGTGACTGAGGCAGTGTGAGTACAGTGAGCATGAACCACGTCCAGTCCTGGGGTTAATTCTACCCTGTCTGTAGCAGAGCTTGACTCAGTCATGGGAGTCTCCTGTGGGGATGCATTTCCTCTTTCTTTCCAGGTTAGCTTGGCTCTTCAACCTCAGTGAGTGTGTGTCTTATACAAGAGAAAAACTCAACTGGTTTGTAACTTATGCTTATTGCAGTCACTTGAAGTCTTTTGCAAGTATTTCTGAAAAGTTACACCCCTTTAACTCAGATACAAGTGCTCATCTCACAGGTGACAGTGTGCCCAGCTGTGCTGGCTGGAGACAACCAAGGCTCTGTCACCGGACTAACTGCTTTCAGCTGAGTCATGAGCCTCAGCAGGCTTGACTGACCTGTAAAGACTTGAAGTGCTTCATTCTCAGAGGAAGAACTGCAGTCTGATACATGCTGTTCAATATAGGCACAAAATAAAGACTATAGTGGGGGAAGTTATTTGTTGAAAATTGCTCTGTCAGCTCTACAAGAAATAGGCAATAAATTCGCTTGACTGTCTTCATTAAAGCCCAAAACATCTGTTGCAACACTTTTTATGGTAACTGAAGTAGGTATTATGTCTGACTGTAAAAGTTATAGATAACATAGCTTTAAAAATTTATTGCCTGTTTTACTAGTCATTGACAAATAATTTCTAAAAGGAGGCTTTACAGGGTCTGATCTGAGGAGTTCAGAGATGTGGGGTTGATAGTATCTAGGTCTTTCAAGGAGAGTCTGATTTGATGTCAGATGATTTTCCAAGCTTCTAGCCAACTATTGCTAAGAAATGAGGAAGAGCTAGTGAAGTATGGACAATGGGAGAAGGAAAACAGAAAAGTCCCTGCAGGGGTCTCCCAGGCCCTAATGTCAGCCGTGCAGGTGAAACTTGGTATCCCATCTTAAAAATGTCTTTAAACTGTAACAAGAGAAAATCACCACACTGCATTTAATAATTTACTGTAACTTCAGGAAGTGAATCTGGAAACAAATATGTCAGGAGATAGGGCAGAGCTGGAGCTGCTCTTACTGGATAGCGCAAGTCATACAGAAGAGTTCTGAGCCTGCTTTTTTTAATACATAAAAAATGTTGTATGTAGCATAGAACATATTCCATGGTGGATTAGAGATCCATCATTAGTTTTTGAGTACTTTCAGTGACAAAATGTCAAAAAAGTTCTTTGAAAAGGCACATAAGCAACTTTGCTCCTTTATCATACTTCTGAGAAAAATGTAAAACAGGAAATGCAAACAAAATTAACCCCCCTGTTTATAAAAAATTGATTCAATGAGATTTGTGAAAGAGGGGTTGGAAAAGTCCCTTATTTCATCTTTGGTATTTTGAAAGCTGAATAGAATGAAGCTTTTCTGTTACAGACTTCTTATTAAAAAATTATTCCTGCCTCAGAATGTATACTTTTTGGTGACAGTGATGTTTTGTGTTACCTTTGCTTATTCTCCTAAGCAAAATCCAAGGAAGCCCTTGCTGTCAGTACTGATTCTTCTGGTGGTAAGGAATATTTTTGGTCTGAAAACTAGGTAGCTAATCAGTCTTGGTCAGTGTCAGTAGACACACAGAACCACTGCCTTCTATAATTTCTTTTGTTTCATATAATGAGAATATTTTGGAGAAACCCCTAAGTTTCCAGGGAACTGTTAATTCTTTAAGTGTACCTGGATATCTGACAACAAAGCCTTATTGTAATTTAGAAGACTGAAGCAAATGGAATTATTTCAGCCTGAGAGCTGTGGTGGGCTTTGCTGTCCTTGTCGTTGATGGTCACTGGTGCCAGGGCTCACTGAGGCACACCTGGAGCTGTCCTAGGGCTGCTGATGTGGCTTCTGTGCAGGCACCCTGTCAGGGAGAAGGGAAGGGAGGCACTAGAGGAGTGGTGTGGCTGGATCTGCTGCCCTCGCAGCTGGCAGGAGCTGCTGAGCCTTGCACACAGACAGCCATGGGCGATACCCACTCTGACTCTGGGCCAGCTGCAGAAAGAACCTCACAAACTGTGCTTGGGACTCCTTGGTCTAATGAGGGAGCAGGATGTGTTGGATTGCTCATGACTGATTATCTGGTCTCTCTGTCAGAACTTGTTACTGAAGTCTGTGTATGTGAGAAAAATTCCCTTTTACCTTCAGTGAGAAAGCTGCAAACTGAGGCAAGCAAGTCCCAAAATCTGGCATTTGAACCAATTAATTGGCCTGTCCTTTTCCCACTTTTCACATATATAAGTATGTGTGTGTGTGTCTGCATATACACACACACACACACACACAATATACTGCTCAACATTAGGAAGATGATGTACATATTTCCTATAAGATACTTGTTTTATGCCAAACCCAGTCAGTCATTATAGGAGTGAAATCCTTGCAGTTAGGCTGACTGCAGCCCCTCTGGGACCTTGAACAGTACTTTCTTGAGAACTCTGGTTTCTCCCTTGTAGGCCAGGCCTCTGCCAGGCTGGTTTTTGATGAGGTGACACAGCTGCTGAGGGACAAGGTCCCTGCAGCTCTTCCTGCACTTAACCTTGTGTTTGCATTGCACTGGAACTCTTCAGTCGGGTACCTACATGACCGTCTCAGCATCCCCATTTCCCACAGAACACTGAACCCTCCACTTAATATCTCCTTTCACTCTACCCAAGCTTTAACACTACTTGAATCCCAGTAAGAAGTTCTGTCACGCCTAACAATGTATGTCTGGTAACTGGCTGTAAACTTGCTGTAAAGCTCCTGATGATTTGGTGCAACAGAAAGAAGGCATATTTCCATTGGAAGTACGTTTGTTCTTTCCATTTGTTTAGCCAAATGCTTCAGAAATAGCTCTGGTGGTTGAGTTTACCTCTGAAAACCTGCGTTTTTTGATACTGAACAATTTCTGTTCAAAAATTACTAATTAGCTGGAGGCTCAGGATAAAACAAGGAAGTGTCAAATATGGTAAGAATCTCTAGGGAGGTTGCTGTGTACCTGCCCTGTGTGTTTGATTAGGGAACACTTGTAAAGCATAGGAAAGAGAGAAGCTGTCATTCTTGCCTCTAATGGGAGGCTTTAGAGATGGAGCTGTTAACTGCTCTAGAGACAGCACTGTGGATTTCCCTTTTGAAAGTGCCTTGAGAGATAATTTTCCTTCCCCAGATCCCTGGTGACATGAAGGGCTCAAAAGCATGTGTCTGACTTACAGCCCCTCAAAGTCTTCTTATCCAGAGGAAATCTTCCCTGGAGTCTCCATAAAGACACTTGAAAAGAAAAGGAGATCACTGCTTGCACAGGGCCAAAAGATCTCGTAAAAAGGAAAAGCTTTGCACAGTAGAGGATTTTTCTTTTTTTCATATACCCCCTAATGACTGAAATCAGTTAAAAAAACCCCAACTATAGCCTATGGCACAGCAATGGAGAGGACTTGGGTTAGACTAAGTTTTTAGCTTTACATAAACCTTCTTTGTGCTTTATATAATAGCTGCGTGTCACTGTGAAGGACTCAAAAACGGCTTTCATCAAGAGGGATTTACATGAACACTTAAAGACAAGGTGATACCAGTACTGACTTGTTTCACATGTAGTTTTGTCATTTGAGCAATGTCAAAATTTCTCATAGCCTAGAGGTTTTAAAAAGGCAGATAGGTACATGTAAATGGTTCTTCAGAATGTTTATACATTTTGGGCTTATAAATCGGAGTTTAAAAGTCTCAGTCTTTATCTGAAAAAAAAATTTAGTCACTTTCCAGTAAATCAGCAATATTTTATTGCCTATCACTGTATGGATTCTGATATGGCTGCTCTCTAATAATATAATCTTTCTGCTCTACCTACTTGTACCAAGCATTGTGAGAATTAATTAACAAGTCCTGATTAGAATATTCAGCACACTCTTAAGCATTTTATTCCAAGAGATCTTGCCTTCAAGTGCTTTTCTTTTCCCCATATGTATTAGGATGAAAGGTCAGGAAACAGAGTTGCAGCGTGACGCCAGGGATGTGTGTTCAGATGGTGGGGTGAGAGTTGGCTGCCACACCACTTGCAAGTCTCTGAAATTGCTGTTTTTATTGCCTTTTGATGGTTTTGTATTGAAAGTTCCCTAAGCATAGCTGTCCCTTCTATACTGGTGTCAGACTTTGAAGCTGGAAGAGAAGTTAATAGCATGATTTGTGAGAAAGCTGGCAAGGTCCTGTCAGATCTGCAGCTACCTGGCTGAATAGTACTTCCTGTTTAGAGAATATTTTCATCTTTGTGTTTTTCTGCAGAGCAACCACTAATACTTAATTAGTTGGTTAATCACAAAAAATAGCAGGACATCAGTTCATATGGATTGCGTTTATTTTAAATAACTCTTGGCTTTAGTAGTAATCATCCTTGGTCTTACAATTTTTTTTCCTGGCTTTTCTTCATTTACCAGGGATCAGCTACAGGCTTATAAAATTACCTAGGTGGCAGGCTCTTGCATGGAAGGAATTGATATGATATTGATAAAAGGCTGTTATTTTGTTTGTCTTGAGAGTGCCACTATCCTGTAATTTGATGAAAACTCCCTGGCCAAGCCTTTCAGTTCTTTTCTGTGACCTTTCCCAGTCCTTGCTCTTGTCCCTTTGGTTTACATTTGCCCTCAGAGTGCTATGCCAAAGTAGAGTTTGGCCTTGGTATCTGTAATTTTCTAAAGGAAAATAAATGACTGCACCATTTCTGTTTACCTTTTAGACTGATCTTCATTTGCTACATATCTTTGATAGCTGCCAGAATGCATTTCCAGCTTCCCCGATGGTTGAGTTTATCTCCCATCAGATCTCATTATGTTCTGCAGCTTTACTGCCCTAGGAAGGAAGTATATGTATTTCTTCATCATGTTATTGTTTTTTGCTCCTTTACAAATATAATATCTTCTATTTTTGTCCATTTCTGAACATGTGGGTAACAGCAGTTTCCCAGAAAACTTGCTTTGTATTCTGTAAATCACTGCATCACAAACAAATTCCCTTTTTAGCTGTACTGATGTCTCTTTTCCCCCTTGTATTCTTGTCATCACACATTCCTGCATCATGAAGTGCTTTCTTTTTAGGCTCATCTCTTTCCTTCCATACCACACCAGGCTTTACTGATGTTTTTTCTCACCTATCTCTTTCTTTTTTTCCTGTCTGCCTTTACTTTTGGACCTCTAATCTCTTCTGTTTCTCCTACCAGGACAGCCACAGTCATCAGATGTGTGTGATGTAGGATGTCTGTTGCACTTTCAGAAAGCTTATGTGAAAAGGACACAAACCCTCACATTGCTTAGTAATGAGGGGAGTCAATGTGCAAGGGATCCTTGCACCAGTAGAAAATCCTTGTTCCTCACTCAGAAGAAATCTGAGGACTTCACCAGGAGGAAGACACATTCCTCACACCTTTGTTTTTCCTTTGTGCCCATTTTCATCTCAAACTGGATGCACATAAATGTGCTTATGTGGCAAGGCAAAGCAGGAGCCATATAAACTGTCTCAGACCACCCAGATCTCAAAGTCCCTGCATGGGCATCTTTATTACAGCAATCATGCTTTCAGATTTTATGTACCTGCTATCCACATTTTCTCTCTATCTAGGCTGTATTTCCTATTTAAAGTGAAAGAAATGATGCATCTCATCTTTAAGATATATTTTTCTTCCCATCTGTGCGTTAGCACAGCTGTAGCTCTAAAGGCTACACTTCAAATGAATGCTGAATTCTTACATTGTTTGCAGCAACAAGCACTACAGTGATAAAAACACTTCCATCATGGGCTGCAGCTTGGCTCTTGCCTCCCACTGGGCATCCCTTTCATTTCCACTGTTCGTCTTTAAACAGCATATCTTGTCTGCAGACACAATGGAGAGACAAGCTCTTCAGAAATGTATGCAATAATAATCATCCTTTCTGCAGGCTATTCACAGTGGTGAGTACTTTGGGATCTGTCCTTCTGTAGCAAAATAGTGGCATTTCAAATGAACTTTATTTTAGGGAAGTAAGGTAATGCAGTGCCCAGGCAGTGAGGGAAGTATTTCATATTAACTTGGCTATGTGAATCTCATAGGTAAACACTGAAATGCTCAATTTTTCTCCTGGATTGAGGTGACAAGACTCTACGATATTGAATCAGAAAGAATGATGAGTATTAGTTTTTACCCTGAATCCACAGTGGTGAGTAGCAAAGCAGCAGAGTGTCAGTCTCCAGTTTGCTCATGAACATGGCACTTGAGCAGGGTAGACAAAGATGGACTTTTGAGTCTTCTTGGTGTGAGGTTCCTTCTCTTAGGGAGGGTGAGGGTCTCATGCACATTTTCAGTACATTCATCAATAGGTGAAACAAACTTCTGTTGTAAGGAAAGGAAGAAAGCTTTAGTTTACGTTTTGTTTGCTACCTTTCTCTGTGATTATTTTGTTAAGTAGGATGAGCTTCCTTCGATGGGAAGCCAAACAAATGCTCTGTTCTTAATTGTGTACTTGGTAGTTGCTTGTTGATGAATTAACTCAGCAGTTTGGACATTCAGAGCTGGCTATGGTTCAACTTACCTAACCCAAATGCTTTGGTTCTCTGCATGTGAGTGTTGAGCTTTATGCATGCCAGTGGCTTGAAGACAGCTAATTTGGAGTCTCTGTTAGTCAAAATGCCTATTTGAAAGCATTGTGCATCTGCAGAGTAATGTTTTTAGCTTAGTTGTGGTTCTGGAGTGAGTTTGTCGCCATTAAATGAGGGTTGTTTTCAAGGTCTGAAAAATAACAACTCCAGATCCATGCAGCCATTGTCATGTAGCTGCATTATGTGAAATTTATTCTGTGTCTTCCAGTTCTCTGAAGATTTGTGTTGTTTCTGCAGGGAACAGCTTATTGAATCCAGTAGCTATAAAAGATCTATGGGAAATTAAAGTTACTGGGAAAGTATTTTCTCCCTCTTCCTCTGGTTTGATTCTCCCTAGTTTTCTGTCTATGATGGAAAAATGTGTACCACATTGCCATTACTCTAAAATAATTCCTGCTGCTAAGCAGTGCAAGTTTGATGTGACACAGTCAGTGCTGGGAGCATTATGATCTGTATCATGCTGTCCCTGAGCATGCTTCTTTGTATGTCTGTCTTGTTTGGGTTCGTTTTATAAACTTTTAGTGTCTTCTGTTTCTAGTTTTTGTATTAAAAAAATTAATTAAAGTTCTTATGCTTTTTTATGAAGACAGAGACAGGGATATAATAAAAGTTTGTTTTCAAATACTTTTACTAGGCAATGATGTCTATACTTTTTTTTATAATTTATTTGAAATTTAGGATTTTTGAAGCTGTATTAAAAAAAAAATCTTCATGACAGTGGTGGTAAGAAGGATAATCAAGTAGGCACCTCCCATAATCCAGGCTAGTCTACTGAGTACCTCCTTTAGGGTTCCATCAGAGGGTCAAGATTTGGGTTTTGAAGACCAAAACACAGCGACAGATTCTGGCATTATAACTTTTGGAAATATGTTCCTTACATGTACTTTTACTGTTTTTGTTTTGTAGGGTATGTAGAAGATCCAAAGTCTTGAACTTATCTGCTAAATTTAATTTTCTCCTAAATTTAATTTTCTCCATTGTTATAATTAGAAATATGGAAATGCATACAAATTTCACATAATGTACAGGGATATCAAAAACCATCTTGTGCTATTGATGTGAACCCTTAGTTAGATACTGGCAGATTTTACACTTGCCAAAAGCTGAGGTTTTGGGGTGGGAGGAGAAAATAGATAAATTTAGAGTGAAATGCAAGAAATTTTTCACAGAAAGAAATGGAATTAAAAATGTAGTGCTACACTTCTGGCAGCATCTTCACATAAAATATTTTGACTTTTTGCTTTTGGAAATGATGTAGTTCAGGGATGAACCCTAACAGTTGTTTATGTGAAACTGTTGTTGGGAAGTTTTTATACCTTTGCCAACTTTCCCATATCTCCAGCAATAACCAACCATTCTATCCTAGTTTTTGGCTTGAAGAATTCTGTAAACTAAAAGGAAATATTGTTGAGAAAATAAAAATGTAAAATATAATTTGATACTTGCATTAAATATTTGGTATTTTAGAAAAAAAAAATGCTTTCAAGAAACATTCCTTTTTTCCTCATTATTTTGCTCCTCTGATGGATTTTAATTTTTCCTTGATGTTTTGCTAAGTCTAGCTCCAGCTATAATTCTAGGAGCTGTAACTGGTAAATAATCACAGGTAAATGAAATATCTCTGCATATTTCTGTACATGCAGACAGCCTGGCATTGTGATATTCCCTTCAGGGAGGGAATACGTTGTGAGAAATCGGGTCTGCAAATTATCTGTCATAAAAATGCTTTATTTCTGGCAAAGCTACAAATGGGGTGTCTGTGTTGATGCATGCCCATAGTGTCATTAACCATGTTCCTTAATAACTATTAATTAGCTTCACTGGAGCTCTGGTAGTCCAGATTAATTACAGTGGGAGGGCCAAGGAGAGCTGAGAAGCTCCTTTATTTCACTGCTGCTGAGAGTTGAAGGCACTTAGGGAGTGGAGGCTGCCTTTGGTCATTTTGTAACTCTGAGTGATGTTGGTTTCTTTCGATCTTTTTCCTTCTCATGCCTGAAATATCACCTATTAACAGCATCCAAATAATGACTGGGAAGAAGGGCACACTCCTCTTCCTTTGCATGCCAGTATGCAGCTGCCAGGACTGCACACAGATGCAGTGCAGATACTGTTATGAGATTTGCCTTCATCTCTGTTTTCACATCCTGTACCTTTTGTTGCTAACCTTGTAAACAAAATGAGGGCAGAAAAGCAATGAGCTATTGGGGAATGCCCCAGTGACACAAACAGAATTGTAACAGGGCAAGTGAGAAGAATCTCTTCACAAAGTTTGTCTTCCCATGAATCACAGGAGCTCCCATTACACATCAATCTGCTCAAGGATGACTGTTTTAGTCATATTCTGTGGTGGAATGCTCTTTATCAGTTTTAAGAAGTATAAACTTGTGAGATTTTTTTAATAGTTCTTCAATAACTATCACAGGATCAGTTCTATTGACCCTACTCAAAGAAATGCACCAGATGGATTAGCCATAATTACTGTTCATATGCAGCTTTGCTTGGGAAATTTCCGTATTTTCTCAACATTTTTCTGTTTCCAGTTATTATCAAACAGTTTCTCCATAAGGAATTAGCCATGTTGAAAGTTAAGTAATATTTTGAAGTTACTGCTAAAGAGCAGTAGTTTTTCTCTCATTTTGGAGTATTTAATTATTTTATCTCTTTCTGAATGGGTATTACTGGTATATTTGTTCTCCAAATTCCTCCAAGTAGTAGTAGTAGTAGTAGAGAAGGCTTGCCTGTTGTTTTGCAGTCACTGATGTCTCCAATATAAATGGTGTGAGTGGCTTGAAGAGGATATTGCAGCATCTCACGAAGAGGGAAAAACTTCCCTATGACCCCTTTACTTGTCTTAATGTATTTTCCAAATACATTTTTTTGATACTTATATTGCAGTTGGACTTTGGATGAAATAGAATTTTTTTTTTTGGATAAAATACAGTTTTTCTTTTGCTTCTAGTCCCTGTGAAGCTCTTGCATCCTTAGTCTGAACAAGCATTTCCATGACTGTTGGCTCTTCATCAGATATTCCATTGTTGATACACTGATGTGTTTTAAACAGACATTTACTGTTTAAATACAAGCTGTAATTATTACTTGTTTTCCTAATTCTAGTTTTGTTTTTCTCTGATTTGTCAAGAACACAAGGGTCATAGCTTGTTTTAGTAATTTTGCAATGTTAGTGTTCTTGTACTATTTTTAATCCTAAATTCCACATCAACATCACTTTATTGGAAATGTATTCTAAAGCCTGATGGTCTGTGTTGCTTATACCCAAAATCTTAGCTTTGGGTTTTGGTTTGGTTTTGGTTTTTTTTGGGTTTTTTTTTTTTTTTTAAGGGAAAGGATAGAGCAGAACTATTTGATGTGATTGTCTTGTAATTTGTGCATAAGTTACTAATGTGAGCCTAAAGCTGGCAGGTACATTGGTTTAGATAAACAAAGCTGTTACCATTTAATCTTGGGCTACTGTAGGTGGGAAGGAAACACTGTCTCATTCAGGTTGCTTTCTGATTAGGAGGGAGGATGGTAGGACCTGGAGAGAATTCTGCAATTCTCACTTTATAATGTAAGACTGAGGCTTCAACATTCCTTTGTATGTGACTTACTCTTCCTGGACTTCAGTGATGCAGAATAGAACAGTCTTTAACATTTTGCTTTTATTATAACAAATTTGTTCTTGCTCTTATTTTAAATTTTTATGTTTTTTTTTTTCTTAAGACCTGAAAGAGTGGCACATTAATTCTTTTAATATAAATCTAAATACGTAATAAATGCAGGGTTGGTCCAGTCTTCCAGCTGGATTTTGTAAACCAGCAAGGAGCAAATGGTCTTTGTTGTCACTCCATTCTCTCTGTCTGTATGGACCTGAACCCAACTTAAAATTTGTCTTACATCTGAATAGTTACTCTGAGTGATTTAAAAGTCAGCATTGAAAACAGCATTTTTTGTGAAAAAATATAAAGATATCTGTTTAATCAATATCTTCAGAGTGCCTAATCCTTGTGTGAAGTTAAATAAAGCAAAAAGAAAAACTTGGACTTTAATTTTTCATTATTTACAAGAAAGAGAGATCGCAGTGTCTTAGTAGGAGATTGTCTTTACATTGTAGATTCAGAGCCGTTCCACTGTACCTTGTATCTCAGATAGGAGAAGACCTATTTTGTTCTCATAGATTTATAATCCCAGAATTACTTTCAGCACAGATTGCTTAATGGAACAAAATTATGCCAACATCAGATAATAGTTGATTTTTTATAAAATTGAAGATGTGAATATGACCAAACTTGAATATATATCACGCAGAACCTTTTGAATTATCTATTAACTCTTGGCTTCAGTGACATAAAATGGATATTAAAATGCAGTTTAGTGATTAATCCTTGAGCTTTTCCATGTCTTATACAAGGTTTTTTAGTAAAGTTGCAGTCCTAATTCTTTGTACAAAGACATTGTACATCTGTTGCTCAGAGTAGGCATTATATTGAAATACTAAACAGATAAATTTCTCCAGCCTTCTGATAGACATATAAATGTTTTTGTTCATAAAGTGTAGGTATTATTTACTATCTTATTTTAAGAGGTATTCCCTAAATGCAATGCACTTTCATTAAATGCTGATAGAAAATTGGGAACTGAAAAGGGGAACTCAGTCTTGGATGACATTTCCAGCTACAATGATATTTTAGAGGACAGTTTTCTGCATACGGGTTTGTGCTTTTGAGCCTGTGTCTCTGTCATTATTTTTACTGTGGCAGATCAGTGTTAAAAAGGAGAAAGAGGCAAAGGTGAAGATTTTTTTTCTACCATGGCAATACAATTTCATGGTGGCCTTGTGTTGTTCCTTGTGTTATTCTGTGCAACTATTATAAAGGCAGGTTAGTATGCTAATATGAAAAAAATATAGATTTTGCTCCAATAGCACATACTGTCTCTAGGATGTCATTTAATCCCAACTCTTCCCAGTCTGTAATTCAGTTGTAGCCATGACTGGTGCAGAAAAAGCTACTTGGCATACTGTGGTCTTACTGGGCAGCAAAAATATTCAACCAATTGAAAGAACAGCTTGCAGATGTATTGCTGTAAGAAAACAGAATTGCTTCATGACAGAAAAAAAAGCAGAAAAAATATATGTCTATTTGGGTTGTGCTTCAGTGTGGTGCATGAAACCGTGTTACTTTGTCACTTGGAGGCTGATTCTCAGTGAGAGAACAGATGAAATTCAATATGTGCTGGCTTTTAACCAAATTTTAAAATATGATAGGAGGTTGTAATTTTAACATTTCATTATACTTAATGTTGGAGGAAAACTGAGTCTTTGAAGTCTTGCTGGTTCACTGATGAGTGTTGTGTAGCTGCTGTTGATTTGAACATGAGGTGTGCCAATGAAATCTACAGAGGTCTTAAAACATCTAATCTGGACCTCAAAGCCATGTGTAACCTAACACTTAACACTGGTGGTGAGGTAATGGGTTTTATTTATGGTGATGGACTTGATACAGATTTTCTTATCCTTGCATATGAGTTTTTTATCTCATCTAGGGTACTACTGCAAGATACAGTGTGAATTTTGTGATGAGATTCATTAATAAGCTGCTATTTACTACTAGATTTAGGGTTGCTTATATGTTATAAGACCACTGACAGGACACGTGGGTTTAGTAATTTTGTAAATGTGTGCAAGCCCACAGGTGTAATTTCACAAACAGATTCCTCTACATTGGGACCATTTGTGCTGTGTTCAAACGTCACATATTCTTGTTGAACCTAAGTGGTATTCAAAGTGTTTTTTTTCCACCAAAATTATATGGGTGTAGAGATTTTTAAAATGGGAAACATCATTCTGGGATCTTTCTCATTTTGCATTCTTTGTGTGAAATATTTGACATCTTCCTTGAATTATTTTAATTGGTGAAAACTTCTGTCACAACCTGAAGGAAGCAGCCAGATAAGGAGTGAGAGTGAGGGTTGCTGGCACTGTTCAGATTCTTGGAGGTCTGTGGTATTACTCTTTTTAGACTTGTCATAGGCCAAACTGTTTTGTCTGGCACTGTTTAGATATGTCCAGATTCCTCTGCAGAATGCAATATCTGAAAAATATTTAACCTTTGTTCTTTCATACTGCTCATAGGAGACAGCCTCCTGGAAGATCTCACATGAATGTAATGAAAGGCTTTTATGACTGTAGTTCTACTGTGATTATTTTATAAAAGAGGAATTATAAGCCTCTAAGTTCTGCTGAATTCCCTTGTTAACAGCCCCCATATAGTAGAAAGCTTATTATTTCCTAAGGGAAAAACTAATATAAATGATATTGAAATGTGCCATTAACAAGAAGGTGACAGTTTTACTTGCACTATTAGTTTCAGGTTACTAATCACAGAGAGCAAAATATTTCATGTGCACTTGACTATAATTAACCCCTTATGCCTTTCCCCAGTAGTCATGTCATTTAACAAAGCTTCATTTGCAGCAGCTCAGTAACACAGCATGTGCTCCTACACATGCAAAGACCACTTCAGTGACTCCCTTCTGCTAAAGGCTGCTCATACTGCAGGGAAACTTGCAGGATTAATTAGTCCCTCTCTGAGTTTCTTACTGCTGTTGCAAATTTTAAACACTAGACAGCAGGCAATCCTGCATTCCCAGAGTCTTACTACCTTGCTCTTTTAATTCTATTTTTATGTTAATTGCTAGATGCTTGCTTTGATCATATAACATGGGCACACATAGGACACTAAATGCTGTTTTTCAGGAGAGAAGAGAATGCAGGTAAAATGGGATGAAACTGAGCATTAATCATGTTGCAGTTGGTATAGTTGCATGTTGCTTGTATTTTACATCTGTAGCACTTGGCTGTATCATCACACTGTGTCCTGCGTTGTCTAAAGCTGAGAAGGAGGAAATGCCCCTTAGTCCTTTACTCAGGGGCACTCATGCTGCTGATGGGCTGCACAAAGGTGACCCTGCAAGGTGGTCCTGGCAACACCAAGGTGTAAAAGAGCCTGTGGCTGGGTGCTTTGCTGAGTTCCACAAGGATGAGGATGAGTTTTTTGATGATGTAGAACAAAGATCCAGGCAGGATCTAACATGTCATTCACTTGCTCCTCTTACCCAGAAGAGCCTGAAGTCTAGAATTGTAACTATTCTAGAGAAAGGGAGAAGAAAGGTGCATGACTCAGCCCCCTGCAGCTCATGTTGCTGGAAGTGAAATTGCTTGAATAATCTTTTAACTGCAGATCAGTTGCTCAGCTCAAGTGATGCCTACCTGTCTGGGGTCTGTTTGGTATTATCAAGTGTATTTAAAATGTATTGTCATGTGCAGTGGTAAAGTACTTCCCTGAATGCTTCCTTTGCATGTTTTCCTTGTGTGTGGGGTACCATCCTGTAGGTTAAATATGTAAATGTTTTTACTTTATGATTAGTATTTGCTGAATTGGATCTGTAGTAGAGATTGATTAATGAAACAGTCAGCTTCAAGAGCAACATAGAATCCACAATGATGTTTTGAGAAATGTATGTCTATTTTTTCCAGTGTTGGAAGCTTGCATTTACACTGGAAAGTTTAACTATTACTGCATGGTTGAATTTAAAGAAGTAACTGAATACTTAAAATTACTTCTCTTTATGATTTTTTTGATTAATTCTGTTTAAGAAACTATATGCAGCATGAAAACTAGTTTCATCTATGTGTGTTTTTTCCTATTGGTTTTTATATTAGTTTATAGAAAACTGTGGTCAATTTTTAAATTACAGGAAATTGCCAAAATAAACAACTGTTCACAAATTGGAGGATAACAGAGAGTTGGTCAAGTATATCTGTGCACTGGAACTGTGTTCTCTTGTTAGCTGTTCAGATTCTTCTGGTCAGCAGCGTCCAGACAAAAAAATCTAAAACTATGCTGTGACTGGTTTGTCTAGACCAAATGAGATAGTAACCCTCCCTTCTGCAGCAGCAGGAGTATGATAAACGTGTGTGGGATATGCCAAGACTTGCAATCTTTGTTCAGTCTAAAAGATTAAATCTTGTGTGGGGAGTGGAGTACTTTATTTAAGGAGCAATTACTTCAGCTTCTTCCATCTACTTTAGTCAAAAGGAATAATTGATTCCTTTTCTCTTCGTGTGAATCTTGCTATTCAGAATGACATTTTCAAAATTTTCATAATGCAAATTCCGTATTTCTTCATCGTTAAGCTGAAAGGATAACTGCACCTTAGCTGTCTGAGAAAGGTCACAGAGAGCTTGATCACAGATTTCTTTTTGTCTCTCTTCCCCAGTCATTTTGCAAACCCATATCCTGCCCAACAGACACTGAGTAAGGCAGCAGCAGGTGCCCTTGCTGCAGTGAGAGGAATTCAGGCTTTCGGTCATCTCCACCCCAGAGGGTGATTACATCCCATAAACACTGAAGACTTGTAAACACTATGCACCAATGACTTACTCAGCCCTTGGATGCCTTCTTGCTGTGCAGTATTTATTCATGAGAATAGATTTGCCTTTTAAGAAACAATTGCTAATGCTGTGTGACCTCTGAATTGGAGTAAACATTGAATAGTGCATTAAAAATCAGGGCAAAACCAACTTGTGAAATAGAGGTTCTTTCTGCATGTACTGAAATAGTGGTTGATGATGTTGTAAGAAGATAGTGATGTGAGATGGATGTTCCTTGTTTTGCTGGTGATGTGACCTTATGCATTACATAGCTTTTTATTGTGTTCATGCCCCTATTTTACTTTAAGAAATATGATGGTCACATTTCTCAAGTTCTATGAAAAAAAAATCGGCAGATGGTCTTAGAATAAATTTTAAAGATAGATACTATGAAATGTAAATTAGAATTAATATCTTGCAAGTTTGTGCTGGAAAGGAGTGATGAAAATATAATTCTCTCTTGATGGTCACTTTAAATATGTAACAAAACAAAACCAAATTTCTGTTAAATTCAAATTAACATTTCTGCACAGTTTCAATGACACAAGGACTTTTGTAAAAGTTATTACAGATCTGTTTACCTTCAGAGAGGTACACAGTGGGCATCACAACATCAGTAGAAAGCCATAAATTCTACTGCATGGTCAAAACTACTGACTTTGCTGAAGTGTCTTGAGCAATTTGAAGAAAACAAGCTTTTTTTTGCAAAATAAAGGATTCCTATCTTATTGGGAGATGTTCTAAATTTACCTGGAAATTTACAATGCCAATTTCTGGCTGCCTGCTGTTGACACAGCAGGTTAACCCTGTCCATGGGCAAACCTCAATGAAGATTAAGATCTGAAAGATTATAGTAGGGAAATGCCTCTGTTTATCATAAATGAACTAGAATACAATGGAATTTTGCAAGATAAGATTAAGGGTATAATTTATTCAGATGATGAAAGTATGAAACGGAAGGATTAGTTTGGTCACCCTCCAAGATCCTCAGTACGTTGGAAGAATCCAAGAAGTCTGGTATGTTCATGAAACATGTAACAGGATTTTTGTACTCTCTGGCTAACGAGTGTGACAGGTGCAGTATGTTCTAATGGCTCAGAATTACACTGTTTGAGTTTCTCTTTCTTGTTTTATTACTATCAGATGCCAAGCCTCTAAATGCGTTCACACTTCTAGTGACAATAAAACATGAAATTGTCAGTGTTTGTTTTTTCTGTGTATCCATGCATGCCAATGTGAATATGTAGTATGTGCATCATATTAACTTTGACTGCAGTATAACTTCAGTCTTCTTATTGAGAATTGGCTGCATTGTGCAGTGTAACAGCATTACGTATGTGCAAAACATTTACTTTTGCTGACTTCATGTTTACTGTGGAAGTTTGAAACATTTATTCCTTTCTCTTTCTTTTCCAACTTTTTTCTTTTTTTTTTGGAATAATCTAAAATTAAATCACTGCAGGGCTTATTTTAGGTTTTACAGATACTGAAACATTATTAATTGCATTTAAATAACTGATCCAGCTTTAACTTCTGCTAAGCTAATAGTTTTTTATTAGTGCATTTTCTTCTGCACAGAGGGGTATCTGGATTACAGATGAATTATCAAGCAGTGTTATAAAAAGTGGGAAGGGCTGCCTGTAACAACATTAGGTGCTCTAAGGAAAAGCAGACAGTATTTTACTGACATTTTATTGTTCAGTTACAATAATAGCTTTCATGTCAGCAGTGTAGTGCCAAGTCTTGTAGAACATATACATTGAAAGTGGTTTTATGAGAGATGAAATAAACTCTCAGAATCCGTACTCTGTAAGTCTGGATTCCCTTAAATGAAATGTGCAGTTTATTCAAGACTAGCAACTTTCTTTATGCTTTGGGGAGGCTGGAAACAAGAAAAAAATCTGGTAAGATTGCCAGTGTTCACTGACATGAGGGTTGAGTGAGTCCCTCCAAATGAACTCAAAAGTTCTTTGGAACGGCATGTTGTTAATGATCAAAATTATATAAGATTAGGCCTGCAAAAGATTGGCTTTATGTAATAAAAAGGTGTCAAGCCACTTAGCTGATGCTAAGAGAATTAAATTAATGAAAGGCAGTGAAATCAGGTCTCCAGTGAGTACGGCACCACTGATCAATAGAGCGCGTTAGCAAGTGCAGGGGAGGGATCTGTTTGGAATGCTGATGGCGAGCAGCCCGCTGCAAAGAGCCACCACCAGCTGGGGAGCTGCTCCTGTGTCCTCGTGTGCCCCTGCAGCCCGGGGCCACCGAGCCAAGAGGGCTGACTGAGCTCTCCTGCTGCTGCTGCACTGTGTGCAGCCAATGGCACAGAGGTGCTGATGAGAAGTGCGTTGTTGGCTCTGAGCTCGTGGTTTCAGTAAGGCCCTTTTCCAAGTGGGGAATGCCTCTGACTCAATGAGACATGGAGAATATTATCTCAGTGGTCTCAGCCAGATGTAAGGGGCAATTGCCTTGAGTGGTCAGCAATTGCTGCCGGCCCAAGGACCCAAGGCTTTTACTGTGACTTCTGCAGTTTCACATTTAATTTCCAAAACCTTTCAGGTACAATTTACTAAAAAAAAAAAAAAAAAAAAAAAAAAAAATTACTTTCTGAAGCCTTACAGCCTGTGTACCGTAGGGAAGTAAGTGTGACAGTTGAATTTTGCAGCTCGAGACTTTCTCCTGTTTTCAGTTAGTGAAGTAGATTCTGGTTATTAAACTGCTTATGCAAAAGGCTGCTGTAACTGAGCAGTCCCTTGCAGTGACAATTGTGAAAGGATTTCCCAGTTTGTGAATAGAATCAGAACTTTGAAAGGGTCATGGAGTAAATTAAGGGAATGACCTTTTAGAAGGTTCATGCCTTAAAAAACCAGTCATAGCCGTGTGTCTTGCACCAAGTTTGTCAGCCATATTACACAAGTCCGAAATTAGAGACAGAAATGTTAATAGTGAAAGTTATAGACAGCAAGAGTTAGATAGTTTTTTACTCTCTATGTAAAAAAAAGGCTTAGAGGCTTAAGTATCATCACAAAGCTTTAATTAGCTGCTCAATTATATTTATTTTAAGTAAATTAAGAAATAAGATGACAATGGAAGTGATGATACACCTGAAAGTTCCAGCAGAGATAAGAAGAAGGAAGATTTTGTATTTGTGGAGATTTTTGGTGGTGGAGTAACTGGCAGGTTATTTTTCATTTTTGCCCAAAGTAGGTTGGGAGGAGGAATAAATTTTTTTTTTGCCTGGGTGCTGACAACTCTGGTTTGTAAAGAACCTGAGGTTCACATGGGAGCTTGTCATTTCAATTGTTCTGGAAAATATGAATAAAAGAATTATCTTCACTGTATTTTTATTGCTGTTGTAGCTAGAGATCAGTACAATAGTCTCTCTTACTTTTTGATCAGTCATCTGTAGAAAATGCTGCGTGTTTTAAATTGTTCAAGTTCAGGAACTCTTCAGAAGTGTGTAGATACTTGTTCTCTAAATATTTCAACATTTTTCATTTTGTACTTTCATGTGAAGCTATTTTTAAATTGCCAGTGTCTTTGCAGGGAGCAATGATAAAAATAATAGTGAAAAATTACAAGATGAACCATTCAAATGCAGGTCTGGGAGGCAGAAACTTGTGACATTTAATCTCAGTACTAAAACTAATCCTTCTATGGCATTTGTTTCCCTTAGGGTTCTCCTAATTTTATTAATACAAGAATTATTTCTATTGCTGACACTCAGGCAACAATCCTTAGGTTTTAGCAGTTGATCCTTGTGCCTCACTGGAGCCATTCGACAGGGAGTGTGTGAGTTTTCTTCACTCAATCAAGAACATGCTGTGATTACTGGGGCTTGGATTCTGGAAAAATCCTAAAGTATTTGGTCCATTGTACTTATAACTTGAGCTATATGTGTGCACACACTACCTGTATCTGTGTGCATGTGTTTTGGTAGGCATTATTTGGGAACAGAATGGAAAAAGCTAAATGCAACTTCGATGTCAGTGTCAACCAAATGCTAGTTCCAACGAGTATCTTCAACAAATAGTAATCAACAATGGGTTATCCCAGATTTATTATTTTAAAACTATCTGTGAGTTTAAATGACCAATTGGCTCGAGAGACTGATTGCCTTTATCAGACTATTCCTTCGGAATGGACTGTTGAGATAAATGCTGTTAATTAAATACAAATCCTTTTCTCTGTTGTGCAGAAACATCCTTGCCACTGGTCCCTCTCCTAATCTTGTTATAACAGTCCCCTGATAGGTCTCATTAGATTGTCTTGTTAGCTGATACAGAGTATTTTTTACAGCAGAACAGACATAAAAGTTAATGAGTTATAATGTGTCTCAAACGCTAATGTTTTATTTTATTTATTCACTTTTGTTCACTGTCATCATCTACTTCCTTTTATTCTGTTGCCCAAACAAAAGCCATGTGTGAAAACAGTAATTTATTTACTTTGATTAGTTTTTATTTAATCTGTCATGGTTTATTGGATTTAATTACTTTTAAATCATTAACTTAAACTGAATGACGTGATGGGGAGAGAAAAGCCCTGAGTGTCTTGTACAGTGGGAATGGGACATGCCATGAGCTAGTTCCTGGTTTGCTTTGATGGAGAATACCATCTATTTTGTCAGGAGAACGTATTGAAATATTGTTACCTTTAATTGCATGTGGGGCGTCTTCGCAGTTTCTCTCTGTGACTTTCTCAGAAAATCAGCTGCAGAGCAGCCTTTGTTACTTGAGAGGCTCAGAAGACAAAGGCCTCTTGAAAAATGATCATTTGTAAAAAGGAACGCTTGTATAAAGTAATTCCGGTACTTGGAGTTGTGCATGATTGTGCTAATTGAGTTCACTAGATGGCCTGTGGAAGGTGAGTTTAAGTAAAATTAGCATGATTGGTATGGTGGTCTTGTTAACAAGATATTTATGAATTGCTAACCATCCATAAGTAATTTAATCACTCTGGTACCTATCAAACTCTTTTGTTGCTGAACTGTTGCTTAGATAGTGCTGTTCGTGTGTGATGTTTCTTTAAAAAATTCTGGCTGGCCTCTGAGACTTTAAATTAGCGCACAAGATGAGGTGCATGATTGTTGTAATTGAATCCTTACTGCAAATGTTTACCTTCACTTTTTCTTAGGACATCTGGTATATTGTCTGCTTAACTGAAGACCAAGAGTTTTTTGACTTTGCAGAATGAATCCAGCACCCTTCAGAAGATAAGGACCTCATATTTTCCCGTTTCTCAGAAATCACAGTAGCAGAGGTGCCTGCCACTGCTGAGCTCTTTTTTGTCTGGTACTCACTCTCTGCTTTTCCTTCTTCCAAGGTATCCTTTTGCTTTTGAGCCTTGGTTAAAAATTCTGAGGTGTCAGAGTCTGGGGATTTTCTTCTTTCTTTGAAGTCTTTTGATGAAATGAATGTATCCTAAGAAGGTGATGCCAGCTAAATTGATACTTTCCACGAAAGGCAGATAGCAATGTTAGGTGTAGCATCAGGTGCACTATTCATTTGTTCTGGCTTCCAAATCATCTGCTTTTTTCAAGTGTAATTTTATTCTCCTTTCTTGCTCCATGTTATGCACATGATAAATCCCCAGCTAGAGTTGGCTCTCTGAGGAGGAATATGGGTAGAAAAAATGATGGCACTCTTTAGGCAGCACTGCATGTTCCCATTTATTTTTCACTTTTGCATGGACATGGTTTTGTTCCATTTGGAGCTGCTGCTCTGAGCTTTCTACTACAGCATTTGTAAATACGTCCGTGACAGTGGCTCAGTGTTCAAAGAGGGAAGGATGAGTGTGTCCTCGGAGAACAGTGCTGGGAGGCTCTGCCAAGGAGCTGTAAGATGTAAGAAGCGGTGGCTGATTGCTTGGCAGATGAAAAGTGGGTGGGCTGATTCAAGTGTGGGTGCTGGCACGAAAGAAGAAATAAAGCTGAGAATAAGTACAGGAAACAAGTGTGCAGGTAGGAGGAACAGGGGAACTGTTTACTCAGCAACATAATAGCTCTTTCAGCTCAAGCAGAGCAGAATCACGGTGATCTTGGTGGGTTTTTCTTAACTGGTCAAGCGCCATAGGTTTAATGCCCAAGCCTTTTAAAAATATAAAATGTGCATGCGTTTGATTGGGTGGATTTTAGCATGAATTATTATGTATAGTTTAATTTGAATTAAGAGTGTTCATACAAGCTTTTTATGGGTATGGCTAAGTGGTCAACTGTTCTTATTTCTATTAAATCTGAGTTCAGACCAGGCCTCAAGTATCAACTGGCTTCTAGAATGTGTGGTTTGGCTTTTATCTTCTAACAATTTTGGTGTGGTTTTTTTTTTTTTTTTCCTCTGAAAAAAGCTTTCATTTTTAATTTGTTCAGACTTTGTGCATGGGTACAAGGAATGGTGAAGTCTTCATTGAGGCAAGTACATTGTCTCTTTAGTACATACAGTTGTCAGAGATCCAAGTTCAGTACTATACTGTGCAAAAAGGCATTTGATGAAACGTGCTTGAAACACAAAGAGCTGGTAAAGCTGCTTCTTTTGTGTAGTGTAATAAAAACAAAAGGCATGACTGATTACTTATATTTTGTCCTGAAAGACAAAAAGTCTGTCAAAGACATCAAGATACACTTGAGCAACAGCCATTCTGCCTTCTATGATGTGTGTAGTAGGGGCCTGCAGTACGAAAATGGTTCCCATTTCCTTGGTGAGGAGAGCCCTGTGGATATTCTGTCTATGAACATATGATGAATTATTCTATGGGAAATAACAAATGTTTTCTTTCAGCCCATATTGGATTTTTAACAGCATCTGCTACTTTACCAACAGCCTCCCATATGCTGCCACAAAATCATAACTTGCACATTTTGGTCCTGGAAGCAAATGTTACCTATAGGTCTTGGCTTCTGTCTCAGAGTCCCCAAGAACAGTTATAAAATGTTTGTGTAATTAATTTTTTATGGGATACAGCTTTTGTTTATTTAAAAGATATGGGATGTAATAATATCCAGGTGTCTGAAAATTCTACCAATGCTAACCACAGAGAATTGACAAGTATTATAGGCTGAGTCTTCCAGGAAAGACTGCAGGAACATAGTGAGCAGCCCCTGCTGCTACTGAAGCTACTGCATGAAGACTGAGCATCTGACCACCTGTAATTCCTGTGAGCTGGAGAGTGTTTGGCATCTCCTGTGGATGCAGACAGGAAAAAAACCCTTCATCTCACCTTGCAAATGTTCAGCCATTAAATCAGATGGTACTTTCACAGTTAGCTAAGCTCCCATAAAATGTGAATGGCTAAGCTTTTAAAACACAGTTCTTGCAGTTTAGGACCTGTAGGTTAGGAGCAGAATAGCGCCATAGGTTTAGGAACTGAGAGTTACCCAAATTTTAAACGAGTAACACTTGAGGATCTATCCCCGCTTTGCATGTTTGATTAAGTACCAGGTTCTGTACCTCACCCTGTCAGTAGAACTGCCAGTGTCAGCAATGAGAGGTAGAAGCTGTTCATGCTTTCCAGTGACTTCCAAGAAGAGACATTGAAGAGCAAACCCAAATTTCTTTTGCAAGCCTATGATCACAGTGGTAAAGCACTAAATGACCCAGTGCAGAGCCAGCACATTCCTGTAGCTTTTAGACCAGATTCTCTGAGCCTGACCAAACTCCATCTAGGTACAGTGGAATGTCTCCTAATGCCCCCTAATTTTTTTTTCCATGATTTACCTCACAAGTATTATTGCCACTTAGAGAGGGACTAGCTTTAGCTCTTGGTGCCTGTTGTGTGAAGCCAGATAACTACATTTGCTTCCACAGTAAACCAGAAGCTGAATGATTATAGCAAATATAGGAGACTGGGTGTACAAACTGCAGTGCATTAAAAGAGGATAAAGTGTAATGGCTAGAGGAGAAGTGTGTTGGTTCTTCAGATATCAGTGATGAACAAGTCCAGGGACTTTACTGCCTGGTTAATAAAAGTGTTTCCATTTGGAAAAGGAGAGGGATTTGTATTCTAAGTGCTTTTAATCTCAGGGTTACTAAGATGTTTGATCTGGTCCTATTCTTGCAAGCATTTTAAGAAGTAAAGTAAAAACTGATACTAAATAAAATGTAATTAGAAACAGGGGTAAAAAGAGATACTTTTGTTAGCGGACAGATTTTTTTACTTTTTCAGTTTCCTTTTTGAGTTTATTGCCTCATGGATTTGTTCAATTTCTTTTTTCCTTTGTGATTTTATTTTTTCTTTGTTAGTTTTCTGTATATTTAATTTATAGTGTTTACATAATAAGCATAATTACACCTAATTATGTCATCTTTCCACTGAAACCTGTAATTACAGTTATGATGTGTAATGACATCCATGTTAAATTTAGTGGGGGAAAATATAAAGAAAGACCATACCAAATTAATCTAAAAAGGAAATTATATAATAATACAATAATACAATCCCCCTCCCCAAATAGGGGTAATCAAATGAAACCAATTGAATTGTTACTAATCAGACAAGTCTTGTTTCAATAGTATTCACTTCCTTTTATAAATTTTTTTTTTTAAGATGAAGAAATCTCATTCCATTTCTTTCTCAGATCACATTTTTGCTTTCTCAGATTCAGAGACTAAATTTTAGGATTTTTCCCTGGCCAATAGTTATACAATGTTTTGTCTAAGCATTTCACTTACGATGTGCAATTAGGTTAAACCAGAGAATTAAAAATCTGCTATGTGAGAAGTACAAAAATAAATACAGATTAAAGGAGATCTTTTGTATCTTAAAATCTTCTCCATTTTAAGAAGAAGCACGGCTTTAGCGGTAGTAAATATTTAATCAACAACCCCAAACTTCACTTACAACCCAGAAATCTCTGCTTTATTATCCAGATGGAAGAAAGCTGTAACCAAAGGCACAGACTGTACTTGGTAGAAGTTGATTTTTAATGTTGCAAATGCATTATTCATTTTATAACTGAGAGCCCACGTAAAGGTTAAAAGTTTTCTAGTCCTGCTAAAGATGGAATGGCAGATAGATAGAGGTGTAGCAGCTGTCGGCCTCAACAGATTTTTGAATTTAATTCTTTGTTTCTGGGCCCTGTGTGATTCCCTCTCAAGAAGGTGAGGCCAGAACTGAGTGAGTCACTGAGTTTGAGCTGAAGGCTGAATGTCTCACTGAAATGAGCATCCCTGAGCAAGTTCACAGACTCTTATGGGCTACTGAAGTACTTGTGGAGCTACTACTTGTGTAGTAGCCTCCTCCTTCAGGAGGCCAGAGTGCAAAACTTTTCACCCCTCTGTCTGTGGAGACTCCAGAATATACATTGCTTCAGGCCATGGTGCAAGACTTGAAATGAACTTGGGAAAGGAGCTCTGGAAATTCTGGTTAGCAGCCTGTGAAGAGGAATGAACTAGTGTTTCCAATTCATCTTGGGCATGCTCTGAATACTGAAAGGGTGACCCCTTAATTATTCTGGTGACTCATATTTAAATTGTTCTAAGTGATTTATTCTTGCTATGAGATGTAGACCTTTTCCTAATAGAAAAAAAATTAGAGTGGGCTTTCCTGAGGTCTTGAACAGAAAGTAGATAGGCAAGAGATGGGAAAATCCTGACTTTTGGCACATCAGGGTGAGACTCCCAAAAGGTTCTAACTGTCCTTTGTTGGTAGTTAATCCTTTTAGAAAGCAGCAGCAGTTGCTTGCAGTATTCTAAAGGAAGCTGATCTGGCCCAGTGCCACCTTTAAACAGCTTCTCTTCTATTGCCTACCTAGAGCCTCTTTTGCCTCATCGGTGCAAGGTCAAAGTTTGACTTTGCAGTGAGTTATCTTGGGACAGATAATTCTGTTCACCGTCCATTCTTTTTTCAATACAGCCTTGTCAATAGCCTCCTCTCTGAAAAAATGCTTCCAGGGATTCATTTTACAATCACCACTCCATTTATAAATGGGCTTTTTCAGGCAGATGATAGCTGAGCTGAATTCTACCACAGTGAAGGCACATCACTTGTAACATAAAAAGGACTTTCCTCGATAGGCTGGATTTCTGGACTTGTTTATTAAAACACAAGAATTAAAATGCTGTACTACAGTTCCTCTCAAAAGTTCCTTATGCCCTGCCCCTCCTCTCCATTTCAGTCATTCACTGTAGCAGACTCTTTTGCATAACTGCCAGCAGCACACGTTTTCCAGCTGTACAAATGAAATGGAAACCACTGAGCACAGCTGAATCAGAGGCATGATTAAATACATTACAAACTACCAGGAATAGGAGGAACATGCCATGATGGCATCATATATCAGACAGTGATTTGGGGGAAAAGAATCTGTCAGCTTATTCTGTGTTAGTGCCATGGTAAACTGGTGCTTACTTACATGTGTGCTTGTGTAGAGCTTTGTAAATACATGGAAGAAAAGTTAAATGCCTGTGAAGACCTCTCGAGCTATTGCTCTGAAGTTACCAAATTAATTGGCTCAAAGTATCTTTCTTGCAAATGAAGTCTGAAAGCTGTTTATGTTTGACTGAAATACCATAATGGAGAACAAATGAATGACACACTTAATTACATCTGTGGAATTCAATAAAACACACTGCTAGAACATATGCATAAGAGTTGTAACAGAGTTTTATTTTCTGAGAAATTATTTGCTTTATTTTTTATTCATAAAAACACACAAAATGGTATTTGGTGTTTCAGTTATTTTTTGTCTGTAGCATATTTTTATTTTCTCTGAAACAAGATTTGTTGAAAGGACTTCTGTCCATTGATGTTTTCAGGACATACTTTCTGAGTAGCCCCCAGGTATTTGATATGGCTTTTAGTTTTCTACATTTTTTTAAGATCTGCCACTGAGTATGTACAGTTAAAACATCTGCTTTGGAGTACCTTTGAACTTGTCCATTATATGCATGGGCCTTGGGATTGATTTCCTTACCTCCACCTGAAAACACTGAGTATGACAGGAAAGCCAAAGTAGGAAGACAGCAATTTATTATTTGTGATGTTTTGTCTCTGCAGTGAATGTGCAGCGACCCTGAGCCTAAGCAGCTGAAGTATTTGGGTCTGTCTAGGTTCTCTGGGAAGCAAGTGAGTGAGGAGTGGAAGGGACATTTGGGATTTCCTCTTGCCAGCTGTTCCTTTCTGTATTCCATGTGTTGATATACTGTTTTCTAGAAGAGTCTCCATACTGTTTCCTTGCAGAGGATTTGACTCATCCCAATGTAGGCAACAATATAAAGCTGTGTTGTTTACACTCAGTGTAGGATGAGTAGGTGGGCACCAGGCTATGCTGTTGATACACATTGCATAAATCTAGGTGGGCTGTTAATTGGCAAACTGTAAATTGAACATGGTGAGGTTCTAGCCAGAAAGGAGTTAAAGGTAAATCTCAGAAAAAAGCAGGAGGAAGGGCAACATCATGGCCTCAGTTAATTCCTGGAAAGGAAGCAGTCAAGTCCCTCTGGAAGAATAGAAAGAAGGATGAGGTTGCAGCAAGTTGTACTTGATGAATGTAGCTGCATGAAGAGCTCAAGTGATGGCTGAGAGCCCCAGAGACCCAAGCAGACTTGGAGAGGGCTGTGAGGGATGTAGCAGAGTAGAGGAAAAGCCTTAAAGCTTTGTAACTTTGGCCTTAAGGCTTTTGCTGTCATTCTTGCTGAGCCCTGGGCTCCCCAAGAGGGTGCAATGTAGACCTTCTGCTTCCCTCTCCCAGCAGGAGCTATCATAGGGAGCTGTGGTCTTGGAAAGTCCCAAGGAAGGATTTGTGTTGACTGTGAGGTTACAAGTAATGTTTTCTGTTCTTTTACTTCCAAAGCTGCAAATCTGAGGAAGGAGGAAAGCAGCAGGGCTGATTCTTTTCTCCTGTCTTCTTCTCTTTTCCCCTCTTCCTGTTATTCACTGTATCCTAGCAGCCAGCCTGCAGGTAGAAGGGCTCCAGAGGGAGCAGGAAGATGTGGCTATTTGAACACCAGGGATGTGTTCTGGTTAGGAATGCTTAACTCAGTGGTAGAAACACTATCAGAAGGTAAGTTCTGGGTGATTTGGTGTTATCCATAACTGCCAGTTGTTTAATTTATCCATATTGTCTGTTTTAGGACAATGCATCTCAGTCTTTATCTACAAGAGGGAAAACCAAAAAAAAAGATTTCAACCTGTGTTGTCAGTTCCATTATGAATTCCCAAATAATAAGTTTTCCTTTTATACTGGAAAATAATAAAGTTAATAAAGTTTTTCTTTTAGACTTCTTAGTAATAAAGCTGAATTTTCCATGTATTTTTTTTTTTATTTTATAGTAAAACAAGGCTTTTTAAACAAACTTTTATCATGATGAAGCTTTCTCAGATGGCTACAAAAATATTTGACGTGTTAAGCTCAAAATGGTGTTGATACTATCTAGGAGAAAATCCAAAATGCTTTGAAGCTGATGATGGAATTTTCAATATGTTCACTGACTGCTAGGACCCTGGCAGATATATTTTTTTTTGTGTGAGTTTCAGAAATAGTTAATTGATGTCATTAATACAATTTGATGTTACTTGTACTGCCTTTGAATGAAAGCTGATCTGAAATTTGACAGAAATGAAATTCCATGAGATAGCTACCAAAAGACCAGGAACCAGTACAAATGGAATGTCAAGTACATAGTTCAGGTGTTGATTAAAAGGCAATTACCAAATCTATAGACAACCAGGAAATTGGAAATGCAAGTTGAAATAGGAGTAATGGACAGAAAAACCATTAAACCACATGGAAATTTTTCATGCTTCTCTGCGTATTTAAAGTAGGTATGAATGCTTTTGCAATAAAATCTTAGGATTTCTGCAAGACTTGCACAAAAAAGTGACAATTTAAATGTTAAGTCTAGAGCAAGGGAATGTCTTCTTTGTCCACTATATGATCGCACTTACCTGTTGCATTTTTAATTTAATGTTTAATTTTTGTGCAAAAATGGTAATTTATTCCCATGGCTATTTTGTCAGAGAATGTTTATTTATCTGGAAGCAAAGTAGGGAACTTTTTCAATTCTTGAAGTAAAAGTCACTAAGTACATATGATCCATTTAAAAAATCAATTTTATATCATTCCAGGTTTCTTGCACTCTAGACAATTGCTTTTTTTTGTCATGATGGCTCAGGGTGACTTCAGGCTGACAAATCTTTCAACATGACAGGGTGCACTTAGTGCTCTGAGGCCATAAAATGTGCTCTGTTTATCAGAGTCTTAAGAGAATTATATATATGGTGGAAGCCATGTCAGAATTTATCTCAGTCAAAGCTAATATTAAAATCACTGTCAGTTTCCAGGTGCCTCTCCTCTCTTGGAAAGTGTTGCAATTGGTTAAGTCACGTTTATTGATGTCAACTTTTGATGGATTGTGTGAATAAAAGAAGGGAGAATAATATTTAGTATCCATTGTACCAAACATCCACATTTCAGTGAACTATGGAAAAGCATCTATGGGCAAAGTGTGTTATCTTACAGTGTTGCTTGTTACAGCACTGTATATGAAATATAAATGTTCTTTTTTGCATCATAATTCTTGAGGTGAATTTCCCTGGAGGAAACGATAACTGTTTAGCCATAAACTAGAAAATAGTTTTCTTGATAGATGTACCGAGTTCCATTTGGTAACAAAGAGAAGAGCAGATGTGAGTAGCAAACTTTCCTTATCCACACATATTCCAGCATAAATTTGCTGTAGCCACACATGTCAGAGAAGTCACCTCAAGTGTTGACTCATTTAACCTTTGTGGAATGAGGCCCCCTGCATTCAGTTCCAGGACTGACTGGTATGCTGATGGGGCTAGAGCCTAAGAAGGGAGGAAGAACTTGGGTTTGGAGGAAGTTTTATAAGGCACACAATGAAAATTAGAGGTCTGTTTCATGGAAACACAAAGCTGCTTCTCAGCTTATTAGATGGAATGAACAAATTCCACTTTCCAGTGTGCACAAAAAAGCAGTTTCAACATGGGAATATCTTACACATGCACAAGCATTACTCTGGGAGCTCATGCATCAATGTGATTATGGGTGTAATACCTGGATTTACATTTCTTTGTTTATGCAATTCTTGCTTATGTCAATAGGCTAAGTCTGGTACATGCAGGTGAGGAGTAAACTTATTTCTATTATCATATGTAGTGTATTATTTTGAAGAAGTCCCTTTTTTGTGTACATTAAAATGAATTAAACTCATCTAGAAGTTAGAATTCATAGCAACTAAATTCTCAATATCAATTACTTCTATCAACACTAAAGTAGGTTCAGCTGGGGAAGAAATATATTTCCAGCAATACCCAAAACCCATTTTAGGAAATACATATTGGAGAAGCATGTTGCATTTGGAAGGTGTGATTTGATTTCACCATAGAAGACAACTAAAGGGGCATTAAGTCAGTAAGGATGTGTTTTTACTGTGAAAAGGTTTGACTGCATTCATGCACAGTGACTTTATAGGTGTGCCCATACAGCACTGGTAGAAGGAATGTCTCAGGTTTTTTTGACTGTTGGAGGATAAACTGTTTGCTTTTCAACAAGTGGGAGTCTTTGAAACTCAGTAGCTGTCAGAGCTGGGAATGGCACAGCAAATCTCCCGCATCCTCATAAAAAAACCAGCATTCACTGTGGTGAAGGGAGCAAGGGAGCTGTACCAATGAGATGCTCCAAAATATGCCTGGTCACCACACAGGAGCACAGGCCCACACCTAGGTACAGTCGTACTTCAGAAAGATTTTGAGAAATAGCAAACAATACACAGATGAAGAATTTTTTCTGCGTTGAGAGGAATTTTGAGAAACAGCAGTATTGCATTTTGTGGAAAGGACACATAAGCTTTCTGAGAGTTACTTTCTGTGCTGAAGTTAAGTGCAATTGAACATGTCTGCTAAAAAAAGCCATCATAATCCAATTTGTATAATGAGTTCATTGTTAAATGCTAATAATTATTAGTATGTAAAAGAAAATAGTCTGACAATTACCCTGTAGTAAGAACTCTGTACATACAGCAGAATTCCCATTCTGGTTTATCTCCATCATTCACTTGTTCAACTTGGAAAGAATGGCCCTGTCTTTCAAGGGAGAAGTGTCCTCTCTTTTTCTTGGGAAGGCAGATCAGCATAATCTGTCATAAAGAGAGACACCTTCAGGAAACCATGTGTAGTTTTGCTGCTTTATAAATATAAGTTCTCAAATAGTGAAACATATATTGCCTTAAATTGGAGTGAAATTGATCCAGTCTGAGAATGGGTAAGGAAGAAAAAACATGAGCCCAGAACTATATCACCAGTGAACTCTGCAGTCTTAATTGGTAAACAATAGAGCTGTAACTATTTTGTTTTGATTATATTCACTAACGGAGTAATTATCATTTTAATTGATATGTATGAACAGGTGCTTACACTGAAAGCAGTTTCAAACTGGGATGCGTTATGCTTGAAAAGTAGCTTGGGTGATTGTTCTCATTAGCCAAACAGATGGCTGGACGTTTGCTTGCCATTTTATGGAGAGAGAATTATAATCTGACAATATTTTACATAGTATGAAATATTTATAAATCAATAAAAGATGAAATTTATGCTCAGTATTAGTGTAGAGTAAACGCAACTCACATGCTGGGGAATGGCATCTCCATGATAAATACCAAGTTCTAATTACCTCTTCTGGAGGGTTTACTTTCAAGTGCAATGAAGCTGGAGCATTGGCATGCTCAGGAGTACGTGGAAGCAGATCTTATTTTAAATGATGGATTTTATTGCCCTTCTCTGGACACCCTACATCTATCTGCTTTGTTCTCATCTATTGCCTGGTTTAAAAAACCTTAGGGCTTCTTAGGAGAAGTCTTGTTTTGAATCTCTGAATGTTAATTTGGTACACTCTGCATGCTGGCTTCTATATTTTAGCCTTGTTGTGTGGGGATTTAAAAATATTTAATCTGAATTTACTTTTGTATTTGAGAATCCTCTTCAATTACACTCTGTACACTTTAAAATAGTGCTCTACTATGTGGAATAGTTGTGATGGATATATTGTGCTCTCTTGTCTGGATAGCAGTGTGGTTTTGATAGTGTTCATAATTTGAACTCCAGCATAATTTGAACTTCCTCTCAATTTGTTACTGTTCTTGGCAAAAAATTTTGGTTTTGGAAACTTCTCTTTTATGTCAAAAGGAATGCTTGTGGGATTTTTACTCCCAAAAAATTGAGAGAGAAGATATAATCTGTAAAAAAAGTGAAGGCAATCACTTCCAGTTTTGGAGTGACAGAACAGAAACATTAGTGTTGTTTTCCCATATTGCTCTGAGATCCGTAGACACTGGACTAATAATTGTTCTTTGGTGTACATGTTTTCTAGTCTTGGTTCTGAATCCAAAAGTTATTTTCCAGTGAGACTTACTGAAGACTTTGTAAAGTCTTCTGAGAAGTCTGGCTTTCAACCAAAACCAATCAACGCCTAAAATAATAAATCTCAGAAATCTGCATGTTAATATGCAGAGTTTGCTTGCTACTTTATAGTTTTAACAAGGTATTTTAGCTACAGCTGGTTGGTGGTGGCCAAGCACCTGTTGAGTCATTCAGGTATGATCTCCTGCTATGCAATACTGCACCAGAATGAATCTGTATTTGGCACTGTAATACTTTCCAGAATGTTGATTGCAGTATCTGAAAGAGAAACAGATGACCAGCTTGAGGGATCAGCAATAGCACTTCACAAACTTCAGAGTTCTTGATGATTACATTGCTTTAACATAATGTTCGCATTAATAAATGTCAAAGAAAACAGAATTATGATACTGTGGCATAAATAGAAAACTAAGAAAAAGTAATTCATATTGCACAAAATATTTGGAAATCCTGGTAGCAATTTCTTTTAACATTCAAATGCCATAAAAGCTCACATATTAAATATTGCAATTATGGCTGCAAACCTAGAAACACATTTGGGGTGCTTAGCACTGGCACTGAAACAAATCTGTAACCACCTCTCCTTTTTAGCTCCTCCCCCTTTGCATTCCTCCATGGCCACATGATGAGCTGTTTTTGCTTTAGACTTGATTTCAGCTGTGGGATCTAGATGAAACTGCAGCCACGCAAAAAGCCATGCTGGCATAAAAGCTCAGAGCGTCATGGGCTAGGTGGAATGTGTGGGACTAGAGGAAAGCAGGACTTCTCTTGGTAACAGCAATTGCTTTTGCTACCTTAAAATATTTAAACTCCTGCTGTTCCTGGAGTCCTTTGAGTACCAGGCCTGGTACTGCCCCAGCTGGGGAGCCCTTCTCTGCAGCACACAGTACCCAGTCAGCTGTACTGCAGTGTGCCGTCCCTGGGCACCAGGTGTTACTCTGTTAAGGAAGCAGCTGTAAATTTCAGATGCTGCTTAGTTGAATAAAAATGATTTTTAGCCTTCCTTGTTTTCTCTCCTGCATGGGATAATGTCCTGAGCACAGAGCTTCCAGTTATTATCTGCGGATGAACTTGTGCACTCTACATTCTGGCTGAGCGCTTGAAGCTAAGATGCAGATTCTGCAGACAGACTGTAATGCACAATGCATCTAAAACTGCCTCTTCGTCCTTGGTCCTGTGGGGCCAAGTGATAAGGCATTTCATGCTAACCAGTGAAGACATTTTTGGTGCTGAACAGCATTCCTCTTTGTTTGCTAGTGTCAGAGGCTTCAGAACTGTAAGTAACATCAACAGATTTTCTCATGTTTTAGCCATATTTTTCTGTAAGCCAAAGACAAGGCAAAAGGCAACTACAACAACTAAAAAATGAGTTGTTTCAGTCAAAATATGATGAACAGCACACTTCTCTGAAACTAAGTTACAAATCATTCTGTCAACAAACTGAAATCAGTTGGCCTTCCAAAGGGGGTGGTCACCATGGTAACAAAGGATCCCAGACACTTCATTTTCCCCAAACCTTTATTTATGTCATAAATGGAGTGGGAGCCCATCCTTCTTTTACTGAGGGAACAGGAGAAGTATTTTCATTGGTGCTTGTTATCTGCCAAAAAGTCCTCACAAAGCTGCACATCACTAGGTGATGTTTGCTGGAACAGGTGCTCCTGCAGATCTACAATGCAGGGACTTCACTTGACTATAAGTGGAGACCCAACTTGGTAAAGCATTGAAATGGTCCATAAAGGCTGATGAATTGCCAGGGGAAGTGAGAGGCGGAGACAGGGAGACGGGAAGGTTTGGTACTGCTGGCATATAAGTGCTGGAAGATAAAAGCAAACTTTCTCTAAAGCTAGTTTTCTTTATTTCCCATGGTGAATTTATCATATTTCAAGGGCCCAGAGCTCATAAACACACACCTGGCTCTTGAGTTGCAATTTGTGTATTGAAGCCTCTTGTTGTGAGGATCCTGTGCTGGAATAGCAAAGTTGTTTTACTATTATTGTACACACAGTCAGTTCGTTCTTAATTTAATTTTATAAGCATCACCACAAATTTTGTCTGCAGCTCTGGTAGGCCATCTGGAGCAGTCCTTTTCCTTCTTTCACCTTTATTAATTTCACACGCAATAGTAGCCCTTCACTTCGTAGTTCAGTCAGGAGCTCGAGAATGCAGTGAACCAGAATGAGTCAGTTCAGACTCATTCTCAGGGATCTTGAGCAAAGTTCCACACTCAAGACTGTACCTCAAGAAAAAGAACAGGTCTGAACACTGATTTTGATTGAACTACTTCAGCAGAGTCTTTCATTGCAGTAGGGCACAAAGTGGAGTAAAAAATAGATTAAAAAATCAGTTGCTTCTTTTTTTCCTTTGCATTTCTCGCTCATTATTGTTTGCTCTTACTGCTTTATGAAGAAGATCCTTGTCTCAGGTCTGTTTTGCAAAGTTGTTCTCTGCTTGGCCCCAAGCAATGCCTGGAGACAGTTCCTGATGGCCTTCCTTTATTATGCTATGTGTATGTATTTTTGGGAACTATTGTGATGCCAGAAGACTTCGCTTAAGAAAACAACATTTCTCAAAGCACCCAGCTGAATTTCACTCTTGACTTTTCCTTTCACTACCTGTTGCCTTTATGGAGAGAGTCTTATTGTTTAGGCTCAGAAATGGGTACAAATAACTGTTTTAACTTCTAGAATTCAGAAATAGTTTTGGAAACCTTTTTTCCTAAATCCATTCTACATGCAATATTTTTACTAAACCAAATTGATTTATTATAAAAATAAACTTAAGTTCCATTATTATAATGTGCTCTTCATTATAGATCCTGTCTTTATTTTTCATAGTGTGATGTTGTGAGATTTTCTTTCTTTCTGTTCTTTTTGCTCTTTTTTTTTGCTCTTTTTTTTGTGATGAAACATTGATCTTGAGGTTTCTTGTTTGCTGTCCTTAATTACAATATAGACTTTAAATTGAGAGTATGGTACTTCAGCTTAAAAAGAAAAATTAAAGTGTAGGTGCATAATAACCTGTAAATTGTTACCTGTTTTAAGAAGAGAAACTAAACATTAACCACGGGAACTTTCCATCCACCTGAAGGAAAACAATGGCCGAAGAAAGTTGATCACTTAAAAAAGAAGGTTGTGTAATTCCATTCCAATATCTGTCTGAGCCACAAAACTCAAAAGTTTGGAATGTATTAGGAGGGGAAGTGTCACAACTCTTGACTATCATTCCTGGGCTTTGCCATCCCTACTGATTGCTCCTTTCACTTTGGAAGGTGCTCATTTGTGCTGCTGCTCAGGGCATTTGGGATGCTTTCAGCTCTGTGCTTTAGTCCTGAAGTCTCTTTTGCACATGCAGCAAGTAGGCCCTGGTGGCAATATTCAGAATTGTAAAAAAGACTCATTGTTGGCCACATACGTCAGTGATAATGAGAACAGCTCTCATATCTTTAATCTTTAAACTTCTCAGAGTGCACTGGAATAGTTCCTGCATGCATGTAAATATCCACATCTAGTGAGGACATTCTTTAGGACTATCTACTGGATTAATTTCACTCTTAATTTTCTGTTTCTAGGTAGTATAAATTCAGATACAGCATCTTCAAACTTGTTAATTATTTGAATAATCTAGTAAACTTCCTGGTGAATGTTGTTTCCTGTCTGTATTCTTAAATGGTTCTGTCATGATTATTTTCACTTGAGAAAGTGTTTTCTGCTAATGGCATAGCATTTCTAGTGGGATTGCTGTTTTAATTTATTAAGATCCCAACTAATCGCTTTCTTTCATATGCTGTTCTAGTAGACTGCATTTTGTGGGAAATATACAATCAAATTTGGATATCTTTAAACAAGTTCTTTTTTTCTAATATGCATAAAATTACTGGCCAAGTAGGCTGGGTAGGTCTATGGGTGAGAAATAGTGTCACATGATATGGAGCATTTGAATAAAGAGACTTCAGTTTTTAATACATGCTGACTGGCTTAGGGTAAAAGCTTTAAATGGAAGTTAAAGGAGAACATGAGCAAAATGCCCACAACCTGAACCTGAAGAACTGTATAAATGTCAAAAACCATACTGAGAAAGCCACAAGGGGAAAATTTTTGCGTTTTGGTAATTTACAAAAGATAATGAAATCAAGAGTCTAATGAGATGTATTTATTAAACAGATTTATATTGATGCAGAATTTAAGGTCAGGTAGATTGTGAAGTTTAAATAAGGAGGCAAAAATTTGTGGATGCTCAGGAAAGTCTTAAAATTAATCAGGTTTGTTAACTGACAAGTACTTGTTTATTGATAGGGACAGTGCAAAAATGGAAATCATTCAAACAGCCTTCAATCTGATCCAGAAAAATGCAATGCTGAGGAAGTTAGGTTGGGTGAGAACTGCTAGAGGAACAGAGAAACAAGGGTTTTTAAGACGGCAGACATACAGAACTTCAAATTCTCTTGGGAGAAAGTTTAGGGAAAGCAGAAAGTAAGGTGACCTGCTTTCAAACCCCTGACATTAACAGCATAATTCAAAATTATCCATGTGTGGAAGAAGGATAGCAAAGGAAGATTATTAAAGACTAACTTGACTGAATCATGAACTCCCCATTGGTTTTATGTAGAAAAGAAAATTAGTTAGTTTACTAAGAACAGCTATAAAAAAGTAACACAGATTTATAGAGAGGTACTTAGAAAACCGAGGCACAAAATTAGATGTGTTTAGCAATAAACATTAGGATGTCAAGAACTACTTCTGTGATCGCATTAGCAGCAAAAGGAAAAGCTCTGGTCTTCTGTATCAACAGAAAAGACATTTCTCAGGAGATTGTGTTCAAAAGGCCATTATTCTTAAGGTCTTTTGAAAGAGATCAAATATAAATAAGAACAAAATTGCTGCTTAAAATAAAAGGAAACTATAAGTTCCAGCTTGGGAAAGAACTTTGAATTTAGCACTTTGATTGTTAAAAATGTTTTCACATCAGCCCATGTTCAATATAGAGTGTTTAAAACCTCTTTGAGTGAACCTCAGGGCCAGGAGTAGCTGTCCTGTAGAAGCCTGTGGAGGGTGGGTAACACTGGAAGAACAAACAGGTTTCTTCATCTTTAAAAGAGGCCATGGAAGACAAGGGTAGTATTGTTCATCTGGGACATTCAATTCCTACATACATTTCTGAAGCACAAAAGTAAATTGGATGTACTGACTTCACAGGTTGGGGCAGGACTGCCTACTGGGATGTATTCTCTTAGAATGTGAGTAATTGAGGTACAGGGGTGCTTTCATTGTGGTACCACTCCTCAAAAATGTGTAACTTGATAGGAAACCTTGTCTTTTGTATCACACTTCAGATAAACTTGTTCCTCTTTCATCTGTCAAGGGTCTGTGTTTATCTTTTGGTCTATTGCTGGAAATAGTTGTCAACAACCAAGCAATAAAAAAACTCTATTTATAAAGAAGACCCAGAAAGCTTTTTGTTCTGTTTATGCCCTTGTTTGCCATATAACCAGTAAAAAAAGGACCAGTAAAAAAATTTGTCAGCAGCCTTAAGGAATACTTCAGTTCAGAAAAAGAGGTAGAAAGTACTAACTCTGAGTCTGTGAGGTTTTGGGGGTTTCTGTTTGTTTTGGTTGGTTGGTTGGTTTTTTTAAACACTGTAGCACAGAGTCCTTAAAATAGAGGTTAGTTTTCTTCTAGCAGCCAGAAGAAATCATTGGTTTGATAGAATCAGAAGGACTGCTGACTGAAGTAAAGGTCATTGTTTTACGTTGAGAAGTTATCAAGGATAAACCAGCAAGAAATAGAGGTCTCAAAATGGGCCTTGCAAAATCTGATGACAACTGAGAACTTGATAAGGTAAGATACTTGTGGATGATTGATTTATAATGTTTTTTTTTTTCCTCTCCATTTCCTGTGAAAATGTGGAGAAATTATCTTGAAACCCTTAAAAATTACTTCTTTGTGAAATAAGTGCAAAGTTATGTTATGGCTACGCTTCACGTGCAAATGAGGAAGGACACTAGTGAATTTTTGATGGTCAAAGTGGGTATAACAGCTGCAATTGATAGCAAATGCCTGTTGACTGGTACTATAGGCTAGAAAAAGCCCAGGTCAGAGATCCTGTCTGGGAAAATGAGGAAGCAGTTTTCCAGAATAAAACCTCCTGTCTTGGTAGATGTTATTTTTAATGGCAATTTATGTGAAATTCAGCAGTTGGAACTAAAATGCTGCCAGATTTATGGTTTGTTGACATGCATTTAGATGCTTGTGCCAAGTAATTTTGTTAAATTTTTAAATTTCATGGTTGCACCCTAATTTTTCCATAGAACCCATATTTCCTTTTGTGCTCAGTGGGATATGTGGAAGGTTGATTGACAGCAACATTTGAACTTAGGTAATTCTGTTTTAGAAAACTGAAAAATCAAGTACAAATATTTTAAACATAAGAAAAGTGCTAACTTTTTTTTCAATGTTAACTTCTTAATAATGACAATACCTGGAGTAAAGACCACTAAACTTTACTGTATAATTGTGTAGAACTAAGTATTTAATATGAATTTAATAGTAACTTGCAAAAGAAATCAATTAAAAACCAAATATATTCTTGATATATATTAACCATCGCATGAGGACTAAATGCTTTTTAGCTATTTCATGTGTTTAATATTTATCTGCCATTAACATACTGTGATTAACATACTGTTAAATCCTGAAGGATAACAATTTGAACTAGTTAAGCTGCACTTCCTTTCTTCCTCTTCATTACTGCAGTTCTCCACTGTAACTGCTTAGCATTCATTATTTATGCAATAGATGTTTTTCGCCTTTTTTCTCACATAGTATTTCTGCTTTTTCCTCTCTGTGGCCCTGTTTTTCACTCCAGATACATGGTTAGGGCACAAAGAGCAGTTTTGCAAATGCCTGTTAAATGTTGTTCCCTTGTGCAAACTCTTACTGCTGATTAGTGATTGTATGCATTGCACATTAGAAGTTTTGTGTTGGCCTTTCCAGTAAATCAGGCATGGTGACTTCCCAGGTTGGAGCAGAATTACCAATTGAAGTATAACCTCTTAGAGGACGTGCAACTGAAAGTATGGTGAGGAATAAAAAGGGGAAAGAAAGGGGGGAATTAACCAATAAGGCTGTATTTGTGAGATCAATGGGATCTCAGAATCTTCTATTCAAGAGGTAAGAGCCCTGTGACAGAAGCTAATTGGCTCTGATTGCAGTAAAAGGTAACATTCCCTGTCCTTGTTAACTGAGGAGCTCAGGGGAGGCTGGGAGTCCAATGTGGCTCTCTCAGCCATCTCTGTCAGGGTGAGGCACAGCTACATGAGCTCTGTAACCCTGCTGATGTGACAGGTAGAGCAGGAGATGTGTCAGCTGTGTCTTCTCTGACACCTCCAGGTCAGCATGGGGCTCTGCTGCCTTGTGCTTCTTGCTTGTGCTTCTCACTAATACCCTGGCAGGGCAGTGGCAATGGCAGGTGAGGGGGTGCCCTGAGAGCAGCAGTGACAGCCACAGGGCCCTGAGGAGCAGCCCATATGCTGTGCTGGGGGGCTGCAGTCCCAGCTGCCTGCAGGGGCTGTGTCACTCACCGGTGACAGCCACCCCGGCAGGGACTGCCTTACATTGTTCCAAATGTGAGAACACAGAGCCTCAGGGAAGGCTGGGAGCATCTCCTGTGCTGTGTGGCCACTTGAAGACTGGGGCTTGTTTGTGGGCAGAGCCCAGGTTAGGAAGAGAAGTAATGAGGAGCATGGCAAGACAGTGATGACTGATGCCAGGAGAAATTGCCTGCTCCACATGAGCGGAGCAGAATGGAGAGCTCCAGGGAGCTGAGCAGAATGGAGAGGTGAAGCCTTCAGTTACTGTAAGGAAGGAAATGAAAGCATGAGGAGGAGGTTGGTGAGGTGAGCAGAGCAGAGCCTGGTTGCTCCTGGGTGCCCATGGCTGTTGTGTGTCCCAGGGATGGGCCCTGCATATTGCCCCAGCTGGGACTGCTTAGGGCCTGTGTTGCAATGTGTAATATACCTGGGGGACATTACATTTGCAGAGTTTGGATATTTGGTGTCTTTTTCCTGCCTCCTGCAACATGAATATATAATTTTGTTTCTCTAACTACTGTCAGCTGTGTGTGATAGACAGTTTTATTTCCTCTCTGCCTTTCCTTCTGTCATATCCAGCTACAAGGAATTTATATCCTTTTCCTATTTTTTATCTTTGCATTCTTTCATGAAAACAAATAGATTTTAGCAGATTTGCAAAATGATATCGTGCACATAGCTTTTCTGTGTTTAGGATCACCAGCCAATAAAACAGGCTAATGACAATATTCTCTAATAGTCATACTACCGTTGGAAGTGTGATTGAGTTCATGATTACATTTGTAATTTTAGATCACCACATTTGTCACATCACTGAAGAAGGTATTTACCTCTTCATGTGTTATAGTAACATTAATAATAATTGCTGTACTTTGCATTAGGTTGAAGAGAAAAGGTTCTTTCTCTTCTTCTGTCACAGCCAGATAGCCTCTGGCCTGCTGGCTTGTCACATTACCTTAGTTTTCACCATCTGCAGTAGCACTGCATTTTCCTGTTTTGTGGGGTACCCAAAAATGGTTATTCTAAAAGGGTGAGAAAGTAATTTTTATTGTAGTGCAAGAGATACAACAAGCATTTAACTTCTTATTATCCATTTGGCAGGTAAATCTGTTGTTGTTGTTGTTAAGCTGTTTTTCTAACTGGTTTTGTCTAACTGAAGAAATGGTAATTTCATGGCAATTTGTTTTTAAAAATTGATAAAACAAGGCATGATTCTTTAGAGTAAAAGGTAAAGTTTGAGCTGTGGCTAAAGGAAAATCAAGTGCCTTGTTTTTTAGTTTCATTTTACCAACAACCAAGTTTTTATGTTCTTTTAAAATACAGAACTCTTAACATGAAAAAACTACACAAACAGGCTTTTATTAACTCAGCATAGGGTTGGCTTTGCTCTTTTGTCTTTGATTTCTGAAAGTGTTGGCTGTCAGTCTTTCTTATCCTAGGACATTTTTCTGTTTAACGGGAGTGAATGGTTTTGTTGTCTCAGAATCAGAGACTTGTGTATGCTGGACTAGTACTGCCAACAGAATGAATGTGTTTAAGACATGGAACTTGTAATTTCTTTGGAGAGAAAGACAGAGCTCCAGAATGTTTTATAGTATATTGCAAGTTTGATAGTAAAACAGTAGCACAAGACCTGTAGCCAGGAATGGTGAATGGCACAGTGACTGAAGTTGACTCAAATCTGGCTTAGCTTGCCAGAATCTTAGGTAATTCCTCTTTGTAGGTAGGTGAGAGCTGTATTTGCAGAGGCAGAGGAATGACATCTGTTTTAGAGATGCTGGAATAAATACGCCACAGAGGATTAAAACAGTCTTTGCCCAAGGTCATGAAATAATTTAGTGAAACAAGTTGTGTGTAAATATGATATCTACTACTCATGTGTTGAAATGTGACAAACCATTCCCTATTTTTTTACATTCATTATTATTAGGCCTTTCTCCTGTCACTTCAAATTCCTTCTCTATTCTTGTGCTTTTTTTCCTTTAGGCGATTTCTCTTATGACAATTTTATGTCCACTTTTTTCCATATACATTTGTTGCCATGGTGTCAACAGACATCAAAAATACAGATAAATAGAGCTAAAATAAATTCAGAAAAACACAAAGAGAAAGCCCAATATTTTTTAAATTCTAAGAGTTTAATTAAGATCAATTTTGAAAAAAAAGTATTAATATTCTTTAAGAGAAGTGTAATATAGTCACCAGAATTCTTTGTTGTCACTTAAAAGCATTTATAATAAACTGTCAGTAAAATTATTAAAATTAACCTTCCCATTTAGGCACTAGAAACTGGTTCCTTCATAAAGACTTTGGGTTTTAAGAGCTTGGCAATCTCAGATGGAAAATTAGTGTTAAATTTGCAGAACATGAGCTGTGCTTCTCTTTGCCCCTTCCTTGGGGCTGTGTTGCTGTGCTCATTCACACAGAAGTGCCAAAGCAGGGAAGGAGAGGCCTGTCCTTCAGGGGGTAAAGGTTGTTGGACCTTTGGTGTGGAACAGGTAGTAAAAGGTCCCTGTAAAGGGAGCCTCTGTTCCTGCTCTTTCCTTTTTATTTTTACTTTCTTTAATAAATTATTATGTTTGAGAGCATGAGAGAAGTAAATTTCTCTTCTTTTGTACCCTTTTATACAGAGTTTTGTTGTATCACTTTTTCCTTCATTGTGCTCTTTGCTCCAACGATCCTATTTTTGCTCTGTGACTTGTCTACCTGCAGGTTTTTGTTGTTGACTGGGTATTTTTGGGATATCTGTTGAAATCTTTGCATTTGTCCTTGTACTGGGATAGTTTTCTGGGACAAGATCACTGTTTGCATATGACATACAATTTGTTCTTGGCAGCATCTTTTGATGACGTGGCCGTCCAGAGACTGTGTTGACGTCTATGCTTTGCAAAGGCTGTAGGTTGTTTTATTTCCAAGTTAGATTTGCAATGTAGAAAATAAAATCTTTGTTAATGCACTCTCTGATGTGTCCTTAGTTGTGGATGTTTTTTGATTTAAGTTTTTTTTTTTGTTTCTTTATTTGCTTTTTAATTTTTTTTATTCAGGAGTGTGGTAATCAAGTGTTATGTTAGTTCGTAATGAAATATTAAGGATTTATTTTTCTAATTTTGATGTTAGTTTCCTCCTTTTTTATCCATGTGAAAGAAATTTTTCAGACTTAGCAATTTTATTTATTTATTGGTCAGTCTGCAAATTAGATGAGTAATTCTCTTGGATATGACCTCAAAATTTAAGTTCATGCATTTGCCTTTGATGCAACATAGAAATGGAGTTTTCAGTTTATACCCCATGGCTGAAATATATTTTGTTATGTTTCAAGTTTCTATACCATATTTCAGATGAGATAATCCCTTTACACCTTCAGCACTGAGATTTACCAAATTTGGGATTTTTTTTTGCTGGTTTGTTTTTCTGAACTTGTTCAGAGGCTCTTTGGAAAGTATGTGGGCTGGGCCAGCATCTTAATGTTGTGAGTTTTTGTTCTGCAGTAATGAATTCCAAATCAATGTAACAAGGTGCTCTAGAGCTACCTAAGGCTGCCAGGGAAGGCACTCCAGGTGAGCTGCATATGAGACTGGGTACTCCTGAGCAGGTCAGAACATTCCTCAAACTCTGAGCAGAGCTCCATTTACCAGTGCTTTCCTTTGGAGATGTACCAGGTGACACAAATTGCTAGGAAGGAGTGGATGTTACTGAAAGGTAGCAATTAGTATTTAGTCCCTCAAGCAAATGCAATGTGATGCCTACATGGGGCTGGTTTCCCCTTTGTGCTCAGATTAAACTCACACTTCCATTAATGAGGATTGCCTGCAGGTGTCAAGGGAAGGGCAAACCCCTCTGTAAAGCACTGGAATGAGGCTCGTTGTTTCTACAGAGGAGTGGAGAGGATAAGATCCACTCTCTCTGTTTTACTGGGGACTCTTGCACTAAACTGCAGTTCCACATTGGCAATACATAAGTCAGTTTTATAGCAGAACATCACATGTGCTTATATAGGTTTAGGCATCTCCTTGCCATTAAATTCCTGATGAAACATAAGGGAACAGGCTGTCTCCCAGATCCTGGAAGAAGGTGAGTACTTGTCTTTGCAGCTCTCCTTTGTGTCCCCTTGGTCAGAGTCGTGGTGGCTTGCTGCAGTCATTGCCTCCTGTCTCATCCTGTGTGGGCAGTAGGGTCTGTGCCACTGCTATGCTGAAGTGCCAGCATCCCCAACAGCTCTGCTCTCTGTTGGAACAGCTGTGTGACAGCGACAGAATCATGGCATTGTGCTCTAAACCCATATAACCATCCTCAAAGTTGAGAGGTTTGACACAAACCCAAATATTTTAAGCCTTTCCCAGCAAAATGCACTTTGTTTATGCACTGTAGGGAGACTTCCCAGTGATGTTACAGTGCTAAAATACCTGTGAGCTTGTAGGTGATAGTGGGAATACTCAAGACCAGCAAGGAT
Source organism: Melospiza georgiana (assembly GCF_028018845.1). Classification (NCBI taxonomy): domain Eukaryota; kingdom Metazoa; phylum Chordata; class Aves; order Passeriformes; family Passerellidae; genus Melospiza; species Melospiza georgiana. Next base: position 10,457,724 of record NC_080437.1, on the reverse strand, counting down.
TGTAGTGCTGCTGAATGTGCTGGCTTCTTGTGACACTGAATGGCCTCTCACAGCTTAATAACCACACAGCAGCATTTTGGCAAGGGGTGCCTCTCTGTCATGGTATTCTTTTTGAAAGTAGATGACTGAAAATGTATTGGAGAAAATATATTTTGGTTTTATTTGCTGATAAAGCCAAGTGGATGGCAACCAAATTATGTTGATCTCTGGGTTGGAGCTCCAGTGGATAGAAAAAATGTGTGGGAGGTGAACTTATGGTCACAGACATCAGCCAAAAGGCCTGTTTGCTGCTTTATTAGTTAGAAGGACGTTTCAGTAGTACTGCTGCATTACAGCTGGGTAAGTTGCGTTCTGGTGGGCTGATTTTGGTGAAGCCAAAGAACATTTTTATGCTCCGAAAAGTAATTTAATATTTATGACCCATACAGGGATTGTGTGGTAGCTTACTTTATGGTCCTTTAGAGAAGACTTCTTTTCAGAGGTGATTACTCCTTCCATCTTCTCCTAAGTTTCTTTGTAGTCAGAAGTTCTCAAAGATGTGTTTGGGGCACAAAACCTCAGACATCAGAGTAGAATATTGAATAAACATGTCTATAACTACTGATTTGAAAAGCATTGTAGTGAAGCCGCAAAATTGATTCCTTTTATTTTCCTTGTGCACTTGAAATCCTGCTTGGCAGTAATTGTCTCCAAAAAGAATAAAAGTATTTTTTTATAAAATACCTGAAGAGCTAAACAGTAGCAAGGATAGCCCACTTCTTTCCCCCTTCTCAGCTGCTTGCCTTTGGCTTAAATTACAAGGATTCGTTTAACACTGTATTTAAAGCTGCATTTGAAGAAAACATGAGAGTCCTGTAAAAAATTGTGAAATATGCTTTCAGTTTTCTCTCTATATACCTCTCCTGCCATGTTGAGTAGCCTTAAGTTTTGAACTGTGCCATTGGAAAAAGGTAACAAAGACATTTTGTGTCATGATATACTGCCTGTCTTTGCAGTTAATGTGAAAGCTCTCCATGGCATGACATGAAAATTTTTATGTTGACTGATTGCTCTTTGTAGTATTGTGTACTTCTGTAACCTGGAAAATAATGATCTGGGGATGACAGCTGTGAAGACAGGCAGGACTGCTTGTGTTGCCCACTCATAAGGGATGCATTACTAAAAGCTGGTTTTGATAGAATTGTGTTGTGTGGTATCTGCTACAACTGCAGAATCACTGTTTATCAAAAAAATGAGACGTTTCGTTCCAGCCAATCAATAAATGCTCAGGCAAATGTAGCAGGTGATGTGCCCTTGACAGACTATTGGTATTCAGGTTGTAGTTTCTGGCTGTCTTGCTCTCTGTCTTGGTCATTATGCACAGTAGCTTTGCCCAGTGCTGCTGTGCTGGGTCAGTTCTGCTCTGAGATGGGAGCCCTTTAGGAACAGCCTTTGTGCTGGAGAGGAGTCTAATGATTGTGCATCATTACTTGGACTTGTGTTGTTCCAGTTCTTCAACCCCTCTCTGAGGCGCTCTTTTATGGGTTGTAAAGAAAATAGTTATGACACTTACTTTACAGTATTAAAAACCTCATAGCACATAGGGAGAACTCCAGTGGTTGCCACTTAGTTTTAGTGCAGTTTCCCCATTTGCAAGGCAATTCCATTGTCTTTCAGCATTTTCATTATAAGGAATGAGTTAGAATACAATTATCCGAGGGTTTTTTTAATGGTTATGATAGGTGTCCTCATTTCTTGTCCTAAAATTGCAGTAATTAAATAGCTTATCTTCATCTCAGAACTGGCTGAGAATCAGAGTAGGGATGTGCTTGCCAGTCTTTACATGTCAGTGTAAGGTGACAGCACTTTGAGGTGCCAGTGACCTTGGACTGTCCACAGTTAAGTATAGACACTGCCTAATTCTTCTGCTCTAAAGCAGGACCTTACATTCAGCTAACAAAACTGAACCTATTAAATACTCTGCTGTTATGATTTTCTCACTGGCCTGAGAGACAAGAGTTTTGAAGGTCACAAAACTACTGCTTAGTTATTTTGCAACATCAGTTCATATGCAGGTGGTTGTACTTCAGCGTTACTTCTTTCTGAAAATGCACAGAGAAAGGAGAAGTAGAATAAAGGGCTTGTTCTGTCAAGGCTAACAATCTTCATTAAAATCTAATGGTTGTAGTGGCTATTTTCCATTTTTTAAAGAAAAGCTCTTAGGCATTGGATTATCAACAATATGTTATGCAAGTTTTTCATTAATGCTGTTAGCTTGACTATTTTATTAATCTTTTGACTGACTAGTGCTGTTTTTCACTGGAAAGCCAAATAGTTTGCATAAACTCCAGTTACATGCATTGCCTTGAAATCACTGTTTTTAGGTTGATCAATTAAATTTCTTTATTTGGTCTGATTAATATGTGGCTTGATGGTGAGAGTTTGGAATTCCTTTGTTCTAATTTTGATTTATTTATTCTGAAGGAATAAACCATGCAGTCAACCTTGAGACAATGTAATATAAGATGCAATCCATATTATGATAATCCCAACCAAACTAATATTTTGAAACATTAGATTCCTTTTGTCACGCTCGACCTTCATTGATAGGGTTGATACACAGAAGGTCCCAGAGAGAAAAATCTTAGTAAAGCAACAGAAGCAGATGAGTTTGCAGTGTGAAAGGAATGATTAAAATGTCAAATTCTGAATGAATTCCTTGATTCCTTCAAAGCTATTGAAGAACACCACTCACAGTAGTTGAACAGTCCTAGTGTTGACTTTATAACACACCTGATTTTAAATAAATTGCATGTGCTTTATCTACTAAAAAAAATGAATCAACAAAATATTAGTGCAAAAATAATTGCTGTAAGATCTCTTTGTTGTTGCATAGTTATCACTATTGAGAAAGACTCTCCAGTTCTTCAGCTGTTCTGCTGTTCATCCTTTTTAGCTTTCTCCTGAAGATGAAGTGGGTAATTTCTGCAGTTTCATGTAGGTCATCTGTTGCAGTAGAGAGATAAAACAGTTTTTGGAAGGTAGAGACAAACTGAGCAAAGCAAGCCTGACTCTTTTCTAAGCTGTATTTCTACTTAAGAATTATCAATCCTGGCTCCAGGTGTTTTTTTGTTCTAAGCCTCCTGGAAGTACAGAGGTGGTCAGGATATCAGGGTCTTTCACTTCCAACTCCTCATTTTGGTGCATGGATGCTCTAAGTCCACCATCTCTTTTGTTGCCACCATCTCTTTATAAAACCAAATCAATATAGAAATAATATACAGCACTTTTTACAGGAACTTTCAGGGAAAGTTCCTATTCCAGTTTATTGCTTCTTCAGTTAATAAAAGTTGAAAAATGAAGTTTGTTTTGGAGAATGAATAAATAGATATTTTATTTGAACATGAATTCCCTCCTTTAAATTCAAATTAAAATGGAATTTCAGTCTTGATCAAGTTTAGAACATCCAATAGTTTTTAACATGTTATTCTACTTTCTAAATATAGAACTCAGATAATATATTTTGATCAAATAGATGCTCGTGCTCTGAAGAGATCCTTTTACAATGCAAGAGCAAGGCTGTACAGATGCTTGATTAACATTTAGCATCCTTTCTGCTAAGTGTGGGTTTGGTTTTTTTTCAGTAATTGAGGGTTTTATCACCATGTCTGCAGCTCTCTGTGTTTATCAGACTCTCAGATTCCTTCTCAGAGCCATTGCTGCTCTCTCCCATCCGCTTCCAGCTCTGGGCTCTTTGACCCCTCTCTGCCTTTCTCAGTGTGCTGCAGTCCAAAGCACATGGCTGTACCCATTTCCTCAAGTGTGCAGCTCCCTCTGTCCAGGACAATCCCATCTGAGGTGTCTGTCCTGTGCCATCTGGATAATTGCACTCAACAATAATATGACATCTTGCCTCCAATGAGAGTTTTCTACACCTGGAAAATATGATAAGTGAATATGTGACCTTATCTCCTAGTGCAAGAATCTGAAGTGTTAAGATATATTTACTGGTTTGTGGCCACCTGTAAATTATTTCTGTTCATTTAGGTATAATTAATGTACTTTTGACCTATTAGGGCATCCATAGCTGCAGAGCTAATTAACTAGGAAATCATTTTTGTATGCATACAGGTGCACTCATTTAAATGTCACTGATTTAATTTAATAACATGCTGTGAGTTTGGACACGCTGCCAATTTGATGGAGTTGTTTGTTTCTTCTTTAATTTATTCTTAGTAAGTTTCTTTGTCTTCTTTTTTGGAGTCCCTGAAGAGTTTGGATGATAATTTTCTTTATGAATAAAGTGATGCTTTGTTTTCTTGTTTTTAGATAGTGATTAGATGTTTTAAAATAGTAACTACTATTTAGGGAAAAATTAGTTTCAGTATTTGGACGAGGAAACAAAGAGAACTACGTCTTTCTAAGGACCAGCACTTAACAGACAAAATGTTTGCTTTTCAGAATTCTTAATAAAGACTGAATAGGTAATGGTGAATTAACATTTATTGGAAACATCTATATGATTACTTATATATTGAAGGAATATTTTTTCCTATTTTTTTTTTTGTGAGAGACATCGATTGTACTGATGGGGAAATGACGCTGCAGCAAGTTACATATGTAGACATGTAACATAGAACCTGATCTTGAGGCAAAGTATTCCCTGCCAATTTTTCCTTGTCCCAGCACAGTTCCCCAGGTCAGGCATAGTCAGAAAAATTGCCTGGCAAGCTGTGTAAAATAATGATTGCTGGAATGAATCGCACTGGCTGTGCTGCAGGGCTCAAGGACCCAGAGATTGTGTTTCATTCCTGTCTTAAAGAAATCAAACCTCACTCTTTGGAAGGAAAGGAAAATGGTGTTTTATGTGTATAAGACTGAGATTAAAAAGTATCAACCAGGTCTGAGCTAAAATTTGAAGTCAAAAATACAGCCAGTGTCCTTCATGTATATATATTGTTATTTATCAGTATTGTTGGTAGCTTTCTTAGAAGTCAGTACTTGAGGGTTTAGGGCTTTTAAATTGTTCAGAGGATTAATGCAATGCTCTTAACATCTGAACTAAACACAGTTCAGCTAAGCCAGTAATTTTTACAGAAAGATAAAGTGCTTCTCCTTCCAATCAAATTGCACTGAGCTGAATTTCCAGTTGTCTTTCTTAGCAAAGGATTTTATTGCCTCCTCTCTTCACAAGAGAGCACAATCTCTGTTTGAGGGTGATCTTTGCTGTCCTAAGTTCCAAAGCTTTCACACTGTAAGACCTATCAGCCAGTGCAATGGCACTTATTCATATGAGGGAGCAGTCCTTGACATTATCAAGGAAGAAAATCTAGGATGTGGAGGGAAGAAAGGTCTTTGGCAAGACTTTCTCACATTGACAGAAAACTGAGCTTTTTTAAAAAACACTTTTACAATGCTCTACAAAATCAAAGCACCTTTTTATTTCCCCATGTTGAGAGGTATTTAAAGTGCAAAGCAGAATAAAATGTGTTCAGTTTTGTTGTTCAAATACACTGTCTTTGCAATGTTGTCCTAAAAGAAGTCTCTCAGTTTTTCAGTATCTGCTCGGTCAAATGTGTATCTGAAGAATCTACTGAAAGCAGGCAGGAGTTATTCAGCTAAGGCACAGTTCTTGTCTCTTGTACAGAGCCTGGGTGCCCAAGAGGTGCTAATGTAACTTAAATGGGCCTGGCAGGAGGAGGGCTCCAAGTGGAAATTCCTGCCTTGCTCTGGACTGCCAATGACATTACAGCTCTTCCCTCAGTATTAACTCAGGACTCAAATATCTGAACAGCACCAACTCTCACCAGTAGGGAACAACCAGCTGATGAAGTCACCAATACAAAACTATTCCCAGATGGATGGTTTATTCCAAATTCCATTGACATTTGCTACTATCATAGTGCTTGTCAAGCTCAGAACTGCTTTGTTTCTTCCCAGTGCTCCTTACACTCTCTCTAAGCTTTTTTTTATCCAGCCATATAAAATCTTAAGTGACAAGATCTAAAACAAGTTCTTTTATTATACCAATGTTTTTCTCCCTACTGCTTATTTCTTGGCATATTTTGAGTTTTTTTCATCAATGTCTTTCATTAATTTTTAACAGAAATAAGAAAAGTTCCCCTCACTATGAAGATATTTATGTAAATGTGCAACTAAGATCAGAGTCAGGATTCTTCCTGAACAAGACCTTTTACTAAAAAGCCAAACTGTAGGAGAGAATTTATTGAGTTATGGCTGTAAAATTATGCATATTTTATGTTCTTTTTATCCTAGCATATATGATATATTGCATGATCCTACTTTATGACCACCTGCTAGTCATGAATTTCAGTCTCATTGTAATCTCAGCTGAAACTTTTCATTGGTACTTGTTCTATTCTTTTAACTATAATGACAATATAGATTACCTTTATTTCATATTCTGAACTCAATATTTTTCCTGCTTTTAAAATTTATATAATATTTTTGTCATTACTTAGAATACTAGCAGGAGTCCCAAAATAATGAACTTTCTTTTCTACATGCTGTAAACCCCATAAGGTATATCCATTCAATTTATAAACACTAATACTTTCAAAGAGCTTCTTAGAAGGTGTTCATCAATGACTATTGCAAGACTGTTTGTCATAAAGCTAAATTGTCATTTTTTCATTATCTCAGGAATGTGGAAGGTTATAAAATTATATGTGTAGATATTTACTGTGAATTTTCACTTAATTTAGTATTATTAAGTTCTGATTAACTTAAGAAATGAAAAATGAGCTTGCAGAATATTTTACTAAATTATTTCATAGCTTATGATTTCTATAATCAATATTCATTGTAATTGTAAATACTGTCCATGAAATTTTTCTTTCTCACTTTTTTGCATTTTAGATTTACACATACCATGTTTATTTTTTAAATATCTTTACTAATTTAATAAATTAAAGTCTCTTGCTGAGCTCTGGAGGTGGGGCTACATATTTGCACATAGCTCTGTTGGGCTATTCAAGGCATTGGAGGAGGGTGCATCAGTTCTTATTGATGGAAACAATCTCCCAGGAAAATAGAGTGAAATTTACCTTCACATGAGTAATATTTGAAAGCTCAAAATCAGCTCTTGTTACACTTAAACATATGCTGCCCTATCAAAAATGTTCATTGCTGAGTTTTTTGACAACTCCAAGGCAATTCTCATCTGATGTTCTCTGGAGTCCTCAGAATTCCTTTACCCTTTTCAGACTGGCTAAGGCCTCCCTCCGTATGTGAAATGCTATTTAAGATCTCATGTTCTCACTGATTCCTTCTGGTTAATGAACTAGTGACAGGTGCCTGTATTGATTATTTAAACCTGTTAGCAGTCTGCAATATTATTGACCATTCAGGAATATTTGGGGTAGTTTTAGGACCTCATGAATATTTGGGCTCGTGCTTGAGTATCTCCATCTCTTTTTTCTTTCATTGAGGAAGAATTCCTAAGTATGGTGCTAGGCAGATGTATTACTGGTGAGGAGTTTTGTGGTCCCAAGTCCCACAGGCATATGCCATCACTGTTCTTGCTCAGATCCATTTGTGTTTGTGATCACCAGAGACATCCATTTGGGGACCATTGATGTAAGGAAGTAGATTATGTGCTCTTCCCCACTCTCTCCATGTCACGAGACCTGAAACAGTCTGTTTGAGATCCAATGTGCACTACAATGTGTGCCTAATCACAGAGAGTTTTGCAGAGGAGAAGTAATTGTAATTGGTGCTATGTGCTTCAAGAGTTTTAAAGGGTTTGGAACGAAACATTGTGCTGTAGTGATAGTTCTAAGGCAGTGGGCTCTGACATGTTGTTCTTTATGTAAGAAAATGTGTTCAGATGTAAGCTATATAAATAGCTTTTTAAGACGAGACATTACATGATCAAAATATTTTCTCTAAACGTTGTGTTGCTGACTTCACTATTTGAAAGCAAAGGTCTTTCTCCCAATAACTGTGCTTTGCTGATGGTTATCCTTAAACAATTACAGTGGAACAGTATTTTTTCCTTTATGTCAGGAATTCAGCACCATAGGAAAGTAATTGAGCTGTTTCAAAAGAAGTCCATGTCTGAGCTTACTTTCTATAATGCTAGTGTCCAAATTCCCCCTGGTTCAAAGTGGGCCACTTGAGCCATTGCTGATGACAGGTACTGAAAGAGACCATGGTATATTTTCATCATGTTGGGGCTATCAAAGCTTGTTCTGCGATTTCTGAAAGCCTCCAAGGCTGTGGTTGGATTTCTGTCTTGTTGTGTGTCTTGTTACACACCTTCATTATGATGCATCCTTGAAGAAAAGTTTGTGACCCTCGGACCATTAGGTAGTCTGGTAGCCACTCGCTTTTCTACAAAAATCCATCATTGCATTTTTTGCTGAGGAATCATCACCATTGGCTCAGTTGCTGGGCACATTTCACATGATGCTCTGTGTAACCTCCTCCAAGTTTTGCTCACATGTCTCAGGCTTGTGTTCAGTGCTGGCAGCTATTCTGCATGAGACCAAGGCTACAGCAGAAACTGTGGGGTGTCACATCAGGCTATGGGATTGTGAAAGGCCATTCAGTTGTTTCAGAGGCTGGATTTGTTCCCCAGGGAATGAAAATCCCTCAGCATCTCACTCAGATACTGAATGAGTCCATGCAGTTGATACTAGTTGTTACCAAACTGCTAGTTTGCTTTAGAAGCCATGTAGTTTATTGAAAGCCTCATCTCTGGCTAGTTGAACATGCTTTCCCTTGGAGTACTCAAAACAAATTAGAAATAACTTCAAAAGGGTAAATGCTAATAATGAGTCATTTTAATTCAATAGCCTCTGCTGTCAGAAAGTTACAAAAGCGTTTTAATTCTTTGCGTAGTCAGGGTGCTTTAGTGGAGTCATGAGTTTGTATCCAAGGGCAAACTCTGGGAACATTTTTAGAAAGATTTCTTAGGCATTTCATGCCCACCGCAACTAATTTTAATTATCTTGTTTTAAAGAAATAGTTTAGCTTGAAGTAAATGCTGTGCACATGTGAATACTAAGGGTTTATAATTCAGGTCATAAAATGTAGTACAGAATACAGATAAGACACACAGGCTGAAGGCTTGAGAAGGCCAGTTCCTGTTCTAAAATTACTTAGTCTTCTTTTCTTGTCTTTCTCTTCTACTTGTACCCTTCTCCTGCCTCAAAAATTGAACTAAAGAAACCACCTTTATTTGAAAGTGGACAACTGAGTTCACATGCCAGAAAAAGTAAAGCTATTCCTCTTAAAGCCTGGGGGAGATACCAGTCCTTGTTCTATCCATGGATACACCTGTTCTGCTGTATTCTGAACAGTACTGACGTGCTGTTCTGAAAAGCCATGTGCCAATAAACCAGGTCAGCATGCAATAAACTTGTAGAACTGACCACATTCTATGGTGTGTTTGATTTATTGAAATTTATTCACATTATATGGTGCATTTTTTATTTTATTTATTTAAAAGAAATCCTAACCACTAATTATTGTGAGCCATTTAATATATACACCATGTGGTTAACACAAGCTGTGACTCTCCTCTTGCTTTTAGGAGCTCGGTGCTAATGCAGTGCTATTTCTGACTCTGGGTGACATGCAGTTCTATAAATGGAGATAATTTGTTGTGCCTATTGAGACACTGAGTTGTCTGAGCCAGGACTGTTCCCTACTATAAACAGTACTTAAAATGAGGTGATTGTAACATCAGCTAGTGTTTCTGGAGACTGTTGCATATTAATGCATGCAATACACATCAACTGCCAAAAATGAAGGATTTTCTTATGCTTTAAGGTCCCTTGCTGTCTAATTTTCTCTACTCTGCCTTTGTATATTCCCAGGACATTTGTGATTTCACCTCCTTTCTTCAAATGATTTTGAAAGTTCAGACCTAATATATTCAGTAGTAAAAAACCCAAGGCACCAGTGCTGCTTAGACAATCTAATATTCATACTCTTTTCAAATATTTATTTGTATAGTGCTAATAAATTAGAAGATGGAATGTGACCTTTCCCTTCTCTTCCTACCTGTGAGGACAGCTCTCTGACATAGCAACACCTAATACAAGTCTTAAAAGTGTAATTTCATGAATCTAACACTGTTACTATTTCTTTCTTGGTGGTCATTCTAGTAGAGGGCTCAGGTTTTCAAACCAGACTTATGTATCAAGGTTTAGATGTGAGGATTGTGAGAATTAGGTGAACTTCAAGCTTTAATGAACAATGCATTATGAGTTTTAAAATTCAGGAATTACATTTTTTATTTGCACATGAATTTTAATCTTGGATCTTGTCAAAAGATACTTTTTCATGTCTAAATCTCTACTGTTACAAATGCTGTTATTGCTTTCTTGATTTGTGAAGGCAACGACTGAAGTGATAATTTAGGGTTGCTTGTAGTCATGGGCATATCTGCTGTGAAGTAAAGTTTGGATATGTAAAATATATTGGCTCAAAGAGAAAAAGGAGAATTTTCTTTTGAAATCTTTAAAGTAAGTATTGCCAGCTGGAGCTGTTAAGGTGACTACAGACCTCAGGGACTTTAGATGGAGATTCATTCATGAGGCAAAGGCAGGATGCTGGGGTTGAAATCTATCATGGTCACAGAGATTTAATAAATGTATGCTTTGTGCTGACTATAAAGCACAACAAGGTTACCTCTTGTTCTCCGTGGAGTATTTGTATGCTATCACAGTTCTTGCAAACAGATTATTCTAAACAGTATTGAAGTTGATGGAAAGACACTATATTTCAAATGGTTTTTCCAAGGAACTTCAGTAAGGTAAAAATACCTACGAACAAAATCAAGTTAGTGTAATGAGGGAAAGCAAACATTCTCCTCTCCAAAAAACCAAAACAATTGAGCCTTCCTTGTTACCCAAAGAGCTCATTACAGCCGGAATTTCTGTTACTTGTAAGTTTAATGAAATGTGGCTGTAGAAATAGACTCAATTCCTGGATTCAGATGGTTCAGGTTGTTTGCTTATTTCTCTAAGCTTATTACGCTCAGTTGTTTCTTACATTTATGTTCTACTTCCAAATAAGAAAAGTGGGAATTTGAATTTGATTCTCCTAGGAAGTGTGGGTGTATAAGTGAATGTCTCCCTTAGCATACCATATAACCTTAAGGACCTTAATTTCTTTTCAAGTTATTATTTTTTATTTCACTGAGGACTTGGGTTTAATGAGGCCTTATTGGATATTGCAGAAGTTACAGAATTATGCAAGAATGGATCAAGTATTTAGTGATCTTTCAGGGCTTTTTCTAAAAGTAGTAAATTTATAAAGCCACAGATAGTAATCATTCTAACAATGTATTCATTATTTAGAAGCTGAGTCTGAAAACCTGTATTAATGCAAAAAGAATATTTGGAGTTTTGTGAGTTTTTGGAAACACAGATTTGAAGCTAATCAGGGATTAAGTTCTGCTCTCTCTTCCTTGATAAAATCTTTTTCTCTGTAAAATTTAAACCGGTATATATGGGGCAGAAAATGGGGTATACAAGCAATAAATCTTTCCTTCTTCCTCTGCCCTATTGATTTAGGGGATGTCAAGGTTCTGGAGAATGCTGTCAGATTTTGCAGAGGTGGTTTGTATGCACCAGCCCAGTGAGATAGGTGGGCACTGATAGGTGAGTTTTGTTGTTACTGCTATTTTCCTGTAAAAGGTTCTGATTCAGTTAAAGTAACTTCCCAGCAAAGAGTTTTTAGTTTTGGTCACTTGCCTCTCCTCCTCCCCTTGTTTGCCTGGTTTGTTTTCTGAGCACCAGTGTATCAGGCAGGCGTGTTTCCAGAGCAGCTTTTCACAACTGACTTACGCTTCTGTTTTTCATTCCAATGCCCCTTACTGTGGCTGAAACTTCAGGGTTCTGTCAAGGCTGGTTCAGAAGCTCAGCAGTGTTGGTGAACAAACCTTGAGGCAACCCTGCCAAATACAATTTGCATTGCTGCAGTCCCTGTACATTTACAAAGTGTTATTGTTTTGACAGTGTCTTAGAGGATATGTTTTTGTTATAAGGATTATGACCAGGTAGCCCCAATTTACCTCCAGATGGTCATATGTCTGCCCTCCATATGACATTTCTATTTCCATATGCATTTTTCTGTGTGTCTTCAGGTAAAGGATAAATGTCTGAGTGATGGAAGCACAGCCTAACTTGTCAAAGGCACTATTTGTAGAGCAATATGCAACTCACAGTAAGGTCATTAAAGTACCTTTAAATACTATTTGAGTTACATTCAGCTCTTTAAATTTATCAAATGCATCTAACAAATAATCTGCCTTTAGAATGTGGACAGTATATTCATGCTGTTTGAACATAAACAAAAATATTTGGACGTCATTTATCCAGGCCTCCTTGAAAAAGGTTTAGTGTAACTTGATCAGAAATATTCTTGTGCATGTGGCATTGTTACTTGGTTTTTGTATGTGTGTTTTTTAAAAGCATATTTTATTGTTTCATAACAATACCTTGTTTTTTTTCCCCTTTCTCTCAAGTGTGTCATTGGTATCTTACAAAACAAAGCACTGTATGCACACGAGAAAAATGCAAGTAGTCTCAATGCTTTAAAAACTCAAAGTAACAACAGCTTTTTTTTTTTAATAGAGACAATTCCACATTTCTTCAGGGTTACTCAGGGGTGCAATATTCCTATGTTGATGGTAAAAAAGCAGACTTTCTCGTTCAATGGTGAAATCTTCCTAAAAAAACATGTATTCATGTATTTTGTTTATAGCAGTGAAGGTCTCCTTTCTGTTTGCCAGCTACCAGCAGTTTCATGGGTTGTTGCTCTTCATCTGTTCCTCATTCCATTCCATGGACATTGCCTTTTTTACCTTTTTTTTTTTTCCTTAATAAAGAAGAAACAAATGTTGTGTGTCCAATAAAATATGGGTTTTAAGGTGCTGTGGTGTATATTTCTTCTCCAGATAGGAAGAGCCAAGGCTCTGTGTGTGTGCTGTGCTGGCAGAGGTGAGCTCTGAGAGCAGCCAGGGTGGCGGTGCTGCCCCAGCTCCACGCTGTCCCTGGGGGCAGTGACCAGCACTGCCCCTGCAGAGAGCCCTGGCTCACATGGACAGAGCCTGCTCTGGGAGCACAGTGCTGCAGCTCCTGTCATTTCCCATACTTTCATACCTAAAGTCGTAACTGACCTACTTTGTGGCTTTGATTTAAATCTATTCCTTTCCCCAACAACTCTTTTTCTTTTATCAGTGGTTACTATAAATTCATCTGGCAAATCACAGCAGATGTAATCCCAACTCTTTATCTTTCTTTGGATTGCATCTGCGTTTTACTGAATCTGGTAATTTGCACTGAACTCTACGCTTTATTTGCAGTTATTATGATATTTTACTTCCTTCCTTCTGCAGGAGTGTTGGCAAAGAAAAAACAACAACAAAAGAACTAAAATTGGTATAATGTGTCAGAAAACAAACTTTTAGAAAGACTAAGTATAATAAGAGTAAGTATAGTTGTACTGTTAATGTCTTGGGTACATCCTCTAAAATAATATCCTTGGTTTTGTCTAGAATGTGCTAAGTCTAAAAATATTTTTAGAGAAAATGTAAGATTCTGCAGAAAATTTCACATTCCCCTTTCAAGATGATTATGATTGTACAAACCCTTATTTCCTTTTTCCTTGGTGAAGTTTTTAAGAGACAAGCTCACCCCTGATCATGCTGGCTGTCAGTAATCAGACAGCACCCTTGGAAATGGGATTTAGATCAAAAGGTGGGTTTGATTTGTGTGTGTGTGTGAATGTGCCCTGAGAAAATGGAGGAGGTCGCAGAGCTTCCTATGACCCAGCAAATGCTCTAATCATTAGGAGAAACAATATCTGTTTCTAGGCATCTCAAAAACCTTCTCAGTCACCAAAATATTTTTCAAGACAAAGATATTAAATGACTTTTCCAACTTCATTTATGATTTTTGTTCATTTCTTGTTTTTTTTTTTTTTCCTCCCAAAAGGTTCTTCCAACAAACCCACAGGAAACAGCTTTTCCAACCTCCTAAATTTAATGTCTGTCATTCAGAGACATGTATATACACAAAACTGTAGTTTCAGCAAAAAAAGTAGTTTCTGGTGAACAGTTTATATCCACAGCATTGCAAGTGTGTTATTTCCTAGTATTTCTGATTTTGAGTCAGGAAAGCTTTGTCATTGTTATATTTGTTACTAAATTTTATGAGCAAGATATACAAACTTAACATGGTCAAAATGCTGTCCTGTCATAAAAAGAAAACACTGTGTCTCTGTTTATATTTACTTAATTCAAATACTGAGTCAGTTTATGCTTGAGAATCTTATATTTAAAATTAGTTTTTATGCTAATATATAAATTTTTTCTATATATTTTAGTATACAATAATGAAAATAATTCAGTATCTAGTCACCACTGATCAAGTTGGTCTTAGGAATTGAATAGGCATTTCTAGCAATAATTTACCTAAACCATAATAGCAGAAGCTTTGCTCCACTGAGTCCATGCTAATTTAGTTTAGAAAAAGCAGATTGTATGGTGATGACAGTAAGGAAAGAAACAGATACAAGTTTGACAGCTCAGCCTGGGCTGTGTTTCAGATGTTAAGAATGGGGGACAGTCTCTCCCAGTCTGGCATAGTGCACATCCAGTGCAAGGAGGGATGTGCCTTCCTTCCCACAGCGCTCCTCTGGCCTGAGCACGTTCCCAGTGCTCCCCAGAGCCGCACTGCAGTGATCCTGCTCTGGGCAGGGCCTCAGTATCACATCCTTACAGGCAATGAGACTACCGAGATGTTGCAAATTGCAGACACAGTCAAGAGACTTTGATTTATAGGCTTGTTGTTCTTGCAGAAAAGACACGAATGCTTAATTCTGAGTTCTGTTTCACATTATGCAAATTGGGAGGGAGATAGGTGGTTTAAGAGATGAGGCATTGAGGTTTTTAATCTCCAGGCTTCCATTTCAGCTTCTGCATGAGTCAGAGCAGTTGTGAAACCTTGTTGTTTGGCCAGCAGTCCAGTCTCCCCTGGGTTTTTTATCCATGCTACTGGCTTGTCTCTATTAATTAATTTGCAGCTTAGGAATTTCAGCAATGACAAAAGTCAGTGTCAATATGAAATCTACTTTTTCAAAAATAAGGATACCTTTCTAAGCTGACAGCAGTGCAAAACTGGCACTGCAGGAAGCTTATGCTTCTGCTGCCTTTTGAGGATAAGAGTTTGTTATCCAGAGCTGCTAGGCTGGAATCTTCTGTTGGTTTCTTGCAATAAATAATTAGTGAAATCTGTAATATGGGAAATTGGATGTATTTATGTTAAAGTCTCTTGGTTTCTATTTACTGCACTACTTTAAAACCATTTGTCTTGATCCACTATATTTCTCAAAGGGATATATGACTGTATTCTACTTGTCAGAGCAGAAGAACATTTGAATTGACTTACAGCAAAGCCTATATAAAAAAGCCCTTTCATGGTGGGAACAGGCCAACTCTGAATGCTCTGGCTTCCTGTAAAGTGACCATGTTTGGTTTTGTGTGTAGAAAGGATTAAAAGAAAGGTGTTTCAGAGTGTGAGATGCTTTCTTGCTAAAGATGTCCCTTTAGAAGTTTCTGTCATGGTAACATGAGGTGTGCAGACACAGCAAGTCCAGGCTGTACCAGATGGAGCACTTTGCTAATTGGTTAATTCTGCTTTAGTGCCTGGCCACCACTTGGCACTGTGGCACAGAGAATTTTACATAGTTCCAGCAGGGAAGCTTCTCCTTTTTGTTATTCTGAAATATGGAATTGGCTTTGATGAAACAAACTGTTTTAGTGAGATTTTCTTAAATTTTAGCATGTTCTGAGATCCCCCTCTTTAACCCTGCATATGTATCACCTTTTTGAAATTGAAATTAAAACTGGGTCTTATTTTCTTCAGAAGGCTTTAGTGTTCTTTTAGTAGTTTTAAGATCATGGCTACTGATTCTGCAAGTGAAAAACTGCATTTTCAGTAAATGTGCTAATAATAGGTTTTGCTTATGGCCTGTCATAACTACTGACTAATGGATCTGTGGACAGGATGAGTGCACTCAATTCTCCTAATGCAAAAGCAAGCACCCTTCTGGATAGTGGGACAAATTTATTCTTGGAATTATTCCATACACTTAAATGCGCTTACAGCTGAGCTGAATTTGCACCCTAAGGTCCTATTTGAAGAAAAATATTCATAATTTCTTCAGTTAGATTCACAAAGTACAGAGGCATCTTTTAATTTTTATTACCATATTTAATGACACAGAGAAGTTCATGGTAACACAGTAATTTCAAGCCCTGCTGATCCTGCAATGGGAACTGGGTAGTGGGAAAGAAGGGGGCATCCTCTTTCTGCAGATGTTAATTTGCAGCACACAGATTTTGATGGTGATGAGAGATGCTTAACTAGTTGTTTCCTTAATGTGTTCATTCCTTCTGAGCTTTGGGAATGTATATTTTCATTATTTAAAATGAAGACACGCTTCCCAAAGGCTGTATTAGTCAACATTTGGTATTGGGAATGAACAACTTTAGAAGACAAACTTCCTGTAAGAGCAGTGTATTTGTCAGCTACTCAGCATACCTATGAAATGTCTTCTGTGTTATATTTCAATAAGTATTGCTAGAAAATAAAAATAATTAGGGAATGGAAAATGTAAGAGTACAGGAAGACAGGCCAGGTTAGCTTTGTCTGGAACACAGAGATTGTGATTTGGATTGCATAAATCCTTCTATTTCAGTGCCATTGACTGCACTGCTTTCAACAGTTACAGAACCAGAAACCACTTTGGGTTGGGAGGGGCCTCTGAACTCCTCCAGCCCAACCTCCCTGCAGTGGACAGGGGCAGTGAAGGAGGTGACAGATCTCTCTCTCCAGCAAGTTTTACTGTGAGGAGGGCTAATGGGGGCTTGAAAAAGGACCTCAGAGAAATTTTAGCATGCCCAAGTAAATAGTGTGTGGGAGGTAATTTAAAAATGAATAGATTCAAGCATCAAATATTCATATGCTTTTTCTAGACAAACATTTATTATGTTTTGCATTAGGTGCTTGTTTTCCCTCTCAGACATGTAATTTCCATGCTAGTAGATGATTCCACTTACAGTGTATTTATATTTTCTAAAGGCACTTACATTCTTGATTTCTTGCAAATATTTTTCTGTTTTGATGATGGGGGAAGGAAGCAAAGAACCTCTAGCCCTATGGTGAAGTCAGTTTAAAGATGTAAATAGCAAATTCAGAACAGAAATGAGACACTTTAGAGCAACCTTTCACCAAGAATTCCTTTCTGCAGGAAGATGTATTTGTTTTTGTCTACACCTTATTTATATTAGGTACATAAAGAAGGAAAACATGCATCAACTCTTAAGAGCTGACCTAGGCTTGTCTTTCCAGAATTTTTGAAGTGCTCCATACCACCATGCTAGCCTAGCCAAGTTTTCTCTCTGCTTATTGTTGCCTGATCACTGGCTGAGAGCCTTATTTGTTCTCTGGCATTTGGGAGTCCTCTTTGAGAATCTTCTAGCCAAAGTGGGAACCATAATGCTCTCTGGAAACAGATCATCAAGCAGGTTATTAAGATAACATGCCTAATGCTTTTTGCCTAATACAAACCTGGTTCTAATCAGGAAGTAAACAAAATTCATTTTCCCACCTCAGTGTTCCAATTTATCTAGTGGACAGTTGTACTTATGTTATGTAGAAACAATTAATTTTTTTCAGTTTTGTTTTTGCGTATGGTGAAATAAAATGGCATGTTGTCTTCTCTCCATGACACCAGCACTTTTTGAATCCAGTTACAAATAATTTGAAGCAGTTTCTTCAGAAAAGAGACAGCTGTAGAAGAATATGATAGAAATCTCCAAAACCTTGACTGAGATGGAGGTGGATTATCTGCTCACTGTTTCTTCTAATGCAGGCACATTGACCAGGTGAAAGTAGTAGGTGATAAATTTGAAACACATGAGAGAATGTGGCTGTTCTTGCTCCAGATTGCTGCAGAGGTAAGGTTTTACATCAATACAGGGTTGTCTTGAAAAGTTAATGAGAGGGAGAAGTACTGAGAGTAATTAAATGCACAGAAACCATATCCAGGTCCTAGTCTGAAAACTGGGGCTTCCTGAGCTGAGAGTAGGAGGTTGAAGCAGGGAACAAGTTCACCTGGTTCTTAGTCTCTTCTGTAGCAATCCTTTCATGACTCCTGATGTGGAGAGAAGCAGACAGGTGAGATAGTGAATATGGGTAGCAGAAAATAATTTCTGCCTGGAAGAATGATCAGCTTGTTCATGAACAAATTGGTGATAAAAAAAGCAGATTTATTCCCAACGTGATTCGGAAGATATTTTTAGCAGGTTAAGAACTTAAAATATTTCTCAGATAATGGTGAAGTCAAAAGAAAAAAAAAATCAGTTGTCTGTAATTTGTTAGCTCTTAATTTCTTTTTTTTTTTAGTTCTGCAGCTCTTGGGCATAATATACTCACATTTTTATTCATCCAAGATACAAAGCATGCTTTTACCAAGCAGTTACTTAATGCTTTGCTATGTGAACCTTCTATAACTGTTGTCATGGGAAAAAGCAATGGTAGGTTGAATTAGCTGAAAAATGCCACAAAGCAAATGGTGTTCTAAACTGTATAGGCCAAAGTATTGCCAGACTGGAGGAGGATTTTGGTTTAGTGTTGCTGAGATGGTGAACATCTGAGTGGTTCAGAAAAAAGAGCTTTAGAATGGATTGAGTATTGGAGTATGAGTGAGAATGCATATTTGGCTCATCATTTGGACTTCCAAGCATATATTTCAACAGTTGAAATATATAGCGATGCTTAGGAAAAGTGCAGTAAAGAACATGGTTCTGTCTATTTTTATTTTATATCTTGGTTTCAAGTATCTCAATGTGAAGGAGAGCAGGAATACAAGCAGACAATTTACACTTGTGTTTCACCCAGCTGTAGCACTGCAGCCTCTTGGAATGATGTCCTAAGCTTGCCTATACAGCTGCTTCTTATGTTGTCACCAAATTTGCAGAAATGTGTTATCCCATTCACATATCTTTTTAAGTTGTCCTTCCTTTTGTAACTGAAGGAATCTTAAGAGACATCTGGAGGGCTCTACTGTGCTCAAGAAAGAATGAGGAAAGGCTTTGCTGCAAGAAGTTCACTTGTTGGTGCAGAAGATAATCAAACACCACAAGGTGCTGTGTAGAGCCTGAAGAAGGAATATAAACCAAACATGTCCTGAATAGGACCGTGTCAAAGTGCTTGTCTCCTGTGAGGTTGTGAAAGGATTGAAATACCAGAGGGAAGAAAGCTGTGAGGAGTAGCTGTTTATCACACATGCTTCTGCTTGCTCCTATTTAGAGCTGCTTGCAGCTACTCTCCTCCGTTGGAGCCATCCAAGACACACAGAGAAGCAGATTGCTTACAGGCTGGGGGAATAAGGCTTTTTTTAGCACAGAGAGCACTGTATTATCTCCCTTTTAATGCTGTGCATGTCAGTACCTTGCCCAGCTAATACTGCCAACATGTTTTCCCTGGAAAGCTTTAAACAATATGAAAAAGCACTTTGGGAAAGCTTGTAAAATTCAGTCAATTTGTCACGATGTTTTATAGTTTTATCACCTTAGTCAGTGGAGACTGCGTGCTGCATTGCAAACCAAAAAGAAACAAGCTGGAACCATCCCTGCTTTTCCATGTTCTAAATAGTCTCTGACATTCAAACACCATGTTAAAGGGCTGCCTGGTACTGGCTGTGGTAGACTCATCAAAGGCTACACAGCAGATAGGCCACTTGGGCAGCAAAATAATCTCTGGAGGTGGTTATTCTTATTTTCCCCTGTTTTTCTCATCTGACAAAAACAATAATTATTGCTTTGGTGAATCTCTCTAACTTCTTTTAACAGTGAGCAAAACAAGCTAAGTAGAAAAAAACTTGTTATGGATTCCTTTAAATGCATGCAAAACAAATAAGGGTTTGCAACGTTACAGTAGCAAATTATTTGGACAACATTAAAATTGTGTAAGATTGGTGCTTTTTGTTTTAATAGTAGCTGTTTGACAGACAGGCTCTTATAGATAAGAAGAATGTGGAATATGGAATTGCAGAACTTCTAGGGTATTTTTTAAAAGATGAGTGTGATATATAGGTATTTATATAAAATCACTGTAACTTTGATAGCCTAACAAAGCTACAGAAATGAACCAAGTGCCAGAGTAACACTTATCTAGAAGAAACACTTTTGAGAGATATTTTTTCCTATTCTGAAACCTCATTTTCAAGGAGTGTTTGATTTTATCTAAGTCTCAAGTGGGAGCTCCTCCTTGTGCTCCAGAGTCCCATAAGACCCAAGTGGGAAGTGACTTACTGAATGTCAAGAAGAGAAAAAAGGTGTTGTTTTGTGACTTGATTTGGATGAAGCAGCAATGCCCAGGGGAACCTTGGGTGTGTAGCAGACTGATCCAAGGATAGGTTTCACAATTCAGTAACTTTTTTTGAAACTATCATGCTTCCTCTGTCTTAGCTGTTCAGAAAACACCCCAAACAACTTTTCCATTATTTTTCCCCAATTTTAAATTGTTGTATTGCATCAGATGGTCACAGGATGTTGCACTCTAATTTTTCTGCAGCTGTGGAGCAGCCAGTCTCCTGCAGCTTTCTTCCTGTGTTCTGCCATCCTCTTGGTGTACGTGTTCCAGCAGATCTGGGGCTTCATATCTTTCTTTCTTTGTTTTCATGCAGCCACCTGTTGCAAGATACTCTGCAAGAGTGGAATGTGCAGCCCTTCCCTGGCCCTGCCACGGTGCTGTGGCAGAGCTGGGGTTGTTGCCTTGCTGTGCCATGTGTGCAGCTCCACTTGCTGCTGCACTTGGTCCCCTCCCCTGTGGCTTTTCAGAGAGAAAGCCACACCTCTCTAATTTCAACATCCTCTAATCCTTTCTGTTTCCACACAGAAACTCAAATTCTATTCCAAGGCATGAAATGTGTGCAGAAATGGTAGGGCGGGGTCTGGGGAAGGTCATGGCCCCAGAGCAGCCAGCCCTGATCAGGGGCAGGGCCACAGGAGCTGTATGAGATACAGCTGTCAGTCAGTCATGGATTTCCTGATTAATGCTGTTACAAGTGACAGGACACGTGCTTTTGTTATCTTTGTTACAGTTTAGTTGCTAACCTTATCTAGAAGTCAGAGTGGGATTCAGCACAGAAATGAGAAATCATGAGGGTGGGGAAGGATGAAGCAGCTACAAAAATGTAACATGAATTGCAGAGGCGGAAGGGCTTAACTTCAAACGTTGCTTGTACTTTGTGCTGAATTTATTGTCTGTGTAGCAATTGTGATGGAAAGAAGAAAACAGAATGGAGAGATAATGGTTATCAGGGTTTTCATAGTTTTTTTTCCTATGTGATTATTGATGATGTTTACAGCACAAAAATTAACAGCTCTAAAAAGAAATAATTGATAGGACCTGTCAGTATAATGATATTATTGCTGGAAGCTTGGTGTGGAATAAATATGACTTGAAATGAATCAGGGATTGAATATGTCAGTGGAAGAAAAAATTATAACTGAAGGCGATTCACTAAGTTAAATATTTGTTAGCACTTTATTCCATGTTTAGAATAAAAATGCAAGGGTACCAAATCTGAGCACTTGCCACATTTCAGCATGTTCAAAGTATAATGATTACTGTAGTTATTTAGCATAATGATTAAAATAGTTGGCCAAAGTACTTTATTTATAGCAACATTTGTAATTAGGTGCTTGAACATTTGTTATTTCAAACAGGAATGTCCTGTAGAGCTAAACCATGTGGAATGAATTCTCCAATTAGTGAATTTACATATCATCCTTTTTCTATGAAAAGTAAAATAATTTTCTTCTTGGCAATTTTTGTTACTATTATTTTGGGTTTTTTTAAAGGACACAGTATAACATAACTCCTTGTCATATTTAATTCTTAAACTCAGCTATTGTATCCTCAGTGAAAAAATACCAAAATTATTTTCCAGCTGAAACTCCCCAGATGTTATTATTTCATGAGGGATTCTTGACATACCTATGATTGTGAAGATTCTTTTTTATTCTTGTAGCTTTCCCCTTCCTCCCTCCCCCCAAAAGAGGAAAAATCCTACAATACCTAGCATAAAAAAAACTGAGTGTGAAATATTTCTTGAGTTGAATTAAATTCATTCTTTGCAAATTAAATATGATCAAGTGCTTTAGTAAGTTTCCTCTTTCTTTTAAATTTCTCTTGAAATTAATTTCAATCAGAGATTAAAATTAAAGATGACTGTGCTTGGTGCAAAAGACACATTATGATGAAGGTTATTCAAATGCAGCAGTCTAGAGGCTGGTAAAGATGTTCAGAGAACATAAAGGCTGTGCCTAAAACCTTAATTTAAAGTTGAGCAAGATTCCTTTGCCACAGTTTTGAGTACCAAGAACAAATGAGTTAAATATTCAGGTAACAAGAAGATTCTCATGACCTCTACTGAAATAGCTTCTAACTCCATGGAGGGGTGAAGTTTTTGTGTACAAAGTTCCTCTCAGTCCAGGTTTTTGCCCCTGTGCATGCACAGGACACTGAGATGATGGCAGACCTGATCAAATGGTGGTTCCTCTGCCTGCTTTGGATCAGAGTGCTGAACTCAGGGTCCTTGCTTTCTAAGGCCTTTGTGATCACTGATCCATTCACTTACAAGGGCACATTTCTGGCCTCCTTTCTTTGCTGTGTGACCCAGTTGAGATGCTTTGTAGGCTCAGTTTGTACCTGGACTCTCTAGAAGGTTCTTGGCTCTTGTGTTTTATATTTGTGGGTACTCAAGCTCCTCTTGCCCAGTCTGAGGAGTCTGGATGTTGGTCAGGGGGCTCTGGGTTGGTGAAGGGACAAGTTTGACACTCTGGGTCTGTCCCTGGGAGAAGACTTCTCCATTCTGGTAGGAAGGTTTGCTTCATCCTTGATACAACAGGATATCTGATTAAAAAACTGTATACTGTGATATGTGATAAATGTCTTGCTGATTCGAATTTAGTTTACTACTTTTTTCAGATGAGGCTAACTGCCAAGGAGGAACACCACTATTTCTGGCTTTCCTTTCAAGCTCCCAATATACCTCAGGAGAAATAGGGATGTTGTGAAACCAACTTCTGCCAAAAGTGAAGCAATACAGAATTTGTCATGTGGGACATGAAGAGCAGTTGTGATTCTGGGATGTGATCTTTTGGACTGGCTGCTGCTCTGAGCTAGTGGGACTTGGTAGTGTTCTACTTTTAATAGATTAGGTTTAATAGATTAATAGATTCTTAGTAATAACAGTAACAATGCTCAGCATCCTTCATGTCAGTGTTTATGCCTTTATTGAAGGGTGGTATTAACTCAAGTCAAATTAGGAAAGAAGATATTATCTGGACAAGCTCAGGTATTAAGTATTCACTACTCTGAAAACAGATCATTCATACCCTTAGCACTGATACTTCAGTACAAAGAGGTGGGTTTGGCCATCTGTTTTCTTAACTGTCAAATACTGTTAGGTATTAACTTATGTTCCTGCTTCCAAAGATGCTTTATTCCTTTTAAAGAAATTCTTGTTGCTCTTATTTTTTTCTGAAAAAGCAGAAGAGATGGTTTCCTACAGAAATTCACACTTTGCTGGGAAGCAGGGTATGTATGTATGTATGTATGCTTTCTGTTCAAGCAGCTCAAGTGTTTCTATAGCCCCTTAAAAACATGAGTAAAAGAATTCCTTTTGATCTGAAAAAGCCAATTTGTTGAAATAGAAATAGATACCCAGGACCATAACAGAATTTCTTTAGAAGGAGACTGATATTTAGCCTGCTACTTCTGTCTAACCATCAGTGGCACTTAGGATTGCTTTGCTGTTTTACTGAACATGGGATTTGGGGTCAGGCTATTTCAGGTTGCATATTTAACTGTTCTTTGGCCAGGGCACTTACTGGGATAGGAGACCCTGGTACTCTAAATTGATCAAAATAAAGCTGCTGTGTAGGTAGGATTGGAATCCTGTGGTCAGCAGGCTACTGGCTGATCTCTGCATGCCTCTCTCTGCCTTGTAGCTGGTGAAGACTTTCCTCCTAAAGAACAATATTGCAGAAGTGCTTGGGATGGAGGCTATAGGTCTCCTCTCCTAACTTAGCAATGTGTGAAAGGCTAAAGGCCTATGGCTGTGTCTTCATGATTTCTTACTTCTGGATCTGTTGGTGACACCAAAGGCAGAGTCATGGTAAGGGGAATAGCAAAAGAATTTCTGCTTGGCCTATGTGTCCTGATTGTCCATTTAGAAGAATTTAAAGCCCTCTTTTTTAAAAACATTTTTAAAGCTATGTGTTAGAAAGTTATTTTAAAGGCTGTATCTCATAGAAGCAACACTATATCCATAATGGAATGTTTTAGTAGGCATTTAAAATGAAAAGTGTGAATTCTGTGAAATATTCTTATATATTACAGAATTATTTTTTAAGGGAATATTTAAATTCAATTTCTTTTTATTTTTCAGGCTTTTCCCGTGTGTTTCTAATGTATCTGAAAATTAATCTAGAACAAAGTCATATTTCTAAGAAAATGGTTTTTATTAAAAATTATTTCTCATTTCTCAGAAATGTCACTTTGTTTTAGAGTACAGCTTAACACAGCATGATTACTTTTGAAACATTATAACACAACACAAATGTGGTTCCAGCCACATGAGTAATTCAACACAGCCTGATGTGTAATTAATGCAGTACTTCACAATGTGAATGCTTTTTAGAAGGAATAAAAATGCAAGTGCAATTTTGCAAGATAATTGACAAGTAAAATGACCTGAAAGGGATGTGATTTGACTTACTCTGGAGCAAACACTGGCTGTTCAATGGTTGGTAATATGTACCTCACATACTTGCAGACTATGCAGGGGGTACTGTGGGCAAAAGTAGTGAAGGAATTGATAGCAAAACTGAAAAAAAGAGATTATTAATTTCTTTAGTTTGGAAAAGACAATTGGGCATTGTTTGAAGATAACAAAAAAAAAAAAGGTTTGCAGGAGTTGGTTATTTATAGCTAAGTGGCTCCAGTATGTTGAGATTTATTTGGAATGTCAGATAAATATAAACCCGTTTATGCTTTTACCCTATCCTTAGCACGTGATTTTGAGAATTATTTTGTAAAAAGATAAAAAAAACCCTTGAGTTTTTTACAGGGAGAAGAAGAGATCCATCTTCAGAATACAGTGTCCTGTTAGCTGTTAATTTGCCAGTCTTTGGTAAAAGGGATTATTATATCAATTCTCAACAATATCACAGTGCACTTTAAAAAATCCCAAACCAAAAAAAAAGTCATCTGAAATTCAACTTCCCTGAAAGGGATGAAGGTCAGAACAGCCCAGGAGAAAAGCTGAGTTGTGAGTAGAGGCTGGGGAGAGGAATCATGGACGGTTCTTGCACATGGCAAAACTCCTGCTCAGATTGGATATTCTTGGCTTTTACCTCATAGTCATTATGTATCATGTGAAACGTGGATGGGACTTGGAGAGTCCTCTGGAAGGGAAGATGCTCACGGTCTTTCTCAAGCCTTGCAAGCCTTGCCTGGAAGGGGCTGCCCAGCTCCTTGCAGAATTGCTGATTTGGTAGACTCTGTATGAGCTTGCTTGGGAAGAAAAGGATCAGGGCTGAGCACCACACTAGTATGGGAATAAGACTGTACACTTTAGATCAGGCTCAAGGACTGTTTTTATCCTAAACCTTGACACACAAATGTTCTTCTCAGTCGTTTCCTAGTACCAGAAAGCAGCTACTCTCAGGGCAGGCTTTTGTTCTCATGGATTGCTTCTTCAAATACTGGTAAACACAAGTGTCATGTGCAGGTTTGAAAATCTGGTATGTCACAGAATACATCAAACAGTGTGTTTAGAAGCAGAATACCTACCAAGTAAAGGTGTCTTTTGTACATCTAGCAGCCTAAAAATACACTTAAATAAGACTTACCTTGTAAGAGTGCCAGGAGGGTGCTTTTAAATGCTCAAGGGAATTCTAAGGAAAGGTTATCTTCTTTGTTTGAAACTCAAACATCCCAAGTGTGGGAGAACATTGGGTAATCCCTAGAACTGCACAAATAGTGCAGCAATTTGAAAATGGAGAGTACACAGCAGGTACTCATGCTGATATAGCAAAGCAAGGCTTGTGATGGGAGGGCTGTTCTCACCATGGCTGACTCAAAGCCCATGACCAGCTAATTAGTATTTATTAATTTATTCACATCAAAAATCCTGGATTCCAGAGCCAATACAGAATTATAGTGGCTCTACAAATTCATCAAAAGACATGTAAACTGGTCAAGAAATAAATGCAAATATATTTCTCTATTTCTGGTTTGTGCATGCATGCTGGGAAGCAGGGGTTCTGCTCCCTGTCCCAAGGAGTCTTGTTTCTGTTTGGCAGTCAAGCAGCTACAGTCACTAGCAAACAAATTTCTCCTCTGCTGTAGGGCTGAGGTCAACAAAGCCCAGATTTCAGCTCATTAGGAAAGCTTAAAGATACAGAGAAGTGAAATGTTCCCCTGACTGTGATGCATTTTAATCCTTTGCATTTTTTGTCTCCCACTTGCCTGGTTTGTGCTCTCCACACCAGTGTGTTCTTTTGTGTGTTTCTATGAGTGCACCTGTGCCCCTGCAAGGGTCCTGCTGTGCTCATCTCACTCCTGTTGCCCTGCTGCAAGGGAGAATGGACTGGGAATATGGTGGGCTCTGTTTCCAGGTGCCAAAGCTGCTTATTTTACTCTGCAGCTGGCCGAATACACAAGTGTTTTGGGAAGCCAGGAGTGCATGGCCATGTAATAGCACTTGGCTGGACAGCAGCTGCATAAATAGGGACATAAAAGGAGGATTCATAGGCTGAGCCTCTTCAAGGCTGTGTGGTCCTGCAGCTCACCAAGGGTTCTCCTTGTCATCCAGGCCCAGGTGCTTTCCAGCTGAGGAAGTGCATATGATTGTTGTCTGCTCTTTGTTCTGTGAATAAATTAACAACCACAGTTACTTACATGCTTATTCTGGCGTCTTTGATACATGAACAGGCTGAGATTTTGTGTGTGCATATGTAGTCAGAAGAAAAATAGCTCTAAAGTGAGAAACATGTTATTCTGATGAAACATCTGCACTACTATATTAGCATTCACTGACTAGCAAGCCTTAGAAAACCATATAACTAACTTTTACTCTGTATTTTCATGGTTAGCAAAGGGTTAGACATCTGAATTTTGCTTTATACTGTTCATCCCTCCTGTGTCTTGTGTAGAATTGAAATGCACCTCACTCTCGGTTATTTTCTGGAATGTCTTAATTTAATTCCCATTCGTTCTCCCCCGTGGCCTTCAAAGAAAAGAAAATAGGTGTGGCAGACAAATTGGAAGGTAGGAAAATACTCTGTGTCAGCTTTTTGATTGTGTCAGGTGCACTGCAGAAAAAATAATCTACTTCATTATCTCCTCCTTCAAGTGGAATACTAATCAATATCAAGGACTGAAAGAACAGTGTTTGACAAATACAGGATGCTGCTGAGAGTTCACTTTTTAAAGTGATCATTCTTTTTTAACAGCAACTTGCAATTAGCTGTTCTAAATATTTTTAAAATGTGTAAGTCCTATAGACCGCTTTATTACTACTTATACTCTTGAAAAGGAGATGTTGTTGAACTGTCCTTTAACTGCCTTCTACTCCACCTCAAAAAATAAGGTGTTATATCATCTTTTCAGGATAGACAGAGCAAACTGAGAAAGTTTATAATGTAACTTGTTAATTTAGAGAGCAGTCATAAATTGCCTTATTCTAATGACTCCTCTTCCTTATGCTGCATTTTCCTTTCTGCACCAGGTTTTTCCTCTGTTTGTATTCATTAGTACATGAAATGTAGAGAATGCATTAGTATTAAAACAATTGACTTTGGATGGTTAGGGCAACTTCAAAACCAAAGGAGTGCAGATATTTATAGGAGTGTTATCTGCCTAAGTGTCTTACCCTGTGAAGAGCATTTACTGCTCATTCAGGTCTAGAATCAGTAGAAATCCCCATCTCTAGAAAAAACAACATAGAAGTAACCACCTTCATCTCGTTTTAATATATTCTGAGCTAAATGTCAGCTTGAGAGTTCTGTCCTTCCCATTTATCTCTTCTGTTTTCAGCAGCAAGGTGATAATAGGAGTAGCCTTAGTTGGATCAGGAGATTTAGGCAGGTGGCAATCCACATCCCTATACATGTTCTGATTGTAGATTTGCTCTCTTACTTGCAGTACACAAAGATGAGGAGTCGTGGCAGCTGACGTTCCCCTTTAAGGCACATTACTGAGAATCAGCATTTTCAGAGAGCTTAGTATCCCAGCCTCTGATACTGTGACAAGTGAGGTCAGACCATTAGTGTTGAAATTCTCAGTTGTTTTGTGTCCTTTTTTTTCTATTTTTTTAGCTGAAAAATGGCCTTCTTTAGTACAGTATTAGGAAAGAAGACTTGAACCCAATTTTAAAAATGCTGATCACATTGTTTCTGTAGCTCCTCCTGTGGAGGTTGAATGGAGCACCTGTAAATTTTCTGTGAGCCAGTGGCACGTAATTGAATTTTGTAGGTTAATATGCTTTCTGTGATGGACAGAGACTGTCTCTGAAGAGTTTCTCTGGCCAGCAAACAGACCAAAAGACATGCAGTTGTAGACACAGAATATCAGATATCATCTTGCTGCTCAGAGTGAAAGCATTTGTCTTTTGGCATGGAGGTTTGCATCTCTCCCTAGCCGGCACACCTACAAAGGCCATCAGGAGGTAGCTGTGGGCTTTGCTCTTGCCCTCCCTTTATGGACCATTGCTTGGCTGTAGGTGATGTGTGCTCCAGGAATATGTTAGGTGTGGAAAATGAGGTTTGAGGGGTGCCCTTGCTGTGTCTGTGTGTCTGTCTGTGCCTGCTCGGCACTGTACAGAGTGGGCAGGCAGCTGCTGATGCCCAGCCCACGATGCTCTGCTGGGGACCCTCTGGGGACAGGCAGCCTTGGCTCCAGAGCCCACATGCTCTCAGCAGTGCCCCAGGGACCAGGCTGCAGTGCTCATTGCTCTACAGATGATGATGATAAGGAAGTTACTTTAATTCATAATGGCCCTGTTTTTGGGCTGGGATCCCATTCTGCCCTTTCTTTAAAAATGGCCTAAAATGTAAACCTTGCATCTTGTTTAGTACAAGGCTGCAGCCGTGAAGGGAAAACTCTCTGGGTTTCCTCCTGTGCATTTGAAGATCTTTTTTCACAAGATCACTTTTGAAGAAACAAATACTTCTTTCTTAGGAAATATTGTTCCTTGTATCTCCCTAGAAGAAAATGTTTACATCCTTGTTCTCAAAGTATACTTTGCCACAGTAAGAGCTGTTTATTTTCTCTGCTTTAATACAGCTTCACATAGCTTAATCTTCCCTTAATGACTGCAGCTTGGCCCTGTGCCATGAATCCACCTATGTTTGTAGACTTCAACCCTCTCCCACTCCCCAAAAAAACCCCAAACAAAACAAAAAACTGTGAAGAATATTGGAAATCTAGCCAGAAAGACCCTCTTTAACTTCCTTGGCAGAGAGCCTGGAAAGGAAGAGAGAACACAGAATCAAAATAAATTACAGGATTCAGAAGTGCATTAAATTAGTCCTAAGAAATTGCTTTCTCTTGGTATTAGTGAGTAGTGGTAATTTGAAACACTTCAGCCCTGGTCACTTTGTTATTTTAAAAGAAATGGAAATAGAGATGTAGGAAAAGAAACCTTGAATAATAAGGCCTGTGGTTGCATTTTCAAGTGGTAACTTAAAGTGAAATGCTTTGGTTAAGATGAGACAACAACATGAAGAGTCAGTTCTAAGAGATGTAAAAGGAATCAGAAGATAATTTAGTCTTGAAGGAATTTCTGGCGATTCTGTTGTCAATCCCTTACTCAGAGCAAGGCCAGTGAAGATAAGGTTGCTCAAGACCTTGTCAAATTAAATTTTGAGTGTTTTAAAGGCTGCAGATTTCACAGTCCATGTGAGTTTTAGAGGGTGATGTGCTTATTTCTCAGCATAGATCAGAGAGGAGAGATTCAAATCATGGAGTTGAATCACTCTTTATATTTGCTTTCCTCACAGGGTTTTAGGACAGGAGTGCATTTTGGTTTTGCTTTGGTTATGTTTTGCCCAAGTTAATAAATAATCCAACCTGGCTCTATGAAAACAGAGAAGTTCACGTTGCAGACGTTCATTGGTTAAATCAGTATTGTCTGGCCATTTTTCAAATAGTCCTACCATGTTATTTGTCTTCTCTGAGGATTAGGAATCCCACAAAGATTCTGTGTACGTTCAGTATAATGCAATCA
Organism: Melospiza georgiana; assembly: GCF_028018845.1. Lineage (NCBI taxonomy): Eukaryota > Metazoa > Chordata > Aves > Passeriformes > Passerellidae > Melospiza > Melospiza georgiana. Next base: position 10,427,394 of record NC_080437.1, on the reverse strand, counting down.
CTATTGGTCAATGCATGTGGACTGACTCAGCCAGGCAAAGCTGATCAGGTTATTTGGCTCCTGTGCTCATCAACTTCAAAAATAATTCCTGCCAGGAGTTTGAAGCTCCTCCAGTACAAGCATGAGAGATGTTACAGAGCTCTTCTGGCTGCAGAGATCTTTCCACCACCTTAGGCTGCAACTTCATCTGTTTTTTTCCAAAAGTTGACCATAACTAGGAAAAAGAAGTTCAGAAAGGACAGTAATTGCTGTCGTTTTCTCCATGCCTCAATGGGAAAAAAGACTGTATTAACAATAAAATGTCATTTGTGGAGTGTGCAGAACAAAGATTATCTCCTCATTTCCTGTAGGTGAAGGTAATCCTATATTTATTGTGCAAATATGTAAACCCAAGGGTGAGGATTTGCTGCAGAATGGGAAATACTCACCTCAATGCAGTAATAATGAATGAAAGAATATAAAAAAATTAAATAATGAAAAATGACAGAAGCTTCAGTCCTTACAGTTTTTATACAATCCTTAATGATACATTCATTTAAACATACCAGAATCAAATTCTTCTTGCTTGTGCCTTTCTTATAATTAAATGCATAAATGAAGAGCATTTCTAAGGATGCACCATAAAGGCTTTATGAATATTTATAAATATTAAGGCTTTTATCCCCCTGGAACCTGGTACAGTCCAGGCGGTACAAATTTGGAAAGGACGTCCTTTGATTCCTGTCTGCCATATTGAGCTTCTGAGTTACTCTTCATTTACTTGTTCATTTATTGATTGATTTATTAAATGTGCCCTATATATATTTCAATGGCTGTGATCACAGAGGCACCTTTCAGGATTTGTTTTCCAATCTCTATCTCTTTGTCCTCATTGATGCTTTATTATAAGGGCTAGAAGAGACAGTCCATTTTCCAAAAGTTGTCTGGATCAGCATCCTGTTTTGGAATTTGGAGATGTGCTGCATAATGAATGCAGTGACACAGTGGAAGAGACGCATCAGTGGAAGTTATCATTTTTTGAGCAGAGAAGAATAGTGTAGACATTTCTGTGAGTACTGGGGGAGAGAAATGAATCTCCAGAGGGTAATTCAAAGGAAGTCTTTGGAAAGGAAGGGTGGCACATTCCCCTGTAGTTCATAGAAAGCAAAGAGAGCTGATCAGTGCTCTGTCACATCAGACAGGGCAAGTAAATGTCAAGATCTTACTTGAGGAACGCCAAGGCTGAGGGATCTCTCGTTATTTATCAAGGGTATCACTTCGGTGCAACTGTGAATTAGAATCCCTTTTTTTTTTTTTTTTCCTATAAAACATCCTATAGTTTCTTCTGGTTTGCTTTTCGGGATTTGTTTTGTGCAGAATGTTGCTGGCAATTTTGTCAGTATGGCTAAGTTTGTAACTAGGAAGTAGCATCATATGCCAATGTAGCCTACAAATAAGTAACTTGAGGGAAAGAAGAATTTCAAGTTTGTTTATATGAAAAATAAATGAGAGATTATTCGCAAAGAGAGATCCAACCTAAGTTTAATTGAATATATTTACATTTAGAATGCAGAAGATTAATAATAGTAAATGTAAAGATTTAATGTGCAGTGGTAAGTTGTCTTTCACTGAGGATAATGAGTTGGAGAAATTTGTGGAAAAAACAAAGTAGTATTTCTCTGGGATGCTCATAATGGTCCCTGAACTTTTATGAAGTATTTCAATTTGCCTCTGAGGCAGAAAAATCCTATCCTTAGCTAATGTATCTTTATTTTAAAGCTGGGGAACTGAAACACAAGGTAGACTCTCGCTTTCCAAAGGTACAGGAAGATGTGTGATACAGAGCAGAAAGTAGCAACTTGGTTTTCCATATCCCAGGCTGGAAGGCTATCCCCAAGTTTATTTGAGATTGCAGTAGTTTATTTGAGATTGCTTGGTTAGGTTTAAACAAATTGTCTGAGACACTGAGAGTAATTTCCATGGCAGAATGAATTTCAGTGCAGTCCAGACTGCTCTGCCTCTCATCTCTGTAGGTTATATCCAAGAGTACAGAGCTCTATGGGGAGTAGTTTCATATTCCCATTCTAACTAATGTAAGGGTAGTTTTAGGGTTACCCACTGCACTGCAATGTGTTGTATAAACATCCCCTATTGTGTAAACCTACCACATTCTGTGGAGTCAGAAAACATTTTGCATTCTGTCTCCTTAATTTATTGAATTTGTGAACTTGATGGTTCAACCAGAATCTCCCAGTTCTGCCCCAGATACCTGGATGTGTAACATTGGTCAGGATACTTATTCTCTGGGCCCTGCAGTTCTCCAGCTCTAAACTGGAGGCAATGTTTCCTTGCCCTGGACAGCACCACAATTCATGTCTGTTCAGTGCCCAGAGCCAGGGAGAAGACAGTCATAAAAATACACCTCTAAGTACCCTAGACCATTAAGGCTTTGCAGCCTTGAAGCAGCTCTGACTGCTTTATTGCTATTAAATAGGGAATGAATATTTTGCAGTGCCTACATCCTGTCAGGTCTAGAAATGCAGCTCTGGGAGAGAGCAGGGAAGGATGAAAGCTTCATACTTCCCTTATTTGTTGTTTTGAAATAGAAAAAAAAAGTTTGCTGTTATTACTTTAAAAACAATCTCAAATACTGATTTCTAGAGAAAGTGTGCCTTGTTTATTTTTTTGAAACAGAAAAATAAGTTTGGTATTATTACTTTAAAACCAGTCTCAGTTACTGATTTCTAGAGGAAGTGTGCATTACGCCTGCCACTGATGTGATTTTGTTGAGGTCAAGAATACTACTGTCAAATAAATGTATTGATGAGTTTTCAACCTTTCATTAAATCTTGATTGTTGAACTTTGTGGCCTACAATTATCTGTTCCTTCTGCCACCATAACAGAAACCATAAAAGTTTTGAGAGAGTGTGATTAATAACCTTCATGTAACCCAGCTGGCCAGAAAGGTCCATGTATGTGCTCAGATGCACACAGAAACAGATACACAAATTCCAAGGAGGAAAGTGTTAATAAAGGGATACTCTGGAGCCAGGAATTAAAGTTATGTAACATTTAGTGCCTCTCTGACTTGTAATAACTTAAAATTGGAACTTATTTTGAACCCCTCTCTCCTAACCTCAGTTTGCTAAAGGCTCCAGGAAACAGGATTTGCAGACCATCTTGTTTTAGAACAGAGTAAACAATTATTTTATAGGATTAGAAAATGGACAAATTTTCTTCCCTTACATGTTGTTATGGATAATCTTTCTGGAGTCCAAAACCCTATATAAGTGATATAAAAATGATCTGTGGCTGTATGGCTGATATGATTGATGAGAATATAGGTTATTTCATGTTCCTGTCATTTTTTAGTCCAGACCGTGTAAAAGGGTTAAGCTGTGGCTTTTGCTCAGCAGTCTGTGCAAAATAAAGCAGGGCATGTTTTACAAAACATAAAACCTTTGGGAAAGGTTTACTAATGTTTTAGAGCTATTTAGCAATTTAAATACTTATTTACTAGGTAACACCAATGAATGAGGGAACTTCTTAAAACCAGACTTAATGAAAAAAAAAAAGTCTTACGCAATCTCTAGCAACCAAAACTTAATAAAGAACTTGGAGAAGAGTTAAAAATAAGACAGACCCTCTGATGTTGTATGAAGAAATATTTTCTTGCTCTCCCAAGAGACTGAGTTAATTCATTCAGGAAGCTTTTTCATGCTTCATCAAAAGATCTGTGACATTCATTTTGTTATCAGCTTTCTGTTTTTCTGAGTCCCAGTGACAATGTTACATCTGAAAGCTCCTCATCTTATATTAGAATTTTTGTGCATTATCCTATGTAAGACACTCATTAACATGTGATGCAACATGCAAATTAAGGAATTAGCCCATCACAGAGCACAGAAATAACAGATCTGTCTCATGAGCCTGTTTGTCAAGTCTGCCAGCATAGGCACTTAGATCAGACTTCTGTGCTGAGAGTTGCCATGAATTTCCAAGTAGGTGTGTAATTAAGCAGAGTCAGCAGTAAAGTTTTGATCATGCTTTGTTTGCTTTTTTATTTTTAATAACTAAAGTCAGACTAAAAACAAAAAGCTGGTGAGTGAATGCAATATGCTTTGCCCTATAGCTATTCTTTAAAATTACATATTGTTTGACTTTTTCATATGTTTTCTTCCCAAGAAAGAGTATCATGGAGTTATAGTTAAGGATGCTTCCTCAGAAACTCACCCTGAAGTGATCTTGATTTTTCTTCTCCCTTGACTGGTATTGGGGAACTTAAAATCTTGGACTCTTATTAATTGATAAAAAGCGTATTTTGCATTTCTGCATCTCTTGCCTTGATGTCAACATTTAAAAGGAAGAAGAACTCTTTTAGTTGAATAGTTTTGAGAATAAAAAATGCCCCAAACCAGATCTCTGAACTGGAGTTGAAAGCCTTCTAATTACCCAGGCAAGAGCAGAAATTATGTTTCATGAATCATTCAGAACAAGCATGCTTTTAATCCTCTTCCTGATTATACTTTTTAGTTGGTATGCTGGAAACACCCTCCTTCCTCAGTTCATTTTCTTGGTGATGAGTTTCTGTCTGCTAGAACCAAAGCTGAGCTGCTCCTTCCTCCCTTACTCTGAAATGTTCATATTTTTTCATTTGATTCTTTAATCATGGCAAATCTGCAGTTTTTTAATGGAAAGGAAACATGTCATCTTCAATGTTAAAGAGATGCATGATTATATCACTATTGATTTTCAGTGAGAAAACCCTTTAATTTAGCATATTTATATTTGTATGAAGTGCAGTTGAACTTTTGCTGTACTTAATTTGGTGGTAGCCTAATTATACAGTTCAATACAATCTAATAACCCAGGCTGAAGTACAGGACAGTAGAAGATTTTTCTTTGTGATTTAGCTGGCAGCAAACACTAATCTTTGTGGTTGTTATCAGAGAAAGACATCTGAATCTATAGCAGTATTTGTCTTTTCCTGGCACTCGATTCCTGCCTTCTCTGTGTGTCAGGGCTTTCTTTATCGTTTCCGGTTCTTCTGGGCTCCAGACATTCATCTTCATTTCTCTGGTTTTTCCCTTCTCTCTGTGACTCATGGCAATACATTTTCCGTTTAGGTTGGTAAACAACACACTGATGTGTATTCTGAATGTGATGTGGGATGTTGCTGTTAGATCAGAAGCAGTGACTCAGCTTTCTTTAGCCAGCGAGTGGCCAGTTGCTGATTCACTTTGACAAATGTCTGGTTTATACTGAACAGGGACAAATTTGACAGTATTTAAGGAACTCCTGAATAAAATCACATTTCCTTTTATATTCTTTGAAGTCTGATACAAGCACAACCAGAGGGAGAAAAAGTCTGTTTAAAGAGTGACCTTGATCATTTAAAAGAATACATTCTATGATACCAAAGAAATTTGGATGCTACTCCAGTGTGAGAAGTTACCTAATAAACTGACTTCATTCTTGGCATAGCTACTGAGTAGTTAAATCAGTAATACAATTATCTCTCTTTGCTTTATTACTGTACTTCATATATTTATATATAAAGTTATGGAAAAATTTCTGGCTTGTTTTGCATGTGTGCATATTTTCTTGATTTGTGGTGCAGAGTGCTCTTTTAGACTGCATAAAACCAGCCTTTACTAATGAACCTGGATCTCTAATTACTACTGTACCATTTCCCCCCATTCCTCCTCATTTCCTTGTCTAGTGACTAAAAGGTGATGAATCCAAGTCATCAGTCATCACTAGCATCAGCCTGTTCCAATAGCAATTTATATTTCTACTCTGCTCTTTCTGCTGATATACTTGAGATGAAAGCCTTAATAACAACAGGAACTAAAACAAGAGGAGTCACAGTGACTTGTAGAGACAGACAATGTTAATTTATTTCATGATTCCCACTCACTTGCTTTCTGAAACGGGAAGACAATAATCCTTCCTTAGCAGGATAGAATCTTGCCTGTCACTGATATCTAGAGAGGCTGGTCCTAAAGCCCTGTACGTTTGAAGATTACAAATAGGATAATGCTGTGAGTATACAACCTTAATACATGAAGACAACCTTAATACATGAAGATGGGCAGGACTAATCAGATAAGAAAGAATGGGGTTTTATGCTTTTAAAATTGCCACTCACTATTGGGATTTTGTTTTTTCCTCTGCAGGTAAATGCTACTATCAGCTTAGTGTGGTTATAGTTACATTTTTTTTTGTAAAGGAAATGTGCTGCTGCTGACAAACAAATGTAAATGAAAGAAGGACTATGTTTTAATTAAAAATAGGGTTTTCATTAAATAAGAATTGTTTGTTATGCATGGATTCAGGATATGAGACCTGGTAGAATCAATGCAACTGAAGTAGGCCAAAGTTGTGCCATGAGCCTGGCTTTTCCCTAGTCCTTTTTTTCTTCTCTATTAAACAAAGTAACATTTCCTAAAGGCAAAATGTAAATTTTTACTTGGATATGTTTCTAAATCTCTGGCTAGATTACTTGGTTTGCTGTATCAAGTCTTAGTCTTTCTTTGTAAATGAGTACTGGAAAGGAAGTTTCATCATCCAATGTTGGATATGCAGCAGTCTTTATCGATGCCTACTCCTCTTGGAGAAGCTTTTTGTTCATAAGGAGGAAGATTATCTGATCCCATCCTTTCAAGACTGTGTTGAAAAGCACCTTGGGAAAACTTTGGTAACTCACACAATTTCTGAAGCCTTGTAGCCTTTCTGAATTCCTGTTCATTCCTGAAAAGTTTTTCATAGTTTTGCCATTTGTTCTTCACAGACATTTACCATGCTGGCTTAATAACTGTTTTCTTCATTTTCATGCCTCTACAATGACACTACTACTGGGCAAAATTGAAAAGAAATTAAAAACTGGAAAAAATATATAATAGAAAAGGTGAAGTGATGAAGTACATCTGTTTGAGAGTAAGTACAGCAAAGCATCACCTAGTAAACTACAGAGTACCTTCAGAACAGTTGAACTGTCAAGGAGCAACTTGAGGATGTCCTTTTGTGAAGTATTTATCTATGGAATCCCAACAACAGAAAACTCTCACAGGGTATAAGATGTATTCTGTTGCAATGAGATTCTACTCATTGCACTACTATAAATATAGCAGTGTCCTGCTGAATTGCAGAAGTCTTAAATTTTTTATATTTGGATTTTCAGAACTACCTGTAAGTTTTCTGACTACTCATTTTATTTATTCTTAATCCCCTAAAATGAATTAATATATAAATTAATTTCATCATTATATCAGCATTCCATGACTGAAGTTGGTGGATACATGTATTTTGGGGAATTTAAAAGCAGTGAGCAATTTTGTTTAAAATAGTTTCATGGTTTGTCATTTACCCAGGGGTTTCCTTCTGGCTTCTTATTTGTTTGTCTCAAACAGTCGTTTCATCTTGTCTTTCTTGTATTTCATTGGCTCATACACTTGGTGAATTATCTTTACTGGGAAATGCCATTTGTTTTATGTCTGTAGAGGGCCTAGCACAAATAGGGCCTAACCTTGTCAAATCTCTGTTTGCAAACAGCAATATTAATAATTAAAAATGGCACAGGAAAATTGGATTGAGACTGGAGTTTGTATGAAACGAAATAGTCAATGTAATAAAAGACAGTCTTTAACAAATAAATGGGTTTGAGAAGATACAGTGTAATCAAATTCAACTGCATTTTTTAGTACTTTTCATGTCATGTCTCCCAAGGTGCTTTACAGCACAATAATCATAATTAACTCTGGATTGAATCAGTGAACTAGTGCAGTAATCCACAAAGTGGGACAGTGAGTTACAAGAGCTTGATGTTGGTGAGGACCCCAGCGACCGTGCTATAATTCATGAGGAGATGTCCGTGAAACCCATCAAGGCTGGGCGTGGCAGAATGCATGGGGAGGCAGCTCCGTGTTCCAGGGAAGCAGGTGGAAAAAAGTCCATTTCTTTGAGAACATAGTAATCTGAAAATGGGAGGGTTGGGATGTGTGCTTTGTTTTAGGGTGATACTGAGAAATCATAAGGGGAATTTATATCACATTTTCTGGTTTGCTTCAGTTTTGCTTTTATAAATGTTTGTGAGTGCAAATATCTCTCAAACGTGAACTCTGTGAATTGCAAGTACTGGTTTCTTGGCAACCACATCAGGACTTTGCTATTTGCAGCTAGAAAGGAGGGTGCATTTTAAAACAGTCTGCAAATTTAGAGGTTTTGATGGCGTTCATGGTAACCAAGCTCTTAGGTTTGTTCTTAGTCCTCAGACCCCTAAGGGCATTACACCTTGTAGTCCATGTAGCGAGTGCCAAAGTAAACTTGAATTACCTAAGGTTCTCCTGTTTATTAGAGGACAATCTTTAAAATGCAAACTTTGCTATTAGGGATGTTTCAGACTAGGTGTGTTCAATAAACTACTTGTACGAAGTGTTTCAGATGGGTAATGATGGGCACTCTCCATGTCTCTCGGAGATGGTGATGACAGGACCTGAGGAGTGTTCCTGTGAACACCCCCTTGGAGAGGAGGAAGGGGTTGTTCAGGTATAGAAGGAATCAGTGTGGGAGGGGTAAAGGGCATTTGATGCACTGATATGACCCATACAATTTCAAGGGTAGTTTTCCTCTTCTTTCTGCCTCCCTCCTTCATCTTACTGCCTCAAATCTAGGGAGTGTATTCTCTGCCTTGGATCTCTGTGGAGCACAGATACTGATGAATATCAGGCAGAGTAGGCAATATTCCAGTTGCTAGGGTCCAGATGCCTGATATGCAAGCAATACAATTTCAAGTCTTAAATATGTTTTTCTTTGCCATTGTATATGATTCACATAAATTGTTCTTTAAAAGTATCAGTGTCTATGAAGAATTCATTTTAAGTATTTATTATTGTGAACAATTAGAATGATTTATATTAAGATGTTATTGCTGTCTGAGCAATGAAATCTGTGGTTATGAGAACTGGCTCTGAATTCACAAGATATTAATTCTGCTGAAGTTCAGGTGAAGAAAAGAGAAAGGTAGGGAAAGGAGGAAAGTGAGATATTTTCATTCTCTTTTTGTGGATGTTGGTGCAGGCTCTGGAGTGCATGTTCTAAATGTGTGTTGGATCAAGGTTTTAGATTGTGAGCTTTTAGGATCTAAGAGAGTTTTAAAATTATACCATGAGGGATTTATACCCTACTTTGAATAAATGTTGAATAGTAGTAATAAAACAGCATAATTGTCATGACTGCATCAAAGATTCTTATAAAGCTTCTTATTTTGTCGCACTGCAATATAAATGCCTCAGCACATTTTACAAATGTGAATGAACTGACCTTCTTGTACATTCAGAGAATGGATAATTTTCCAGCAGATAAGGAATCCCCAACAGACGTTTCTAAAGGAGTCAGTCCAGTCACTTGCAGTGGTGTCACAGCTGGGAACCAGGTTTCATTCTTCATTGCCATGACATCTTTCCTCACTCTACTCCTCTTTGCTCCTCTTTAGCCCATTTTTTATGGTTGGGCCCCTTTGAAGCCATCTGTATTCTTTTAATGTTTTTTTTTTCTTAGTCTTAATACCATTTGCTTTCTATATAAGCAGTGCTTATATAACTCTTGAGGGGTTTAGTAGTGTTGGCTAGTTCAAAGATGCAGAACTTCTTCAGCCAGAGAATTGTGACTACATACATATCTACACAGTGAAGAAGAAATTACACTCCCTTCATACCTGGAACTTCTAATGTCTCCCTAGGCTGCTGATGGATGCAGCCACTGCATCATTTCTTTCTCAAGCTCCCTCTGCATGAAGCAAACTTTCACCCATATATTTATTATTTATTAAATAAAACATTTATTATTTTTTCTTATTAATTTCAGAATATCTGGACACAATTACTAAATTATGTATGCTTATGGGTATATTAGTTTGTGCAGATAAGAAAACAGAACAATACAGGTTTCAATTTTCAGACTTAGAATAAAATCTAGCTACATATCTCAAACAGCATACCCAGATGAAGTATCTATTGTGCTAAAGCAAACAGTGTTGCTTTTTACTACTCCCTCCTGGAAAAGGGCCATGTTTTTGAGATGAAACCCAGCATCTCAAATGAATTTTTTATATAACTTGATGTAGCAGGATTCATTTTCTCCATCATCTAATGGGTCATGTTTATTGAATCAGACAAACTCGAGAATCTGAGCTTTCAGATGTGGAGGGCAAAGAATTGCCTGTGTTTGTTTGGCATCATCGATTTATCAAGACTTTAATCTTGTGCAGATACTTATAGATTGAGTTTCCTTCCCTTTGTGAAAGTTCCATTATCTTAAATCTTTAAAACCTAGTGTTGAGGAAAAAATGATGTTTAGGAAAACCACCAGAAATATTTTACAGAATTTTTATAGGACTGCTATAAAGTAAATGAGTGGTTATTGTGTTTCTGTACATTATTTTGATTCAGTGACTAAGGAGAATATGACTTCTTGAAGGAAAAAATAGCTTTGATCAAGCTTTAGCAAGGTGAGTAACAAAACTTCTGCAGTTCTGCCTCTCTTGAAGATACGGATACTCAGCTCTGTGGGCTGCAAAAGATCTTTTCTTCTGTTGAGGGATTTTTGCACTGACAGCAGTTCTGGCTTAACTGTCTGTCTAGTAGTGTAAAGACTGATTGCTCCCATCACCACAGGACAGAACCCTGCCTATTTTCTCCTGACACTCTCCTTTGTGAACACTATGGAATATTGCAGCTCCCCAGCAGGAAAATTGACCTTGTTGCACTGAAATCAACTGGGAGAGTTACCAGTGACTGCAGCAGCAGCTGGGTCAAGCTCAGGGTTAAATTCTTTTTGCCTGCACGTTGAATCCAGCAGTGTTCTGTTCCAGGACTTCTGGCAGCTTTGCCCATGCCATAGACAGTCCTGGAATGGGGAGGGCATTTGGGGGCTGGCAGAGAACTCCACGTGCAGAGCAGGTGTGGGCTCATCAAGCAGCAACCAGAGGCAGCTGTGAGTAAGCCAGGGAATGGGCAGCACCTGGGGCAGGGAATGGGCAGCACCTGGGGCAGGGAATGGGCAGCACCTGGGGCAGGGAATGGGCAGCACCTGGGGCAGGGAATGGGCAGCACCTGGGGCAGGGAATGGGCAGCACCTGGGGCAGGGAATGGGCAGCACCTGGGGCAGGGAATGGGCAGCACCTGGGGCAGGGAATTGGCAACACCTGCGGCAGGGCATTAATATGTAACACCTGAGGTAGAGGTGGCCTTGCTGTAGCAGAACGCTGAGGGTGCTCCAGAGAGGTGGTTGTCTGCTGAGGGAGGGACTGCCTGCTTTTATTCCTCCAAACAAGAGCTCTCAGGTCAGACTTCTGTGTTTCAGGAGTTGATGGCGTAACTTCTCTCTGTGGGTAACAAATAAGCCTTATTTTTTTGCTCTGTTTTTGGGTCACTTTTGCTTATCGTGAATGTATGGTTTTTATATATGTTACAAGACTTGGTTTGTGTTTGTGGGCTAGGTAAGGCATAAATCCTTTCCAGGACTGTCTCAGAGTGACAAGATTGATGTGTAGAAAGTACCTGAGCTGGAAAGAGTTAAGCCTGAGCTAGAAGACTGACAAAAACTTCTCCATGTTTCAGACCTAGCTCCCTTTGGGCAGGGGATTGTGACTTATGTGGTTTTTAATGTGTTGGCTGTCTGTCTGGAAACTGTTGTTCCTCCAAGAAGGCAATTCTATTGTATGTCCAATTATTACATGTAATATTTTAAAGTAAAGTCTGCTAGTTTTCCTATTGATTGATTTAATGCAGCCTGGCTTTTGCCTTGGCTCTTAATTGTTAGTAAACTAGACTGAGATCAAGGTTTTTGTGTGTTTCATGGAATACCAGTGGATGTGACAGATTTTGAATGATGTGTACTAGAAATCACTTTGGATTTATCTGTTTTTATGCTGATATTACACCCAGTACTCTATGGATTCATTCTCTCCTGTTTGTTTAACGAAACCCTTTGCACCTGTGAAAAGTGTGTGCAAAAGGTAGGGAGCAAAGCCTAACTCTTAATCGTGCTATGAGTATAAGAAGCAAATTGGAGGTGAGTACATTGATATTCATGGCTCTCCTTCTGTAACAATGTCCCCTTTAGAAAACTAGAGCATGTATAGCTAGGAGGTTGGTTGGAAAAGCTTGGCTGGGCATCTGCTAAGCTCTAGTATTAGGAAACTAAGACCAAACATTTTTAAAGCACCAGCTGAATCTTTTTGTGGTCTGTAATTAGGTACAGCTCTCTCACATTTTAACAGATACTTCATTTTTATTCTGCCTTTCCTAGAGACTTTTTTCATACAAATTACAAGGGTTTGAAATGAAACAAGGTGAATGCTCTGGGGCTTTAATTGCTAGCTGTTAGTAAACAGAAGTTCCTTTGCATTAAGTTATTGCAGAAGCTTCTGAATAACTGTTCAGGGGTATAGTTTACTTTTGTTTGGGGGGACTGTTTCACCTTTTGTGAATGCTAATGGCACACTTTGAATTACAAGGATTTATTTCAGAGGCTGTAAAAACTGTGAGATATCTATCAGCTGAAAGGCAGCTCAGTGTTCCTAAACTAGCAGTGTGTAAATGAGCTCTTAGGCTGTATTTTTTGAGCTCTGTGAAGTGCTGTAGGGTGCACGCATCCAGCTGTGAAGGATTACTGTTGATCCCACTAGCTCATCTAGAAAGAGGTTTTTATTTTAGCTCCTACTTTGAATGACTGATTCCTGTCCTGATGGGGTACATACATAATTGTAATCCATTGATTACTTTACTTCTTACTATTCATATGCAGTATTGATTTATCAACCATAAACTTTCATCACTGTCATCTCTGAAAGCTCTTATCTGGAGTGCCACTCATAACGAGAGAGTTTATACTGCTGTTACCTGTCTCTGGTGTGGTAGAATGGGTTGCTTTGCCTCCAAAAACACATCTCTCCTGAAGGGTGGAAGGAGTGATGTGTGCAATTATTGGGGGGGGTTACTGTAGCTGCCTGTTAGGAAGTCTTTTTTTCATATTAGACAAGTTTGCTGCCATTGAAATCTAACCTTAAGTAGCTCTGAGAGGGGAAAAAATGAGAATAATTAAATCAATGATAAGTGGTCTGCAGACTGCCTTTGGGAACTCCAGCCAAGTATCAGACATTTCCACTTTGCACCCAGAGTGGAAATTGAGGTATCTCCTCTAGCCCTGAAATAAGGAGAAACAAAATCAGCTAATTGAAATCCAGTCTGAGCTAGGGATTTCTTCTGACTGCCCTCAAGTAAGGATGTGGGGAGGATGCAATTGTTCAAATATTATAAGGTGTGTTATAGATTTCTGCTTTCTCTCTTCACTTCTCCACTTTTCTTTTCCATGACTTAACATCTTCCCTGCTGGATTTATGCAAAAATTCAGGCATCACGTGTCACCCAGGCATTCCACAGTATAGGGCAGTATATTAACAATGGAGTTTTGGGTACCCTTCAGCACAAGAGGTTTGAGCCACCAGAAGCTGAGGCATAACACACTTGAATAAACAAGTATTTTGTTTTTCCTACCTGCTGTGCCAAACAAATTTAAAAATTATAATTTTAATTAAAATTCAAAGTTAAATCTTATTTTTTAAAGTAACTTAATCAGACTTTTTCTTACACCTTATGAGTCAGCCATATATCTATGTTGATAGTGAAGCTCTTGCTAAATTTTTTTAGGTTTACCCATAACAGTCTTAGTACTTTTAAGATTGTACTGTAGTTTTAGTCCTAGGGTCAAGGTGTAAGCAAAAGGTGTTAGCCTTCCAGGAAAAAAAAAAAAAATTCTCAAATTAATTTGAGGTTGGTTTTTGTAGAGAACTTAAAAGCTGAGGCCTGCATGGAAACTGCTGCTTGTGATTCAAAGACTGATAGCAATATACCTCCAGAGAAGTTTGAGTTCTTGACAAAATAGCTTTTTGCAAGTTCATCTTGGACTGATTTTATGCTTTAGAAGGTGAAAAATGGATAGTGCAGTGGAGAGCCAGGTGAAATGTGTGGGGGGCTGTGATTGAGAGCCAGGTGAAGTGTGTGAGGGGCTGTGATTGAGAGCCAGGTGAAGTGTGTGAGGGGCTGTGAAAGCAGCACCTGTGTTGTAACTGCCTTTGGACCAGCCTCTCCTTTGTACTTCTCAGCACAGGTGAAAGCTGTGAGATGTTTAATTTCTTGTACTAGTGCAGGTGGACGTTCTCTGCACATTTTCTTGGGGAACCTTCAACAAAAAATAATGATATCACAGCAGGGACTTAAGTGTGTGACTGTATAGATATGAGTTTAAATCACTAGGTTAATTTTTAAATCAGTCTCTGCTCCAGTTAGTACCTTTTGGTTTGTGTCACGAAGCAATTTCAGACTTCACAAACCAGGCTTTTTCAAATTAAATTCAACAGGAAGATGCTCTCCAGGAGCACTCCTGCAGCTGATAAGGGGCAGTTAGCCCACAGCACTGGATCAGTGCTAGTCCCAAGTAAAGCCCTTGTAATCCTATTCTGGGAGCACTTGGTGATCAGCACCAGCTGGTTCAGTGCTCAGAGTGCAAGATCTCCTCACACTGTCTTATTTGCTAGTATAGATAAAGCATGGGAATTAATTAATAGTTTTTTTTAAAGGAGGGTGGTTTTTTGGATTGAAGTTGAAGGATGGAGAATAAGTGTGAAGTATTTATTGAGATGAATTTAAAGGAGTAGAAAAGCTTTTAATTTGAGTAAACTATTTATACTTGGATTTTTATTATTTTAATAAGAATAGATGAAAATCTTGCCTTCCTCACTGTTCACAAGGACAAGGGATGATTAGTCAGTGAAACATGTAGGGCACTTCTGTGAGATGGGGGATATTTAAAACTTTTTTTTTATAAAACTTCTTTCAACTCTTTCAGGAAGAGGGTAAATGCCAGCTGTATAAGTGATGGGAGTGGAGGTGGTGGTGGTTATTTTGCATTTGTCATTTCCCACAGAGGGCTTCCACTTTGCACACAAACATTTGTGTGTTTTGTGGACTAAGAAAGTGAAGGAGAATGACTCCACCCCCTGATAATCAGCACCAGGTCCCAGTCTGCACTCCAGTCTCTGGGGCAAAATGGGGCAGCTTTAGCAATTTGCATTGCACACATCTTGTTCTTAATAATGACAGTTAATCTGAGTGCCACTTCCAGGGCTGTATTTAAAGGAATGTTTAAAGAAAGTGATAGTTTGAATTCCACAACATTAAGCAAATGCAGATGGGGAGTGGGGGGAGGGTGAGGCAAGCCCCAAACTCAGTAATCAAGGGTATGTGAATGTATCACTTTCATCTTCCCTTCTACTGCTCCAGTTTTACTCTTCATCACATTCTATGGGTTCTTTTTAATCTGTCTCCTGGGTGATATATTTTTTCCCTGAGAGCTTGTTGTGCCATTGTGACGGTAGGGGATAGTGTGCCATTTTTCCTTTCCTGCCACTATTTATTCAGAAAGATGAATTGTGATTTTTGTGTGCTGTTTCTAGTTTGAGAGTGTGCCAAAGCTTTTTAGGGTTCGACATGCTTGGTGTCCTTTTGCTGTGGGGCTGGACTATACCTTTTGCAGTGATGAAGAGCTATTTGCTGTAGGGGGAACAGGAATCCAGCATATCCATGATGTTAGCAATTTTTGTAGGTCTTTTTTACCTTTAAATGGCATGAAAGCTGTGAAAGGAGCACTAGATGAAAGTACTGTCAATGGAAATACAAAACTATGTATCCTCACCAGAAGTTAGAATAAAGTCTTGTCATAAATGTTGTAAGTTTTATTTGGAACTAATTTTTTTTTTTTTCTCATAACATAGGATGCTACCAATTATTAAGGAAGTAAAGCAGAGAATAGGGATTCCTGGACACCTTTATTCAATCTGAATTAACTTCTTTAAAAGGGTTATTTTTGTATTTTATTTTTTCTAAATGAAAACGTTTTCTTTTGTGAGACAACTGGATAACTCAGTGTTTTCAGGCTTATAATTTTTCAGAGGTTAAATAATGCGGAGTAGCCAAAAAGGAAGAATAATAGAACTCCTTCTGGTTTTTATGTATGCATATAATCAAGGATCTTTATGTTCAAGCATACATACACAGTTACTTACAAAAATGTGAAGTTTATAATGACTTTGAGAACTTGTAGGATACACAATATAGCATAATTATAAAACAGAAACACATACTGTGATTTATGCTAATTTTATCTAGCAAAATCTTTTCATATTACTTTTAAAATTGCATCTTGTTTTCCAAGAGAAATTTGTTTGTGCTTACAGGTATATTTCCTCTTCTCTTGTAGTCTGGTTTAATTTCAACTGAACTTGAAAGGAGAGCAAAATCAAAGACGAGAGGGCTGTTTTGGGGAGATCCCATTAGGATTCCCTGCTGTGAAGGAGGCCCTGTGCTTGGAGCAGGGGCTTCCCTGTTTTTACCACAGCAGAATTTCAACAGCAGGTGAACAGTCCTGTTTGCTTCCTGGCCAGGGAATCCCTTGTATTTCCTGAAATGATTTATGCTTTAGATTCCAGAATTGGCTCCTCTTAGGACATAAATCCATTGGAAATTGCTCTGACTAGTTTTCCTACTTACAGAACTTCTTGTTATACTCCACCGTCATTTATTCCCCCTCACCTTGCCTGTTGAAGCCACCAGAGCAGTGAGGATCTACTCTTGCTTCAGAAAAATAAATTTTAGAAAGTGTGTATTGTTGAAGTTGTAGGTGGATCACAATGTGTAGAATAACTATAGAGAGAATAAATTGAGTTGATTAAGGGTTTTGTTTGATCATCTTGCTAAATTTATCTCAGAACAACTGAGCAATATTTGAAGAAATAAAAGCTTTACTTCAAAAGTTTTTTCTAGGTTACTTGAAAGTTTGGTGGTGTGGGTACCAACTTTTTACAGCTTTTCTCTATTTGTGTGTCAGTTTGCATGGAACTAGATGGAGGGGGGGAGAATCCTTTTGTGGCATTTGGTGTTGAATGACATGGGGAAGGAACTTTATGTGAAGGGTGGCAGAGCACTGGAACAGCTGCCCAGGGAGGTGTGGAGTTCTATGATTCTGTGGTATTTGTTAAACCATCAGGAAAACAATTTTGTTCTTTGGAAGGGAGATGTAGCTGAGAAAATAGTCTGCATTTATAATAAAGATTACTTACTACTTATTTTGTAGTGCACTGGTTTGAGGAGAAGGAGGTTTTTAATTTTTTTGGAAGCAACTCGAGGACCACACATTTAGTGGTAGTGATGTATTATTCAAGGGAGAAAAAGGTTAACCTCATAAAACAGTGGGAGAGATATTGAGCTCTTTATTGTTTCATGGAACAATACGTGAGGCAGATTAAAAATGTTTTGGAGGGCTGGAATCTTGGATGCTGGATGGTTTGATAAAGTACTCATGAGTTGAACAGAGCTGAATGTAAAGCACCCAGCTGCTCCATGCTGTGAAATGACATGTTCAAAGTGCTTACAACTGTACTTAGAGTTGGTGCTTTATGTGCAAGGCTTTTGGTCTTGGACAGAGCTTTGGAAGCTGTGCACTGCATAAATCCTGTGCTCTCAGGGAGTGAATGCTGAGGAACTGATATTTACAGATTTTCTGCTATGACAGATCTCTGACAGGAGATTGGTTGGAAGCCAACCCAATACAAAAGTTTGCTGATTGATCTGGTCCAAGGGGTTTTCCAGTACCAGCAGAATTATGTTCATATTTATGTGGTCCCTCAGCAGTTGCTGTGGAAAACCCTGTCTTTGCAAAACATATGCACTTAGGCTAAAGTTCTGAAAAATGTTTATCATGCTTCAAACAGAACATGCTGATATCTACTATGTGATTATTACAATTGTATTAATGCCTTTTGATAAGGCAGGGGATAACCTGTGAAATGTGATTGTCATCTTTGTTCAAGGAATGTAAACAATAGCAGTTGGGCCTTTTGGTAATGAATTTACAGGTTTATGCACTACTAGAACCGACTTCACTTCTTTAAACTGAACAAGACATGTTTTGGTACATTGAAATCTTCAAGCACAATGCCTTCCAGAACAGTCCATGTGGTATTTGTCCCCCTGCTGAGCAGGCATGCAAGTCATGACCTTGTGTGAAATCAAGAGGAGGCACAGGTCTCTGAGCTTAATGATTGTCTCTGTCTAAGAATCCTTGTGGAGCTTTAGGGAATAGGCAGGTAGCAAGGGGGGTGGAGAAATGAGCAAGTACTACTGGGCTTTTGCAGCCAGAACTGAAATTTTGAATTTTGCCTCAAATTCAACTCAAAAGTATTCTCTATCTTTTCCCCCCTTTTCTCTCTTGGATTTGCTGGAAATACAAACTGAAGAGGGAAGAGGTAGCTCGTCTTTTTGTTGAGCCAAAAGGTGTGGAGATTAGCTTGGGCTACCTTTGCCAGGCTACTTTGGTTGACCTATGGATTAATGAAACTGAGGCACAGACTTTTTTGGAAAACAACCCTTGAATATCCAAATGAAATTGTCACTGTCATCTGTTCTATATCTGCTCTTTACTGCCCAATTTCTGTGTGAGTGGAAAGCTGTGTTTCACTACCTTGTAAATATTTGTGCTTTACTAATTATTCTTTTCAGCATACTTCTTGCTTACCCCTGGGTATGTCAGGACTTTTGTATGCTTGCTTTTTTCTGTGGGGTTTTTATTTTTTTCTTTTTTTTTGGTTTAGTTTGTTTGGATTTTTTGTAAACATTGTTTATCAGACATTTGGCTTCTGTTCTATTTTCTTTTTTTACTTAAAAATATCATTCCAGATTGGAAATGTTTTCTTCCAAATCTTATGTTATAGGAAGTGATTGCTCTTCTAACAACATGTTTGCTTGTATGAGAAAGATGGTTCAACTTTCTGCTGTTGCATTTGCCACAAAATTCTATGTATGTGAATGTTAATGACCTATCTTTGAAATTAAGAATGAAATGACATTTATAATTTAAGTGTTGGATTTTTTTTCAAATGCTGAGTACTTTCTCTTGTTGGGAAAACATATCCTTTAATAAGCAATACTGTGCTTGTTTGGGGTTATATGATGTGGGTTAAGCTATTCAATTTAACTTGAATAGACACCTTCTGACAATTGTCTGCATCTTGCTGAAAAATGGTTCTTAAGTTCTTTTTTCTTGGAAGATAAATATAATGCTACAGCTTTTTTTTTAGATAATAACTACGCTAAGTGCTATTTTACCTATTTAAAAACAAGGTATTTTTAGTCTTCTTACACTTGTTCAGCTGATCTTTTAAAAGATAGAGATGAATGCTGTACAAAACAGAAGTGAATACCTTAGTTAAAAAAGATAGATGAGATTTTAAAAAACAAGGAAGTTAATATGATAAAAGCATAATTTTGAACTAGAAAGATTTGTTCTTCAAGATGTGTATCTTAAAATGATCTGGAGAATACATCTTCTTAATAGCAAAATATTTATTTATAAAATTCTAAAGCCCTCTGAGGAGAATGTATGATTAAGTCAAAGATCCTAATCTATCTGTGTAGCTTAAAGCTTGTTTGATCAGAGCTGAATCTCTGTAGTTGCACTTTATTCTCATGAAGCAGTATAAAATCTATTTATTTGAAGTTCTAGATTTGTATTTATCCTCTCTTCCCTGTAAATAACCATAACCACTTAGTTCAAGTATTTTAAATACAAAAGAAAGAGGAGAATTAGAGAGAACCCATTCTAGATATTGGAAGAAAGGTATTCTAGGTTTGTGTGGGGAGTTTTTATTGCTAAGTTAAAATTTTCTTCTTTGTGATAGCAGAAATGAGTAGTAATCTATGGCGTTAAAATTTATGATGCTCTAGATTTGACATTTTTGTGAAATTTCTAATTCTCCCTAAGTTTTTGCTTACCGATTAAAACCCATTTTTTAAATAAAATGTTTGTTAAAAATTGTTCTTTTTGTACTATGTACTTAGAAGAAATTATAACGTTGATGTTATATTCTGTAACATAGGCTATAAATGGAATCAGAAGTGTCCAAATGTATCTTAAATGATTAAGCACTGTCCTGCCAAGCTAGTTTATTCCTCATTCTTTTATAGAATGGAGGAGTTGAAATATTCTATGGATTTTTTCCTGTTTGTTTTTAATCTGATAATTTCCTTCTTCCCTGCTACCTATAAAGCCTCTCTTCACTAATAACTGGACTCCAAGGGAGGGGAAAATGAAAACTTATAAATTTTAAAAGATCTCATAAAAGAGATGTAAACCAGCCTTATGATCTATAAAAATGTTACAGATTGTAAATCATCTATCTGGGGACCTTCCAGAGTGAGATGCAAGCATTGCTGCTTATTGGGCAGTTCCCATCTCTAATTGCATGGGGGTTTAGGATGCTAAAGCTATAACCTGTAAATGGAGCAATACTTAATGTGGTCTGTTCTTTGGTTTTTTTTTTTGTTTTGGTTTTTTTTTTTTTTTTTTATTTTTTTTTCTTTTCTTGAGCTAAGACTAGTGTTTATGATTTTAAAATCTGGGGTTGGAGCAGTGGACTGGAATGAAACATTGTGGTAAACAAACCTTGTAAAAATCTGTGGATTTTTCAGGGATTTAGGGTTGTTGGAGATGTTAGGGTGAATATAGCTTCTATGGGATGTCATATATTCAAAAATATTAGCAGTATATTAACAGAAGATTAAATGTTTCAACTCCATCAGACTCAGGATTCTTGCCTTTTGCACACTTCTGTTGGTTTAATAGAAACTCCTGTTGTCGCTTGGAACAAGAAAATCAGTTGTGTTCTTCACAATTTTTAGGTCCACTGCCCCTATTTTGAGGTCCACTAGCCCTATTTCCTTTTACTTAGAAGGTGTTACTTGTTAATTTTTTGCTTTGTTAATTTTTATTGCCTTGTGTAAAAAGGCCTTGATTAACCAAAGGGAAAATTGTAACCTGTGAATCCAGATGCAGGTTGTAATCTCCAAGTTTTGTCCATGAGCTGCCTCAGTCCTCGGGGAATTGCTGCAGGAGAGATGAGGTCACTTGCTTGCTGAGGTCTTCAGCTTCTCTGTGGAGAGGTATAAAGGTGACAGTTCTAATGAGGGTGTTTTTCTGTGGGGTTGTGCTCAAAGCAGCTAAATGCAATCACCCCTTCCCGACATGTCAGAGCAGACCCCAGAGAGCAAAGCTGGTGAGATTCTGCTGTCAGAGTTGAGACCATTTAGCACCTCAAGATCAGGCATCCGATACCAACCTTTGTGTGGTGTTGACTTGGACAGAATTCAAACTACTGACCTATAGAAAACAAACAAGCACCTTTTTTTAGTAGAATTTTTACTGCCAAGGTTCTCTTTAGAGCTTGGCAATCTGGCTGCCACTAGCAGTCTTTGCACTGCAGGCACAGCACTGATCTTCCCCTTGTGTGTGTGATGCAGGAAGGCAACAAGGCATGCAAGATGGCTGTGCTCTCCAGGAGAGCATCACTGTCTCGTTTTGTACGGGAAAACTAAAGCTCCAGATGACTACAGATTATGTGCAACTCAAATCAGTCAAGTCTTTGTTAGTTTGAAAAGCTTTTGTGTTTTTCTGAAGTCTTTATCTGTGTAAATTGGTAGAGATTCCTGATCATTCATCAGTGGAGATTGAATGGTGATGGAGAAAAAAATTTTCATTTGACAGACTTTCATATGACAAATTGAAAAAGATTGTCACTCTGGGGTGTGGTGGGGGAAGTGGGTGGGAGTAAAAGAGGAAGGAGTCTGAATGTATGTGAAATTCTATGGTCTTCATCACTGCATGCACTTCACAATGTCATTGTTATCTAAGATAAAATGGATACTAAGGAAAAAAAGGATTCTTCTCTGTTGTGAATTCTGAAAACACCCATGGGAGGTTATACTTCCCTCCCAGTACAATAGGAGTAGAGTTTAAAATAATTTAGACAAGTGAGTTTCAGTTCTGATGTTAGAAAATTTTTAGTCCTTGCTTGTTAGGGGACTGGAGGGTTGTTCACAGGTGTCTGACTTTCTCTTTCAACAAAACTGCTTCTGTGCTAGGAATTGCTGGATCTTAACCTACAACTGCTAATTATCCCAACCAACTCTGCTGTGCTATTCCTGAGGCTGGATGTCCAAGAGGACACTTGTCCAGCTGTGGTTGTGCCTCCCCAGCCCATGTACTGAAGACATCAGTAACTGAGTCTGAGAAATTCTTTGGCTGTTGGCGTGGAGCAGGAGGGTTGTGCAGTGGATTTTATTCTCAGCACAGCAGTGTGGCATGACAAATTTGTTGCTTTTCTTTCTTTCTTGTATTTTTAGTTCGAACAAGCTTTGGCCATATGTAAGTAATTTCTATTGAACTGAGTTTTCTGTTGGCATAATGGATAAACAAAATGCAAGGTTAATAGACCAGAGGATTATACAGTAGGACTGCATCTTCATATTACGTTCAGAAAAATGCAGAGTCTTCCTCGTTTTTGTGTTTTGTTTGGTTTTTCTTTCTTCTCTGATTTAGTGAAAACTTAGTTTTCATTGCAAGCCTGTTCCTGAATAAGTCTTTATCACATTTCCACCCAAAACTCCTTGGTGATCTAACCTACTCCTGCAGTGAATCAGCCAGTTATGACTGATGTAGAGTTAAAGAATCAGGTGATTGGTGGTATAAGAAGCTGAGTTCCCCACTCCCAAACACACTGTTACCTCATATAGAGGATATTGATTCAAAAATGGCTATCACAGAACACTTTTCAATTATACACACCTGTTCCAGATACTTAAATATGGCCAAAAAGCTTTTCCTGTAATGAAGATTGCATTTTTTAATGGTTTTTGCCTTTTGGAAATAGTCTCTACTCTCACCTCCATGCTGGTGATGGTTCAGATGGAGGAATATACTTTATTTTCATCTCATAGAGAGCACTGAAGAGTGCTGGGCTGTTGAAAGTACCAGTATCTGGATCAGATATTTTCTTATTGATGTGACAAAACTGCGTGCCAGGTTGCAAGCACAGGGAGACAGATGAGCCAGAAAGGTTAATTACTTCTCATTTTCTTACCCTTATGTTTATTTCAAATGCTCATCTCTTTCAGTGCCTGAAGGTGGCCAATTAATCTTCCATGCTTTTGTTTCTACCCAAAAGCATGGCTGTGGTGTGTCTGGCTGTTCCTGACAAAGGTGTGAAGAGTTCTGTAGTGAGGAAGAAGACCAAAAAGCACAGAAAACCATTTTGCTTTCAGAAGCCTTTTTGAGGGTTTGTTTAAAGTTAAAACATGTAGTGATCTTAGCATGAAAGTTCTTCCACCAGGAAGATTGAGGGTTATGCTTGAAGAGAACCATGGTCTCTACCTTTCTTCAGAACAGAGTAATTTCATTCCCTGCAAGTTGTATTTAGAAGGAAGGCTTTCAAATAGAGACCCAGCCCCAGGGAGCCGAGTCACCTCCCTGAGTCCATTGTCTGTACTTCTCAGCTTTTCTGCTGTTAAATGGTTTGCATTGCTGTGGTTTTGTCACTGCAAGCTCTGACTCTCCCTAGCTGTATGGAACAGGTGATGGAGCTCTACTTGTTCTTTCACTATTTATCTTTATAGCTCCATGAAAACAGGGTAAATCAGTGTGACTTTCTCCTGTGGTGCCCTTCAATCTAAAATAAGATGTGTTTGTATGTGGGGTTTTTTTAATGCTTGTTGCCCTCTATTGCATTTTCTGTCATCTGGAAATAGGTTGAGAACCTGTGCAGAGAATGAAATTGTCTAACAGCAGAGCTTCCTGACTTCTGTCACAACTAACTGGTTTTTCCATGTCTGCTACACCAGAAACAAAAATAACTTATTAAAACTAATGTAAGAAAAAACTTTCATTTTTATTCTTTTTAAATTTCTTGTCCTTTTTTTTTAAAAAGTAATTCCATACTGCAGAGTGGTGTTCATGTTGCTCATGTTCAATTTCACTGTGAGAAAGTTGCTTCTTAGCTGGCAAAGAATCAGTAATTTGTCAGAAAATGTATGTCAAAACGATGTCAGCATGAAGTCACCATGCAGAATGAAAAGTTCAGGAAGTTTAGTTATTAGAAATGGTGTCTGGCAAATAAAGAAAGGTGAAGTATTTTACAGGAGGCCCTCGCAACTTACGGAAAGGGATCTTTTGGTGATCATCATAAAATAATTAGATTTTAAAATATTTTAATAATTTTTTTAAATAGCTGACCTCTTTATTCCTGTTCCATCTTTTCCTTTGCACTTAAGAAGTATTATTCAGAACAATCAATGATAGGCCCTTTAGGACAGATCCATTTCCTGAAAGGTATAGTTGCAACAATACTTCACAGTGCTGTGCCAGTGGTGTGATGTTAAAAAGGAAGAGAAACAAAATAGTAAAATGTGTTTTTGATGCAGGTACATTGTTCTTAATGGGAATTCTAAGCAGTCCTCTCAATGTAGCTCATAGTTTATCTTAAATTCATTGAAGGAAGCTCTTTAACAAGTTGGTTACTCAGGAAAAGTGGTTTTGGTCAACCAATATGATGAAATTCTGTGAAAATGGATGTTCTGTGAAGCTCTGAATGATTCTTCACTTCCAGGGAAGTGAGGCTCCCCTGGATTGACAGACCTGGTCGTAAATCTGACAATTTACATTGTGTTGTTCACTTTTGTCCAGGGCAGAAGTGATTTCAGGTGAGGGAATGCTGAATTGCTAACATGCAAGTACCTGGAAAACTTGGCTTACTCTTCTTTGGGTAAGATGGAAGGCTAGATCTCCAAAATTGAGAAACTTTACTGTATGGCTACTCACCTCATGAGATGAGGATATGCTTTGTAGGCTTTGTCATGTTTGTCCTGGAGGAAGGATGTGGTGATGGAATGACTGCATTGAGCACAGGTGGTTTCAGTAGTACTCTAA
This sequence comes from Melospiza georgiana, assembly GCF_028018845.1. Classification (NCBI taxonomy): domain Eukaryota; kingdom Metazoa; phylum Chordata; class Aves; order Passeriformes; family Passerellidae; genus Melospiza; species Melospiza georgiana. The sequence goes on along the minus strand of NC_080437.1, from coordinate 10,402,544 downwards.
TAAGCAGCATGCTGGTTGTTGTGAAATATGTGTAGTCTAAAAGGATATTTATTTTCAAGATATGATCTGCAAAAATGTGGAATTATTTCCAAATACATTTTTGGCTGCCTTTGCTTTTTGCCTCACTTTTGGAAGGCATTCATTGATGTCATGCTGTGATGCAGAATATCATGCAACAAGAGAGCTGGGAAAGAGGCTATCTGCTATAGGATTTGGTTTCATATGTATTTGTTCTTTGTTGTTGCACTCTGAAAGTTTAATCTGTTGAGGCCTTCCCTTAATAAATACCATTTTATCAGAGCTATAATGCTGAGGTTGTGAAAAATGGTTGTTTAGCAGGTAGAATGATGGGCATGGACTTGGGAAATTTATTCAGCTTTGTCTCTCCTTCTTTGACTCTTTGGATCATGAAATGTCCAGTTTACTTTGTCTGTAATTAAATCTCTTCCTCTTCAGAACCAGGTTGTTATTACTGTTTTAACTGTTTCAAGATCTGTTTGAATGTCTCATACAAGAATGTACTGTTTTCCCCCTCTTCAAGTTGCAATTTAATGGGCCTTTCTATTGTTGCTTTATAAAAAAAGAGAGACCTCAATTGTGCTTTTTTGAATACTTTCCCATTCCAGCCAGGAAATTTCCCTGGACTTGAATTTGATTCATAGCTGTGAAGAAACCTGAATTTTCTTACTTATTCTCATTCTGCAGTAGAAGCTAAGATTTGAAAAGCAAGACTTCTCAGACCCTTTTTCCTGCAGGCCTTTGATTGTTGAATACAGGGCTGGTCTTTACTGGACAGGATTTAGAATGGATGTAATGAAGCTGGTGGGGAATGGTGAAAGATTTCTGTACAGAGTAGGAGAAAGGAGTGGCAAGAGCACTGTGATGTGGTTTAGGATATCATCAGCCTCACTGGTAAAGGAGACTGCTAGTCAAATGAACGAAGAATAGGAGCTACTTCAGGTCTTGCAAATGAATAAAAGAGGAATGATAGTTTATTAAAGGCCTCTGAGGCTGAAAATGGACACATTTTCATTTTCAGCCTGTTACAATCTTGCAGTTAATCGAGTTAGCATGCAGAAGTCAGTACTTATTTATTGTAATGTTCTTCAACTTCAGTGCTTTTTAGATTGCTGTTTAACACACAGTAACTGTTATATTTAGTTTTAATTAATCATACAGTCATGCACACTAGAAATATGATTTACACATTATTCAGTGTAATGATTCCAAAGTTATTTTTCTGGGCATTTCAATTGTTGGTTGAAAGTAACATTCAGAGTAGTTGTTTGGCTTTTCATAAGAACTGCTTCTAAGCCAGCTGTATTGACCCATCACTCTTCTCTGTCTTCCCTACTTCACGCTAAGGTTTTTAATCTGGAAAACCAGGATTGAATTGTTACGTTCTACTACTTTGAAACCCTGCCAGCCTGAACTCGGTAATCTCAGAAGAATTAAGAAAAGAGTGGACGGACTCTGTCACATTGATTCACATCATTTTAGCTTGTCATCAGGTCACAGGCTAGAGGAATGATTGCATAACTGCTACAGCAGAGACATAGGCATTGTCATTAAGGAACTGTGAACCAAACAGGCTGCTCAAATATGCTTGTGTGCAGCCCTTGGGATGATGCTAATCACCAACATCTCTGTATGCTGGAGGTCTGAAGTCACCATTAAGCCACTTTTTTCCCCCAAATTCTACTTTAATGAAGTCAGAAGGAAAATCCTTAGGTATAAACATTGATGTGAAACTCTTCAGTGGCACTATGTAAGTGAAAAAATTGCTTTGCAATAAGGAGGCAATGCTGTACTCCTTCTGGAGACACTCTTGTCATGTCTGTATGTATTATACACCTCTAAGTACACTGACCAAGATCTGAGCCTCCATCCTCATTTGGGAGAGCTCAGCAAGGTATGTGGTTGCTTTTGATGGTGAATTTGGTTTCCTGTACCTTCTATCCATGCAGATAATGGGCAGACAAGAAGTCACTCAGTAGAGTGTTGTGGGCTGTGTGCTCCTAATGGGGTGGCTGAGCTGGAAGCTCTAAGGAAAAAAAATGCCCCAAAAGCTTTGGACTGCTTGTTGTCAGGGGTGACCTTGCTTGTTGCATTTGTTCACAAGTTTTCATGTGTTTGGCTGAATTTGAAAAAACAAAATTGTGGAGATCTGTTGGGAGAAAGGGGAAGGATTCTCTTTGCAGCTCTGAACTCTAATTATTTGCATCTACGCTACTGTGAACTTCCAGATGGCATGATGCTCTGTGATTTTCCAGTGCAGTGCACCCTTTGGGGAATTTTCCTGAGGAACAATGAAACATATTTGAATTTGCATTCTATCCTAGTACCCTGCAAATGCCTTGTAAGCAAGACTCCCTTGTCTGGCAAAAAGTGTCTGTAAATTAAGAGCAACTTAGGTCAGGAGTCCACCTGCCAAATTAACTTAGTTTCATTCAGCAGCCCCAACAGATTTTATTTAGCAGGCAGTCTGTTCCACATTTGGATGATCTGCTGACATCATGTGCTTTCTTCCTCTAAATCATCCTGGATGAAACCTGGGGTTTTATGATGCATTGAACACATATGCATTCTCTCTGTCTGTCTCTCTCTCTAACCTGCAAGCAAGATGGCTCTTGCTTATTTTAGGTAAACCAGCTCTTTTTATATGTACACACAAGTGCTCATTGTAAATACTTTATTTGAAGAGTCTAAGACAGAACACACACTAGCATTCATATTTACAAGTTTTCAGGCTCTTACTGCAAAATGTTATGTTATGGAACAAGTGTCTGGCTATTTCAAATATTTGCACCTGTGGTTTCTTAGCTTAAAGTTTCGTTCCCTCACCTTTCTTCTTGCATAATTTTTTTCTTCCATTAAGCTTTCCATATGCTTTTTGTGCTTATTTTCCCCTATAAAGGCATACTCTGCCCTGAGTGATATTACAGGTGGTAGGGAAACTCTAGCTAACAGTGATCTTATAAATTGGATTTTTTTTTAAATATAAAAATTAGGATCTAGAATTTTAGTAACAAATGGAATGGTTTGCCCAGAGATGGGGGAGTCACCATCTCTAGGGCTGTTTAAAGAAAGACTGGATGTGGTACTTAATGCTCTGGTCTAGTTGATATGGTGGTGGTTGGACTTGATGGTCTCAGAGGTCTTTTCCAACCTAATTGCTTCTGTGATTCTGTGAGATAGCCTGTTTTCATCTGTCATGTATTAAAAGTAAGGAGGGAGATGTGGGAAGTAGTGGGCAGACTTACCAACAGACATCTTGCTTTTAGGTTTATGATTTGAAGTCAGGGTCTATAAGAATTTCCATCCCAAGAAAGCTACACATGCAAATCTACACTCTTCTTTATCTCCAGGTGCAGCTGGTTGCTCTACTGAGGTAGATTTGATTCCTCAGTCATAGAGTTTTCCCATTTGAACAAAGGCAGCTCATTCTCCAACTTTCTCTGATAGAGTCTCCTCTCTGCTTTTATACTTGATTGAAAAATTGGGGGAATAATGTATTACATGTCAGCATAGCTTTGAGTTTCCTTTCCTGGAGCTGGTTCCCAGCTTCAAAAGGTCTTGGAATCAATATGTTTATTTCATAACAATACTTGAAGAAGAGAATTCAGCTCTTTGTGAGAGAGGATTTACAACTCATGTAGTGCCTGGGCAGTGGAATTGCAAAATTGAAACTACTGTCTGACTACCAAAGGGATAAGCCCAATTTCAAATAGGGGATTTATGCTTGTCCAGCTGTGCATCTACTTTAGGGCTACCAGTACCCTGTCAAGTAGCTGGCTTCTTAATGATTTGAAAGATGTCCTCATGGTAGGAATTGCAGTGTAACTGTCCTATTTTTCAATATGTACAAACAGCTTATACAATTCTTATTTCCAAAATAAGATAAGTTCCTTTAAAACAAACAAATGCTCCATTGCTTTTCAAAGTGAAATCTAGTCGTGACAATGAAAATCCCTCTGTTTGTGTGAGGTTACTTTGAATGATGATGGAATGGAATTGTAATAATACAAGAATTCTTGCTTTTACTGCCAATACCCTTGAGTTTTAGCAGCCTTACAATGTCCTCAAAAATCAGCCCAGCCCCAAGTAGTTCAGGACCTCATCTTGGGTGATAGAACTTAATAAGCCAGAATCTAATGCTTGTATATTGTTTGAATCATGTATGCTGTAATTTAGGAACTGTAGGCAAGAGGTTGAAGGTCAGGTCTATTTACAAATAAAAATTCAAGAGCTTTTTCTTCTTTTCTGTGGTGGTAAGGAGCAGAAAAAAAATGTTCTGTATGGCAGCAGGTGAGAGTGTGAAACATCCTCACTGTTCAGGTGGACTTAGTCTGCCAGTGGGGATGTGTAATTAAATTCCTGCATGCAGGATGCAGTACAGAAAGACTAATTTTTTTTTTTTTTCTGGTAGTGTCTGCACAGAAATGTACTTGGAAGTAGAAAAAAGATCAAATGCTGTTCTGTCTCATCTTCCTCTTTTTGCAGAATGTCTGTACAGCCATGCATTTGGGGAAGGGCTACTGTTGCAAGACTTCTACTCAGTTACTGGGCCAGCCTGTGGTATATTTGAGATGTGGCTTTATTTATACTGTGGTTTTGATGTCTGTTAGGGAAGGAATAGTAAAGTCCTCAGTCCACTTCAGGTCAGAAGTTAAAGCTGTGTGGTAGCTCTAGCTTTATACAAGAAGTAGCCTGTAAAAGAATGGACGAGTGTTTTCTATACCTGTTTCCATCACCTATAACCTCCTCTCTTCTTTGTCCACCCCTTGCCACCTACCCTGTTTGTTTTGCTGCCAGAGGCAGTTTACCTGTGGCTTGATGCCAGTGAGTAATGAATAAAATGAAAACCTTCAAATGTGTTTGCAATTAAAAACGAAGGCTGGCTAATGTGCTCTCTGTGGTTTATTCTGGTGCCCATGAGATTTGATCGGGTTAGTTGCCTATTTTTATTTTATGTGATTTTGTCTGTGGGTTTTGTGACCAACTCCAGAACATTAATTTAAAGGAAACTTTATAACTGGCAATGTGAAATAGGACTGTTTTTCAAAGGTGTGGTTGAAATAGAGAATTAATGAGTAGAATTAATATCTTCTGCCAAAAGAATTGTCTTACTGGGTTCTTAAGCACTAAATTTAGGGAAAGACTCTCTTGCCCAGCCTCACTGGATCAATGCATTGAGTTGCTATAGGTGTGGCCAGGTGTTTCCTTCAGACCTGGGTAGACACAGGATACAAGCAGCAGCTTGTATCTTCACTGGGGGAATTGGGAGCAGTGACGGCTTCCCCTGGTTATCAGCAATTCCAGCAGAACCCTGTAAAAAAGCATTTTGTTTCTGATCCCTTGATACCTGACATCTGTGTGGTTTTTCCCTGTGCAACTTTTGTGCGGGGTCATGTGCCAGTGTTGAGGATAAACATTTCTTTTCGAGATGCTTTGTGGGCATGAGTAAATTGTGCAGTTTTCATTTGCTGTGGATGATAGAAACCAGACTTGCAGGTGTGTTTCCAGACTTGAGGAACAATGCAGCAGGTACTTCCAGCGTCTGCATTCTACAGACTCGCTGCTCTGTCTGCAAAGCACCAAGGGCACCTGTGGCACTGCATGCAGAGCAACTGCGGCATAGAAACCACTTTGTAAATGAAATTCCAAGCCTCACACAGTTGCTTGTACTGAGGAAGAATTAGGGATAGCTAACTAGGACAGAAAAATTGTTCCTTGTTATATTTGTATGCCCTGCCAAACAGGGTTCTGCATATAAACAAGCATTACTGCATAATTACAAGATACGTGGAAACGTTGAAAATATATAATCCTGTTCTTTATTGCGTCAAAGTATTTGTGATTTTTTTTCTGTTGCAATCTTTCACATAGAACATTTCAATTTTTTTTATGTTTTATGCATAGTCCTAGGAAGAAGACTACTTGAGAGCTGCCTGCAGTTATCAATACTCACCCATTTTATTGTGGCTGTGGTGACTAATGCTTTTGCTTACTTGCCTATATATAGTGCTTGAGTAAAGGCCAGGGTTTAATTAAGATTCTAAGTCTTATCTTAATATGCATAATTCAGTAATTATTGAAATTATTTCCTTCCTGCCTCATCTATTTGTTATTGTAATTCACGCTTAATAATTTGAGAGGTTCAGAACTGTTGGCAGAAATTCAGTGTTTACATGGGTTAATTTACTGGTTTAATACTGGTCTGTGAATTGCAGATGTCAGTTCTGCCCCTTCTATTATGAATTTATAATCAAAATATAAAAATTAATACCAAATTACAGACATAGATATTTTAAAAATCAATGAGATGATACAACATAAATAGTAGTATTAGGTTGCTGAGTGACTAGATCAGCCAACCAGAATGAAATGAAAGTATTGTGGGAGAGGATGTTGAAGTAGTAAGCAAAGTCCTTACAAAGCACACTATTTTGTGCAGAAAAGGGTGTATATTTTTGAAGCCTCATTTATTGTTTGAGCCTATACCTTCTGCTTTTGTTGGCCATGGGAGTGGGAGGATGTAGTGGCTCAAACACTACACAATCATTCCTCCCCCCTTTTAATTTCCAGCTGCAGCCTCCTTGTTGAGCTGTGTGGATGAGGTGGTCTTTGGGTCTTTGCTCTAGGAGGCAGGGTGGTGAAATGCCTGTGTGCTGCATGCCTGGATCATAAAGTATGAACAGACTGTCCCTTTGAAAACTGGGAGCAGCCTTCAGTGATCTGTAGAGCTCATGTGATGTTTTTCATTACTGTTGCTATGCTCCACGGTACCTGCAACAAAAAACATAATTGAGACCAGCAGAATGCCTTGTCTACAGGTGCAGAAAAAGTACCCCTGTGTACAATTAAAAAAGGCAAAATACCTCCTGACATCTTCCCTCCTTCTCCCCTACTCTAACTCCCTCAGGTTTGATTTGGAAGTAATATAGCTCCATCTGGCAGTGGAGGTCATGTGAAGTAGCTGGTGTCAGAACAGGTTGAATCCTTTAATTTGCAAACTGCTGCCTAAAAGTACCTAAAAATCAAATACAAATGATGCACTGTGGTTGTCATCCTGGGTTATAAATAGCACTACAAAACTTTTGGGCATTGCATACTCTACCCAGAATCTGTTACTGTGGTTATTATTTTGGAGGCTTTAAAAAAAACACTGGAAGGTCAATAGTTAGAAATCATAGAATCCTGCTTGTGAGTCCAGAATGTAACACTTTCAGTAGCTGTGTAGCCTCAAAGCAGGATGCAACTCTGGGATAGAAAAAGAGACTTGTATTAAGCAGGTAGTGGGAGGAGGTAAATTTTTCAAACTGTTTAGATTAGAATGATTTGAAGTTAAAATCCATATGCTGTGCGTATTCCTCAGTCACAAGTTCCCCAGGCATTCTGATTGAGGTACAAATAATTTGAACAGTATCTTGTGAAAATTGTTCTGGTTTTTTCCCCTTTTTTTTCAATTGTGGGTCTTGATTAAATACTTGGGCTTGGAGTTTCTAATGTGCTTAGTGCAAATAGGAATTCAAATAATTTAAAAACCCACAAGTTTAGTTAGAAATTTTTGCAGAGACAAAAAAATAAAGGTGGCATTTGTAGCTTACTTTAACTAAACTTCTACTTATTTTATGTAGTACAACACAGCAATGCTGATGTATATATGTGATCAGGTGCTACATTAAAGAATTTGAAAACTTCCATGGTATTACTCTAAGCAAGGTGGTCGATCCATTATAATTCAAGAGAAGAAAATGTACAAAACCCACAAAATATCTCAAAACTTTCGGATTCAAATGAAATTAGGAGAAACTTGAATAGGACTATTATGGTTTATGCTTTCCAAATGCCTCAAGAAATGTTAATGAATTGGTGATGTTATTGTAGTAGAGCAGGACATGGAACAATATTCACTTAAGAGTAGTTGAGGGTTATGTAATTTTCCAAGGGATATGGCTGCAGTGTAGAGATGACCTGCAGGAAGGCTGCGTGGTGACAACCTTCAATGAACTACATATTTCCTCAAACTATGAAACTTGTATTTTTTTCTGATAATAGAAGCCTGAAAATACTACCTGCCACTCTTAAAATTTGTTAGAATTTCAGTTGTCTTCTCTGAAGCTAACCTAAAGGTTAGAGAGAAGAATTTATGTCCTGTTAATGAGAAGCTCAAGACTGGTAGTCAGTATTTCTTTGAGGTCTGAATTTTAGGATTAGTTATAAAAGCTACAGAGAATTAGTCAAGCCTGAAGAGGGTTTTCTTCCAGGCATATTCCCCTAGGATTGCTGTAAAATAGATGACTTTGGGTTAGTTTTTCAGATTGTTATGACTTGGTAACATTTGATTGTAGGGCTATTTTTGGAGAGTGGGCAAGGGACAAGTCGTCGTGCTTTTGCTGTAAGGACTTTTTTGTTGTTATTTAAGTAGTGCTAAGTAAAGCTCTTCTATTTCCATCCACATTTCCAAAACCAGACTGTGAAATGTGCTTTAAGCATCTATATTTTACAAGGAGTCTCCTGGGTAAAAAAAAAAAGAATAAAAGCAGTTTGGTTGCCATAGAGATTGTCGTGCTCAGTTTGCTCCATACCCTGAGGTGTGTGGAACTTAGGACTGAGCTACTCTTGCAAAGCAACAGGTCTTGGTTCCTTTTGTGCTTGCTGCCCTTAGAATGCAGCAGTAATCCAATTGTTCTGAGAGGGAGCTTTTCTATTCCTTCCGTCCATCCCTAGTGCTTATCCATTATGGCCAGGGCCTATTGCTTCAGGCTAGAAAACTAAGGTGAAGTGCTGCTGTGGCAATAGGGAAGGCAGTTAGAATGCAGAGAAGGGACTTGGTGCTGAAATGGGAGTCAGCATGGTTAAGTGGAAGCTTTGGTTCCTGCAAACAAGACCCAGGAAGGGAAGAGTCATTGTGATAGAAGGAAAAGTCATGGCATCATCTTGCCTTCTCTGCCTTTGTCACGCTCTTAAACAGCCAGTGTGATGCCAGTGCCTTTACTAATGGCAGTTTTAAGATCAGCTCTGGGAAGGAAGTTTGCCTCAAGGCGACCTTGTGTGTTTCTTGTTTGGTGTAGAGAACAATAATTTGCTGCTGTAAGGGCTGTGACTCACTGAGAACATTATTGAGTGCTTTGTGGGGATGGAATGGGAAGCAGGTTTCCATGAAGTCCGTAATTATGAGTCTGATCTTTGAATTCTGCTGCTCTGTCAGAGTTAATCCAAAACACAGCGAGGTAAATGCCAAGACCCCAGTGCCTTGGTCAGGACTTTTCATCAAGCTGTTGAGCTGAGAAGCCTGTAAGCTTTGCTACTGGCAGTCCTCCTCCAGACAGTGCACAGTGACTTGTTCCTGTCTTAGCTCCTTAATTGCTTTCTGCCTTCTTTAAAAACCAAAGCGATGATGAAAACCACCTTGCCAAGCAAACCCCAGAGAATGCTCTGTCTGGTTATGTCCATTCTTACATTAGGCAAGAAGAACGTGGTTTCATCCAGTTCAGGTGTTGATGATAGATACTGAAGAGAACATCAGAGAAAAACTTGAGCAAAATCTGTCATGTCAGGACAAATTTACCTGGCAAGCTTTTAGAGTGACAGATTTACACTCTGCTGTGTGGTATGTCTTGGACTTCTCTTGAATAGACCTGTTGCAAGCCCATCTGCGTTTGTTCCAAAAAATGTCTGCTGAAGAGTTACCAATTTTTTTTCATTTCTTTGATAGTTTACTTTAATTGCTTTTCTGTAGTTCATTCCAATTTCAGGTTAATTGTGTACAATTTGATGACAGTGTGCTGTGTCTACTAAATGCAAATTCTCCAAAGGCTTCAAGAAGCATTTCATTTTAATGAAAATGCCATTTGGAAGGGAGATATGCGGTTTTAAAGCAGAGGTCAATTTTGGCAGCTAATGAGTTGGTGTAAATGAAAAGAAATATCTTCCTGAAGGACTTTTTTTTTTTTTTTTTTTTTTTAAGATTAGAAAACCATGGGTTTTTTTTCAGTCAGGCCTTGCAGTGACTTAGAAAAGATTTTTTTCTTATAGCAGGAGAGCCTACTTTGGCAAAGCTTCATGAACCTGCCCTCTTTTTGCTGCAGATGACAAGGGCTGCTTTTCTTATGGCCATGTAACTGATTGGTCAGAGCCATGTATAGAGGGGTGGGGGCATGGAAGGAGTAGAGTAAGCAGAAAAGAAGCTTATGTGAGTACTTTGAATAATCCATGGAGACTGAGTAATTATGTATGACTTTTAATGAGATGAAGATGTTGATGGTAGTTAATGGGATTTTTCTGAAGCAAGAAGAAAATTGATGCTCAAAAAACTAAGAAAATGTAATGTGTATCTGCAGTTCTGTGCTAGCTTTTTAAAAAAATATACAGTGTCAAGTTGAAAATATTTAAGACTTATTCACTTGTCAAGGAAAAATAGTATCAACTGAAAGGGTGATGATTTCCAATTTGTCTGTGGGAAATGACCTTGCTGCATGCTTTCCCCTCTTTAGAGAGACGATAAATCCCTTTTATTCTACATGGTCCTTTTATCCTGTCCTGTTCATTTGTTATTTGCCAGGAAGCAGATAGGATTTGAACATTGCCTCAGCCTGGACATAGGGAAAAGTGGTTTTTAATTACCCAAATGGAGTGGAAAAGTTTGTATCCCATTAGCAATCCTCAAAGACTAAAGCACCATAAAGTGTAATCACTTAAGAATCTGTGTCTATAGTATAAAGCACATTTGAATGAATGCCAATGAATGAGGTCTAAGCAGACCTAGACCCAGTTATAAAAGTCCTTGGGTGTATCTAAAGTGTTTGGTTTAAGTTTCAGAAACAAACATCAAAAAAAACCCAGTAAAAAATGGATTTTTATAGCTAGTCTGTTTTCTCAGATGGAAAGTAATTTCCCCCTTTGAAGGAAGTCTTGTACCATAAGCAGTATATTTGATGATTATCAATGACATTTAACTGGTGGGCTCGTTCCGGAAGATTTTTTTTCTTTTTGGTGAAAAATTGTTCTCCTAACAATGTTTGGTGCCATGACTTTTTTTTTCCTCTTTTTAAGTAGAAACTGTGGAATGTGAGCAACAGAATACAGATTTTTTTTCTGAAAGAAAACTTCTGGCAAATGATTGAGCTGTGACAGGGAGGTGCCAAATGGGAATTAGGTGCCCAGTTCTCAGTGCCTTTGAGTATCTTAACTGCTGTTTGTTCTTTTGCTAATCTCTCTTTTTGATCCGAAGTAATTGGCTTCTGCCTGTGTATCTTTATCTCCTTCTATGAGGCATGTGTGAATGTGTGGTAGGGAGATTCAGACTGCTATGGAAAAGAGCATCAGCTGTGTGCTGGCAGCATGCTGAATGTGGCCTGTGGACCTGCAGAGTGGGACAGCACAGAGCAGGGGTCACCTTCTAGTGACCCTACTATGCCAGCAACCAAAAGGAGTTGCTGAAATAGGTAACAGTCAGGAAAGGACTGGATTCCATGGATTCAGTGCAAGCTCTGTGTTGGCTGCCAAGGCATGGTTGCCCTGGCTGATAACCTCGGGCGCTATCACTCTCCTGGTATCTACAAGCTTCTTGACTTAGGTCCAAGATAAGAGATCTCAATTTTGTTGCTCTTTCAAAGCTTAAAAGAGCTCTCAACTACTTCAGAATGGAGAAAAAAAAACCTGCAAAATCAACTCTTTGCCTCCAAAGATGAAAAACCCAGAAAGAGAACAGAGAAAAACCTTAACAAAATGACAACCAGAAAATGAGCAAACTAAAAAACACCCACAAACAAGCAAATTAGAAAAACCCAACCTCAAACACTGAACATAAAATATCTCTGAGGAGCCCTTGAATTTGAATGGGGGAATGATTTATATTGCAGTTCCAAAAGGACAAAACTGTTTATGAAGGCTTTTTCATGCATTTTTTAGGGAAACTACAGCGAAATGCTAAGCAAATTCCCTAACCCCAACTTTCTATGGGCTGGTAATTTCATCTGACTTGTCATGATGCCTTAGTTTGCTTTGCAATACTTGTGACCATCAATAGATTTGAGAAATATGGCTGGGAGCTAAGCTATGCCATAGGTAATTCTGAGCATCCATATCTGGGCTGATTTCACTAGTTTTGAATGTTTTTTCAATGTTTTGTATGTTTGTATACTCACCATCCCACATGCAGAACCGGTGCAATGAGTGACATAATTTTATTAAGCATCAAAACACTAAAAAAAACCAAACATCACAGAAAAATTCTGGTGAACATCTGTTTTGGAAGGTAAAACTGGAAAAGAAAAAAAAACACATAGGAAATATTTTTCTTTGTTTTTCTGTACAGTTAGTGAGCTCCATTTCTTCTCAGTGCCTTGGATGGCATGGGAAGGCTTGTAGGGGGGGATGTGGAATATAGAATTAACAGTTATATATCATAGAATTAACAATTATATAACAATGGAAGCAAGACTGAACCAAGCCTGGTTAGGCAATCTGTGCTCTGTAAGTAACTTTTTTTTGCAGGGGTGTTTGGGGAGATGTGTGCTAAGCAAAAACAGTGGGTAGCTTGTAAACATTAATTAAACCATGTGGTGGTTTTATAAGTGAGTATTGTTCAATAACTAGGAGTCATTTACACATTTTTTCCAAAGGGCATTTATTGACACAAGGTAAGCTACTACATGGAGAAATTCCCTCAGCTCTTGACTCATAGCCATAACTCCAAATAGTTACCAAGTGGTTTTCTGCTGTTTTAGGCCATGATTTTTGCAAGTGATTTTCCTGTAATTTCTAGGTAATGTGGTTTGAGTGCTGTATTTTAGTGTTCTAGAATATATTTGTACAATTAACTTAAAGCACATATTTCAATATCTCTTATTAAACTATACAAGATATATAATACTTTATATACTTTTAAATTTTGTATTATTATATATAAAATGTTAAGCTCAAAATGCTTTGTTTTAAAAGTTTAAATTTAATTTCTTGATGTCATTGATGATAAAAAGCAGGATAGGGTGCTCACAGACCTGTAGGGACATCTCAGTATGTAAATGAATCCATTTACCAGCTTGTTTTGTCACATGTGATTCTGGCTTCTCTCAAGCACATTTAAAGACTGGGGGATATTTATGTACAAACAAAAACTCCAACTACACATTGCTTTAGAAGGCTGGAAAGTCTATGTAGAAGTCTCTACTTTTCAAAAGCTTATTGGTATACACAATATATTAACGTTGCACTTCTTTCAAAATTATTATTTGCTAACTTCAGCAATTCTTAAAATGGGGGAAGAAAACATGCATTGACAAAACCTGAGATATTTCTTTAATGATTTTAAACAGCAGAGAAAAGTCTTTAGGGTTGAGTGAAACCTTTACTTGGCCAAGTAATAGTTTCATGATATTGATGTATTAAATCTATATCAATAGACATAATGCATTGTAAATGGAACTTTTATAGCGTTAAAATCAGTGAAGTTTAGGACTTCAAATCGATAAAAGGGTTAAAAAAACAATGTAGAGGACTAAAAACCAATTAAAAATTGAAATGCTTTGCTAGGAGCATCAGCAATACTTTGCCCTAAAAAATGCGCAGGCTGTTTGATTTTTATGAAGGCAAATCTTAAAAACTTAATTTATCACCATGTTACAAATCCTGCTGTTACTCCTACATTCTTTTTGTTTTCTGAGTTGAGATGAAGGCCTGAGCTGAAAGATCTCACCCAGCCTTAACTTCATATCCTCTTGAAGTAGGCAGCTCTTGTGGGGAAAAAAAAAAAGCTGTTCTGAGTCTTAAAAGTTGTGGAGAATCTACTTTTGCCTTTGTTAAAAGAGTCTGAGGGTTGATAGGCCCTTGGCAGCTACGTAAGTGTGCACAGCAGCCCTTCCCCTTTAGCTGCTGGTGCTTGATTTCACTCTGTGGAAGTGGAAGTTGTTTTCAGGTTGTGCCTTACCCTACTTCACGGCTCGACCCTGTTTGGCTGCCCCAGGTTTGGAGAGGCTGAGAGTGAGATAACAGAGGGATAAGCAGGTTAGGGCTGACCTGAGGCAGCTGGGAGCCTGTCCAGGAGCTTGGCACAAAGCACCTGACTGCTCGTTCAGGGTTTGGAGCTGTCATTTCACCATCTCCTTCTGCAAATCAGAAAATCCTGTAGCTGCTGCTCTCCCAAGGTGCTGTATACTCTAACCAGTTATGTGCCATGCCCAAGAAATGACTGGCCCATAAAGTGTATCTCTGTTTTTGGAAGCTCTGAAAAACTGATGGTGGATTGCGTGTCCTATATTGCCCAGAGGATAGTTGTGATTTAGGAAGGAAGTAAAACATGCACTAGAATGAAGTACCCGACTCCGTGGCACAAAGGAGACTTTGGAGCTTCTGAGTTTCTTGTCTAAGGGCTCTGTTTGGTATCTGAAATGCTGCAATGGCTGAAAGTCAACTCCTACCAAGTGGCATAGACCCTGTCAGAATGCAGCTCCCTCTGCCAAGATCTAGGACAGGAAGCTCCTGCTGCTCAAAGGCACAATGAGCAGAGTGTGTTGCTGGTGATGAGAAAGGAACCCACTTAACTCAGATTGAGGAATTACCGCTCTGCTGAACTGGATCCAGGCAGCAGGCTTTGTACCTATGAATTACTTACAGGCTTTCAAATTTCTGAGGGGACAACCCCTTTGGTGTGGGCTTGGTATTGGGAATTGGATGTGCTTCTACGATGCTACAGAAATAGCCTGCAAGTCTCAGTCTAATGTATTCTGATGATTTTTGGTGGGAGTTAATGTCTTTCTTGCTCCAGAGTTGTCTAGCATTCCCTCTAGGGACCCTTACATCTGACACAAATGCAACAGAATAGTACTGACTTGTGAAGGGCTTTAGGCATTATGGAAGATTAGTGAGAAAAAAATGGGATAAAAAAAACTGCTTTAAGGTTCTATTACTTGATGGCTTATCTTCAGCTTCAAACCTTTGGTTAATAAGTACTTGAGGGAGGGGAGGAGACAGGGAAGGAGAAATTATCTTGTAATGGGAAATAATTTAGGACTGCTATAAAAACTCAGTAACTGTGTTCTCTTGACCACCTGTAAATCAGGCCCCTGATCCTATTGCCACTAAAACTAGTGATTAAATTTACTGTAATTATTTCAGGTGGGTATAGATAAAGTTTATGCAAGTAAAGGTTTTTAAAGTCTAGACCCATACTGTGTGGCTCATACCTGCTCAACATTTGAAACCTTTAAAACTACTTGCATGTTTTATGAGAACTAAAATTTTTTCAAGTAGAAATCTTATAAAGGAACTCAGTGAACTTTATATTAATTTTTCCTCTAACTTCCAAAAAGTAGTTGGACAATGGGACAGTGTATAAAGCATCCCTGCATGTCCCATCATATCCCATGGGATTCTGCTGACAGACCAGGATGGTCCCTGAGTGCTCTGAGACCTGCCACAACTCTGCTCCTGGGCTCCCGAAGGCAGCTCAGTCAGCTGTGCGTGTCATTGCTGATGGGTTATTGGCTTATGGCAAAGAGTGACTCTGTGGCCAGTTTCCCAGTGTCCCTGTCCTAATCTGAGCCTTATAATATCATATTAACAGATAAATATGACTCCTGACCTATTTATTTTCAGAACTATTTGGGAAGTGCTGTGGGTTGCGTGATGTACAAATCTAAGATTTAGAGGATTACTGGGGAATATTAAATTGTTGTGGCTGGATCAAATTCAGTCTATGAATAAAGATTTTTTTTTTCTGAAAGTTGATACATAATGTAATTTTATTCTTAGTCATCACAAGCTTCTCTTTTCTGTATTTATTTTAATATTTGGCTTTTTTGTAGAAGCCAATAAGCTACTGACAATTTTAGCCTCCAAATCAAAAGTCCAAAGGTTCATGGAAATCTAATTTCTACTAGAGACCAAGACTTTTGTTCCTGATCTGGTGAGCACTATTGGGTTGTGCATCACTCAAATGGAGACAGGTGCATAGGAATTGCTTCTTAACATGGCTATTTCTTCCACTGTGTTTTTATTAGCCCACAGGAGAAGGGGGCAAGTACCCATTATTTTAATGCAAGTAGCAGCTGGAGGCCTAGTTATGCAGGGAACTTACCTCTGACTAACTTCTTCTGAGCTTAATCATGTTAGTAAAGTAAATATTTCCCCAGCATAGAGGGCATCTGAGTCTTTTAAGTGAGTAAGGTTTGCTACATAGTGGATAACAAAGCCATCCAAATAATTCCTCCCTTTCTAGGTCAGTGCTTTCTTCAGTGTGCATTTGTGTTTTGAGAGGCAGTGGCTGTGAAGTCTGTTGGGCTCTGCATTACGTTAGTGTCACGTTTTCACTTATTCTGTATGTTAGAGTGTTGTGGATGATGTTGTATCTGCAAAAGCTGTGCTACCAAAGTTGTCAAGCTTCAGTTAACAAAGTGTGTACTCTTCCCTCAGGAGATATCACTCCAATTTTAGACATTTGAAAACAGGGTATAACAGAAGTGGAGATGGGGAAAGAAGGTGAGAACTGGATGTATTAGATCAGTAAACATTCTGAATTTACTCAGTAAAAGTGGAGCACATAGAAGGAGAAGTACATCAAGGAAGGAATGACCTTTGTTAGCTCATCATTACAGCTGTCAGCATGAAAGCAGATTTGGAGATGTGAATCAGGAGAGCAGAGCAGATGGGTATGTTGAGGGTAGCTGAAGAGTGAAACTGAGGACAAGAAGTGGAGGGCTTTTTATGGGAGAAGCGGGTGCTCTGTGGAGTCTGATGTGCCAGATCCCAAGTCCCTGAATATTTGATCATGTTTAACTATGGATCTGGATGAAAGAGTGAAAATGTACTGAAATATACAGTGAAGTCAAGAAGGTTAAGGCTAAAAAGCTGAACTTTCTCATGTGCAAGGGAAAGAGAATTAGTGCAGAGACCTAGATTTATTTAAGAATAGAGTAATATAAGTAGTACAACTCTTGGTAGTTGTGTTTTTTTCTTTCTGGGGGGAGTGTGTCCTTCTGTCTTGAGTGCACAAAATGATGCATAAAATGAGAAGGTTTTGCTAGTCAAATATCTGTTTGATGGATGAGAGTTTCAACTGTCAGAGCTGAGAGAAAAGATCACTCCCCAGACACTGTGGTCTTTGTCCTTTTAGTTTGCTCTTAGGGAAAGTTCTAAATGAGGTAGTACAGGATGAATATGTGGCCCATGAAGGGTTTGCAGTGAAGAACAAACTGTATTAAATTAAAATATGCATAAAAACTAAATTAGACTAGCTTATAAAGTGAAGTTGAAGCCAATTATGGAAATTAAGCATGATGTAATAGTTAATGAAACCAGTGTAGCAAGCACAGTGAAGCTCTGCTGATTGCCAAGAACATCTTGCTTTTACAGTACTTATGTAACCATCAGGAAAGGCCTCTGAGTGTTTTTAATAACAATAAGCCTTTTTAATAACACTTTCCTGCTTCTGTTCTCCACTTTTTTCCCTGTGATATATTGTGCTGCAGGTAGGAGTGTACATGTTTAAAAAAAAAAAAATTGTGATTTTCCCAAGCAGTATTCCAGGTTGTGTATGTATTTTTATTGTCATTGTGCACTTCTGTGAATGCATGTGTCTACTTCATTAACAAGGAAATTCCTGGCTCCTGAGGATTTTTACTGCCCTTCGTAGCTGAATGGAAGATTTGTGTGGTTGTTTGTCTTGATTTGCTTCCGTAGTCAGCAGTCCAAATTTAATTTAATTAGAGGAAAGAAATACCCAACAAAAACACAGAGCAATGTAAAATTGTGTTGGTTCTGTGATAGTAGCTGTTGCCAAAACCTTTGTATTTTTCAAAAAAGCCATAATGTGAATTTGAACATTACAGAACTTGATTTGTCACTTTTCAGAACATCTCAGTCTTATTGCTTCAGCAGAAAAACTAAATTTCTCTTCACAAATACTTGTCTGACTGAAGCAACAATCAAGTCTAATGAACAAGAATCTTCATTTTAAATTAGAGATCTATTTTAGTATAGGCTGATAATGAAGTTTGCTCACTACAGATGGCCTTTTCTTCAAGTACCAAATTTCTTCTGTGCTTTACAGGTAAAAAGTAAACATATGAAAAACTAGATGAATTGTAAGTTGAGAGATCATTTCTACATAGGCTGCTTATAAGATCTTGGGTAATCTAGGTTACATGTACCAGATAAACATTAAAATCAGAAATTAGAAGATTTAAAAATGTTTCTGAATTATCAAAGCCAGCTCCTTGTAGAAATACCAGGATTTGCCAAAATTTTACCTGAGCAATACTGAAGTAGGGTATAGTCATGCACAGGAGAGAGAAGTGCTGGGCTTTGCTGTGCCTTTTGCTCATTACTGGCATCAGCAGGGGGCTTTACTTGACACATGCTCTCTCTTCTGTGAATTAAAGAAACTGTCTGAGAGCCTTAACCTGAGAAGTTTGACTCCGCTGCTATCAGTGAATTTTCAGTGACTTTCTGAGAAATACATGATGGATTAAATATTTTTTTTTTTTCTCTAAGCCCCACTTGTTAATTTGCAGAATATAATTTCGTAGTCGGAAGTTGATGTGAAATGTTGGAACACTAATATTTTAGGAGAGCATGATCCTTGGAGTTGGTTATCCTGTCAACTCCAGCAATCTCCAAGTACAGATTCATTTGGGCATCAATACTTGCTCAGACATGTATTACTTCATGTTGTGGAGAAGAATGTCTTAAGAGGGCTGAGAACAGTTTTGCATCGTTAACAAGGCTGTAATCTAAATTTGTGTTAATATCATGTAATAAGGAGAAACTGTTACTAAGTCCTTAGAAATTCTTGTCTCTGAATTATTATGCACACGGTAGCTACATACACCAACGAACTTGTATTTCTGTCATACCCAGCTAAAAATATCTTGAACTAGAATCAAAGCCTGGTTTTGGGTTACTAGAGTTTAAATGAAGCAGCGTAAGTGGAAAATAACCAAAAGCAGAATGGATAAGGCTATGCTCTAAAGATGCTCACTTAGAAAATGAATTCATACTCAGTTAATTCTCAGTCAGAACTAGAATTCTATGGTAGATTTTTGAAAATGGTATTACTGTGTCTGTGATCCTAGGCTAACTGCAATGAATTTCTAAAAATGAATTATGTTATTTTCTTTGTTTTACCCTCCCTCAGCTTAGGTTGTTGCCAAACTATTTTTTTTTTTTGCAAATAATTTGTGAGAGCACTGACTCTATTACACATGAAATAGTGGAAACAATGCAACAGCTCATTGCATTGCATGTGTCTTTTCTCTTGTCATCTATTCTGCCTCATAAAGCAAACATCTCAAACAAAGGATTAAATTAAAAAATAGAAGAGGAGAGAGGAGTGGGAAGAATAGGAGAGGAAGCATAAAGCAGATTCATATTTTCTTTTATTTCAGAGAAAAATTGATTATAAGTGAGACACAAACAGGTTTGTAAAACACTGAATATTACTGTCTTTCCTATATTGGCTAAACACAATAGTATTTTGTATCTACACAGAATTATCAGATACAAAGAACTTGATGTTGGTTGTTTTTATAGGTGAGGTAAATGTAATTACTAAGGAATATAATTTCCAGATTTCATTGTAACTTTAAGTAATGACCTTTTTTTTTTGGGGGGGGGGGGGGGGGCGCTGGCTGGGAGAAAATGCTCATTTTGATTTCAACACAAGTTATACTGTTTTCCGTCTTAGTTAAATACTTTTTTGTAAGACTTCTAAGTTTAGAGTTCTGTTTGTGAGTGTATTACAGATGTTATTGCCATTTGTTTTATGGAAGGAAGATAAAATATTGTGTGTGTCTGTCCATTTTTTTTCCTGCTTGCTACATACCACTGCAAATTCAGTGTGAAATCACTGCAGAGATAATTCATACCATTCTCCAATAACTTGCATTAAACCAGAGACACCCCAGAGACCATAACATTATCTAAGGGATTACAAATGATGCAAATACAGACTTGCCATGCAGGGTTAAGCTAGACCATGTAATTTCTTAAACAACAAAAAAAGAAAACAGGTAAAGTGTGTTTATTTCTTGTTTGTCCATTGCAGCCAGGTTTTCAGCTACTGCCTCTTAATTATTCTGTGGGAAGAAGGAGACTTTTCTCTTTTAGGAAAGGTTCTTGATGAAAAGTGATAAAATGCAAAGCACAATTCATGCTGAACAAACTTTTCAGTTGTGGAAAATGAAGCATGTAAGGGGTATGCATAAAGGAGTTTTTTCTGAACTGATGAAGGACATGGTAGCAGAACATAAATAACTGGATTTATCATAGAAAAGTGAAAATTATCTAGAAAATTGTACAGCCTTGGTTGTTTGCTCAAAAGACCTCTGGTATGTTTTGACTGTACTAAAATCAAGAAAGTAACTTTTGCCCTTTGTGACTACACACAGGCTCAAATTATCACCATGTCAGAGATTTCAAAATAATGGGTAAATTAACATTTTAACTTTTTGGACTGAAGTAAACACTAAAATCAGAAATGACCTACTTTAAGGATGCCCTTTCCAATTGTCTTTACTTCATGTCTTTGATTATACACTGTATGTCACTTACAATTTGAATAGATCCAAAAAGTAGTAAAAACTCATTGCTAGTCTATGGAAGGTTTTCTGGAATACCAAACACTCAGAGAGGAGGAGAGACAACAGAGTAAAAAGTTTATACAGGCTGCCTCTTTGTCCCTCCAGAAGAACCAGCTGACCTTGGTGAACATGTTTCTTGTATCCGTGAAATGCATCTCCAAATACTTTTTTTATAGCTATGTGTACACATATATATTAAAAACCCCCTTGATACATGGCTAGATGTGCATGTGGTTTTGGATGTGTGTATGTTTGATTTTTCATACAGTAAATCAAAACAAAATGGGTTTTAATCTAGCATAGACTTATCATTGGTGACTGTCTTGAATGCATTTTCTGGTTCTGTATGTCACTTACAATTTGAATAGATCCAAAAAGCAATAAAAATCATTGCTAGTCTGTGGAAAGGTTTCTGAATGAATTTTCTGGTTCTGGTGAGTTGGTTTGAGGATGACTTTCTCTTGTGAATTAAACTGCTTACAAAGACACATGTTTAGCAGCTTGGTAGTTGAAATTTTAGTCTGTTATCTTTGTCCATGTCAGTACTTATACTTGTCAGATACTTGTCATTTTTGTTCTAGTTGTCATTTGACAGATTTGGGAACATCATGTGTGAAATTACTGGGGCAGTATGGAGCATGGTCTGCACTATTTGAAATGAGTGGAGACACAGTGTCAGTGAATTGCACGGACTGACCACGGCCAGCTTTCTTTGCCATGTGCTGAATTGTATTGTGGCCAATTGTCACTGCATCCCATACATTATAAAGCTGGAAGACAGGACATTTTGACATTTCAGGATAGTTTGACATGCAGAACATGAATGTGTTCATGTGAATGTGGCTTAGCAGATCCCTGTCAATTTAGTTTTTTTCTATAGCTGGCAGCTAGCTAACATGAGAGCTGCTATGCCAGGAAAGGTCCTGATGCTGACTTTGTGGTTTGCCCTAGCATAAATAAGAGCTGGTACATGACCACCTCATTCATGGTGGGGAAGAGCAAGAAAATTAAAGGGTTGAAGCAATCAATGGGCAGTGGTTGCTTGCGTTTTGTTTGCAGTTCTTTGAGCATCAAAAGGCGTAGAAGTAAGTTGACAGATTGTTAATTCCTTTTCTTACACATAGCACCCGTTATAAATATAGAAAAGGAAGAAGGAGGTTTGGGCTTATTCCAGGCAGGATCCCAGTTCCCTCCATTTGGTACATGGGTGGTGTTTCCTCTTCTGGCACTTAGGGATTTGATTGTTTACACAGGTTTGCTTAGCGAGTGCATAATTTAAAAAGTGATTTGACAGGAAAACAGACTTGCCTGCATGTGTGCACAGGAACATGGGAATTTATACCTTCTGTATGGATGCAGGGCATGGACAAGAAACCCAGCTGCTGCACTCGAGGGGAATGTGTCTGTGATGGGAACCTCTTGCCCCACGCTCAGCCTTTCTCCTGCAGCTCCCCAGTGCGGGGCTCCCTCCCTGCCAGCTGCTGTTTGCTGGGGTGAGCAGGGAGGGGGATGTGGCTGAGATGGAGTTATTCTTGAGGAATAAGAATATTCTTCAGAATTCTGGCCAGAATTATTAATTCCTGCTGTAGGTTCTTGGTGTTCGGGGCACTGAAGGCATGCTGGGGGCGAAAAGGCAAGACAAAGCTGAGTGGGCTCCAGTGTCTTACTGCTGCTCACTCAGCTGTATTATATATGTGAAGTAAATTATGTATTTATTTTACATGGTAGCAGTAGTGATTTGTCTATGGGGGACATCTGTATTGTACAGGATGCAACAGCTTTACTAGCTGTGGCTTTATTGCTGATTGCAATGTAGATTGTTTAGAAAACACTTAGAAATGCACAACACAGAGCTAAAATATTTGGATATCAATTGTGTGCTTAGGAGGTTATTTAATTAAGTTCATCAGGAAACTCAATATTGCCCTTACACATTGATGAAGATCTGTCATCTCTTCAGGTTTTGTTGAATGCTTAAACTATACTATTTGCCTCTTTCTCATTGTTTTAATGACAGGTCTTCTAAGTAAAATGTGAAAAGAGAGAGAAGCTGAATTTGTCTTATATTCATGTAGTTAATCTTATGATTGCTTAGCTTGTGCTTGTTTCATCACAATTAATCACTTTAAAAGCTGGTTCAAATTTTCCATTTCAATATTAAGGCATAGTGCAGGAAGAGAACTGAGTACAGCATAAGAGTTGTAAATGGGAGACGTCTTTTTAAAGCCTATACAAAGTCTAATGTCATTAACAGTACCACTCTAAACCAGATTGTAAAATCTTTGGGTGTCACCTGTGCTGCTGTTTTAAACTCTACTGGTTGTTCTCTGCAGTCCTCCTGTTGCATTATGTTAGTTGTAGAGAGAGTGAACGAAAAGAAAGATATTTTAGTGTTTTGTGACAGCTGCTTCACTGATTTCAAATCAATCAGGTGAGCATTTTCATTTGTCTTTTTCTCAATTCTCATTACTCCTTGGCAACACCAATAAAGAAGAATATAAACAGCAAATTAAAGACAAAATGACAATAGTACAAAAAATGAGAACAACTTTTTCTTTAGGCTCCTGTGGGAGCCAATATTGTGCTCATATCATTTTGTATTAGATGGATGTGGTAACCAGATTAAGTAAATGTGGAAGAGGATTTATCAGCGCTAGGGAAGCAGGGATGTCTTCCAGGGGTGAACGCAGCACCTTTCGCCATTTGAATTCTGTTTCAAAAAAGCTGAGCCAGACATTTGTTCCTTTTCATACCCTCTGCTTTGCCAGCCATGCATTTCCTACAGGGGTGGTTTCCATACTTTTCTCATATCTTCTGGGTTTCTTTCCTTATCTGTGCTGTTCTGTCCCTCACTTACTGCTAATAATTAGCACTCTTCTGGAAGTTGGAGTGTTGGAGATCCCTGAAATTGATCTGTGTTCATTGTGCAGCCAACAAACAGTGGCAGAGCCAGGGCTGTTCCCAAGCCCCAGTGTCAGCATTGCCTGGCCATGTTGTAGCAGCCAAGACCTGGCTGGTTACAGTGGAATTTTTTCTCTTCATTTTTTTTTTTTTTCAGAACTGCAAGGTACTTCTATGTAACTTGAAAACATCTGTGCCTTTTTGTGGTTTTTTTTCCTTGTTTTGTTGTGTTTTTTGATAAAGTTGAATCAGTAGAACTTTCTTCAAGAATGATAAGAGCAATATAATTAGATTGCAATTACATGATCTGATGTAACTTCTGCAAAATAACCTTTCAACTGACAAAAAAACTTTGAAATAATTCCTTTTCAGTGCATCAAATAAAAGGATAAATCTTGGGCAAAGTTCTTTCAGATTTCTGAGACAGGGAAAAGACTGTTTTATAAGAGGGTGTCATTTGTGTGTTGTAGGAATGACAAATGACAACCAGTGATTAGGAAATACTTTAGTAGAGTTGGTAGAAAGGCATTTAATAAGTAAGGAAAATAGTTTAAAAAAATGCCAGGATACACTGAGGGTATGGTTTTAGGAGGAATGATAGCTTTTTCTGTGACCAGTAACCAGTTGAGAATTGATTTGAAATGCAAAGCATTGGACAGGCCAAATAACCTGGACATAGAGTATCTGGAAAAATGTGTTGCTTATTACAAAATGAAAAAATGATGATAATTGATGATAAAAGAAAAATTATATCTTGCTATTAAACTACCTCATGCATTTGGTTTTCTGGAATATGTGTTGGTCTGTGTCATGGAGGCAGTTTGGTCCAGCTGAGTAAGACTGGCTTCCAAATCCTAGCCCTTTCCTGAGCTGGCAGCTCAATGATGCTTTCACCAAGCTGTGCTCCCTGTTATTGCTGGCCCTTCTCCTGGGAGCTATGCTTCCTGTACTTAATTAGATGAGAAAAAGATGAGCTGTTCCACTCTCCCTCGCTTGAGGTTCCTGTCTGGATGGTCCCAGTTCCAGTGCTTTGTACAGCTCACTGAGCTGGCTGCTAACCTGAGGAGCCCCCTTCAGTGAGAGGATCTATTTTGCCTTCTCAGCTTGAGAAGAGAGTGAATTCCAGCTAAAATTGCTCCTTTGCTAGCGTCAAACCCAGTGTGACTGTGGTTTGGTGAAAGAGGAAGTGTGGTGCTCCCAGTGCTTTGGTCATTGGATATTTTCATAGCTTGGATTTAAAATCTTCCTTTCCTGCTCTGAGTTACATCAATATGCAGAAAAAGATATCATGTTCTGTAATTAACGGTGAAATGAGTCCTGGCAAGTACAGTCCTCCATGTACCAGGCAGCCAGAAATGGTTTAAAGGTTCCAATACCAGGCAATGTCAAGCTTGCACGGAAAAGCCAGCTCTAATAGGAGCTAAGCTGGATTGGCTGAGTGCTTGGCTTTTCTAAAATGATCTGCAAAGAGCATTAATTAGTAGCATATCAGCAGGCTGACATTTGAGAATCTTCAGTAAAACTGCAGTGATGATATTGATCAGAAACAGTAACACCATCTTGTCACTGAGGATTTAGCCAAGTAAGGTTCAGAGGACAGAGGTTGTAAGTAGGTGATGTTAAATAGGTCAGTTGCATTTGGTGCCTTCCATCCCACACAGCTGGGAGACAGCCTCAGAAGGCTAAAACAGCTGCTGTGGCCACTGCCTTTTTTTGTTGTTGTTTTCTTTAGGTGTAGTTTTTCCTTTTACATTGATTAACACAATGATTAAAAAGGTATCAAAATATACACACATGAACAATTTGCAGCAGTAAATAATTATTCAACTTTGTTTAGAAAAATAGGTATGTCAGGGCTCCTCACCTTTCTAAGACAGCTGCATGGAACAGGCTCATTGTAGGCAGCAAGAACAGGACCATATATTTTTTACACATTGCTTTTGAATCTAGCCAAATACTGAGGGAGAGTGGGAGGGAATCAGCCTCATTTGTTAGAGTATTTGCAACCTTTAGCTGTTCCCAGGTGGCTACAGTCAGTCGTCAGTAGGAGGACTAGGACAAAGTTCCCTCCTTCCAGTGTCGGAAAGGTCACACGGTAGAATCCAGAAACATTCACCTCGTGTTCCAAATGCAGATTTTCTGAAAATAGCCATATGCCAGTTTGTTATGGTGATGTGCACATGCTTGAGCTCGTATGTTGCTTCTGATGCCAAGTGTCTGTCTCAATGAGCTGAGTAAAGCAGAGTGTCAGTGCAGCGAGTATAATCCATGCTAATATTAGAACGCGGGGCCGGATCCTGCCACGGCAACTGCAGCTCGGGCTGCTCAGACCTCTGTGCTCTCTGCAAACAGCTCTCCCCGCTCCTCATCCCTTTATTTCTTTTTCTAGGAAGTATGAGTAAAGAGCAGCTAATCCCCTCATAAAATACAGCTGCAGTATGGTCTGGTGGACAAGTACTCTGTTGAGTTTTTGTTTATCTCAATTAATGCACTTCTAGCTTGACAGACAGCCCTAATTATTATCATCCTGTGTGGAAAGGAAGTTTGCAAGTGATGAAGGTAATACCATTAACAAACAAAGAAAACCCCATCCGTCCAACCTCCCAGACTTAGCTTAGCTGTCTGAATTTGAATAGCAAGGTTAAGGACTTGTGAAGATGAAGTTGTACAAGGACGTGACAGCATGAAATGTTGGGGGATAGGTGGGTAGATGAGAACTGTTACTTCTCAGGCTCTAGTTTGCTTTGTTTTATTAAGGGAGTTTGCCTGCCTAATTGGCAGTCATATATCTCTATCCCGCACAAAACTTTAGGAAAACCCAGCTCAGAGCACTTTGACTTTGAAATGGTAAACTGGGTAGGACTGACAGGAGAAGTGTTCAGTGCTGATGCTGCCACCTTTGGGCCAGCTGGAAATATCTCCCCATGGTGTCACATACGACTTTCAAACCACCAGTTGCAAATAGAATTGCAAATTTCCCTAACCTCTAGAAATTTTGAGCACCAGTCAAGTTCAAAACCCCTCTTCAGTGCCGGCCTGCCTGTTGGACTTGAACTTAAAACCACAATTGCACCTATGCCATAATAAGTATTAGTGATAAAATTTAGAGCATGTGATTGTAAAGGGTATGAGTGCTCATTTTAGTCAATATTAACATCTCTCTCTTGCCTATGTTTCATTTCAGTTGATATTTTCTTGTAATAAATAGATCAGTGTTGATGCCTAATTCAGTAATGTATTTGCTTAATATTCACTTTTTAAAACATTAGAATAATGAAAATATTTTTTTCTTTACAACCCCTTTCTACTCAGCACTTTGCACCTGTCAAATCTGTCTTTTTAAGTGCTTTTTATCCTTTGGTCAGTTATAAAAGCATTAGGGCAGGACAAAGATATTTCTAAATATAATGGGAAAATAAAGATATAGTGTCAAAAATGTTTGGTGCTGTCTGACTATGGTACTTATAGGAAACTCATCACCATAGTAACTAAGCCTCTGCTAAATAATTACCAACAGATTTGTTCTTTTTTGTCTTCTAAGTATGTCTAGCCTTGGCTATAGTTTCAAATATAAGAATGGTATATACATACATTTAGCACACTGCATTTGGATGATAAACCAAAGAACTCACCATATAGGATCCTAATTCTTGCAGAAGTGATTTCTGGGTGTTCATGGCTGCTGTTTTGTCACAAATGAAAGAATAGTGCAGAACAGTTTTAATAAAGGCTATCTTAGTGCGACAGCTATCATGGAAAGCCAGACCTCAGGAAAAAAACAAGCTTTTTCTACAAAGCTAAAGCAATTTCTTGTAAGACATTAGATTTGTGTTTAATAAGCAGCTATTTGAAATAGCAGAGGAAAATTCCCTGCCTTGGCTGTTCCTCACACTCCTTCAGCAGCACTTGGGCATTGCCTTGCTCTCAGTAGATCAGTGGTGTTGCATTTCATTTTTTTTTTTCTTTTCTTTTTCCCTGCGGTATTGTGCAAAGCAAATGTTCTAATTTGGTTTGGAGGATTTGCTGCCCTGCAGGCTGTGTAACCTGGGTGAACAATGAGCAGGGGAGGCAGCTGCAGACTAGGGGCTTTCAGCATCTTCATTTACTTTTTTGAGCTGCTGCTGATCCTTTCTCTGAACTCTTCTCATGCAGAGTGACCTCACATTTGCTTCAGGAGCATTTTGGAGAACACTGAAGTCTTTTACAAAATCTGTTGCTGCTTATGGGGGGAGTGGCCTGCTTCTCCTTTGTTTTATTGCCTAGAAATGCTGTTTCATGGGCATATTCCGGTTTTAACCCCATTCTTTTGGGAGAAATTTGCTAACTTTTCATGCTGCTCTTAGCTGTGAGATAAACTTCTCAAAATGTGCTTGGCTGGAATAGTCTGAAGAGCTCTAGTGAAGTGGCCATGCCTTGAACAGGTTCTTGCAAAGTATTGCAGCATTTGGGTTGAATATTGGTATATGAAGTCCTTGTGCTTCTGGCTGAGCTCAGTTTCATCTTGTTTGTTGGGAGATCAAATGGGTTTGTTTTCTGTAGTGGCTAATGCAGCTTGGTGCTTCAAAGAGCTGACAACCAAACGATCTCTGACTTGTAGGTGTTTTGTTTCCTTTTTTCTTTATTGTCTAAGAGCTGTTGCTTGTGTTAAACAGGCCATGAACCATTTAGGACCAGACTTCTGAAGTACGTGTTGCCTGTGCTCACAGCAACTAGCTGAGGTGCGGCACAGATAAATTGAAGCTTATGAATTGATTTTTTGCCTTAATTTATTTGTGTTGAAACCGATGTCATTCTCTCCTGGTGTGGAGCAGCATCCAGATGTCTGACAGAGATAAACATGCACATTTTAAAAATTTTATTTATTTATATTATTTTTAAATTTTTTAAAATTAATTTTTGGTGTGGGGGAAGCTGAGGAAGGGGAAGAAGGAAAAATATGGTAGAGATTGTTCTTTACTTTTCTTGTGAGATTCTGACATGAATCTTACAGGTTGTAGAGGCTGGTGTTTTTTGTTGTGTTTAGGTTTTTGAGTTTTTTTTTTTAACAAAAAACCCCCACTAACTGTGAATTGTAGCTAGTCTTTAGCCCGCTGAATATTCATCTGAGGTACAGGCATGAGGTCTCCCATGGCAGTAGCTGCACTATATGGTCCTGAGGAAATGTGGATTACCCTAGAAACAGTGACAGGAGCAGGACCTGTACCACAGAGGAGCCTGTTGAGGCGTTGTGAGATCACCACATGTAACAGCAGTAACTTGGGACCTGTACTGTGAGAGTAATTTTTTGCCATAAAATGTGTATTTAAAATTGGATTCTTGTAAATACACCGTGTAATTGTTGAAATAGATGTGTGGACTGTGTTAGGAGATGCAGAAGAATTCTGCATCTGCACAGAGCAGTTTCTGTGAATATCATATGGGAGCCATGTATAGATGTACAGTCTTCAAGTTGAGCTGAATCAATGAGATGAACATTATGAATCAAATTCAGACTGTTCCTCAAGGAATCAAACTTGCAATTTTCAGCCCTACCTCTGAAATCTAGAAACTTAAATATGTTCTTCAACTGGATGATGGAACATCTCTGCAAATAAGAAGGTAGAGCCACTCAACGTGTTATGAAATTTGTTAAAATTTGGTTCAGGAGGACATAAAACATACATGCACAGATTTCATTAGCTCAAGCCGTGTTACTTGGAATGGTGATAAGCACTATCTCAATCCGTTATCTAATAATAATCTTCTAAATGGCAGTATGTTTAAATTCCAAATATCTTCGCTAGTGCAATAAGTGAAAAGAACTTCTCCTCTCTGAAGATGATTCATTTGGGAGAATGTCCTTGAAAAAAAATCTCCTTGTATCCTAGCTAAGGATATGCATATTAAGTCTAATCTGAAGTTTTAAATTCTGCCAAAGATGAAGATTTATGATTGAGGTTAGATTAAACCATGGCAATATGGTCTTGGTTAGTATAACAGCAAAGTATGAAAGTGAATTTTAGGCTACAGAAAGTACAATTTCTTGTTCATAGTATCTATCTCATTTAATCTGTATTGGAGAAGTCATAGATATAACATCTCAATCATTATTACTCTTAACAGACAATTACTTTTCTACTGATTCATGTCCTCTGACGTACGGTTTGCTGCTTCTCAAGCCACTTTGAGACTATTAAATAGCCACATGACCCTTTTGAGCTAAGCCTGTGGACCTTCAATTGTAGCTTGTGTTTATGCAGTTGACTTTTTGTCCATGGCTCTCATTCCTTATTTTGGCTTGCATATTTTAGTTGCCTTTCTTTTAAAATGTGAATGGATTTCTAATTTTTAATTTTAATTTATTTGAGCGACCTGATTATTAAAATAAATCAGTTTGCTGTTGCCTGCTGGGAAATATTGAGCTGTATTTCCAAGAGTTAAACCTTGCCCAGCCAGAGTTCTGCATGTGAATAGTTGCCATACAGCAGTAAGCAGCTTCACAAATTTTTTTCCAGTTTCATCTTAAATGTTTTGTTTTAGTGTGTTTAGTTGGTAATTTGATTCTATATAACATTTGGGTAGTTGGGAACATGGATAAAATCATTGGATAGAATCCTGTCTGTGATAAGTGAGAGAGATTTTCATCTAATTGTGCTTCAGTTTCCAATAACAACACCATCCTTTCCATGTATGCTCCACCAAGAGGGAAAACAGTGCACAGTGTTATAGCTCACTCTTTGACCTCTGCACAGTGTAAAACATGAGGTACATAAGGATTAACGGGGTCTAGTGTGCTTTGAAAATGGAATTATGTTAAATGATTAAGAAAACCTAATCTCTCTGGATTTTATCAATATATTGTGTAACAATCTGTGTGAGTGAACAGCTACTGAGAAATGTGCTTTTTAATAAAAATGTTGTGTTGGTTTTGTATAATCTCTAACAAGGGGAGTCTAAGAATTTAGTGGGAATGAAAGCAACAACACAGTATGCCATTTCCTCTGTAGAGTTTCTAGAGTTAAATCAAGTGTTTTTTGATTTTTTTTTTCCCCAAAAAACTTTGGGTCCTATATCTTGAGGAGTGATGCTCACAGATTTTCTACTCTAATGGTCCTGAGCAACTGCAGTTGCTGATCCTCTTGAGTGTGTGTGTGGGTGGACTTCCAGCCTCAGCTGCTGTGTTGCTCTCAGGAATTAACTGGTATTTGCCCTAAAGGATAACTTGAGAGGATTGGATTTTGCCCATAATCTCTTTCTTTCACAGTTCAAAGAGGTGAATTTATGTGCCTTCTGTTTAGGGTGGCCATGAAATTTTGTGGAGTCAAATTTGTCTTTTGGTTAGCAACATGAATTTAACAGAGGCGACTGTTGTCTGCTTCTGTGCCTTAAATTAGCATTAGAGGAGTCTGTTCTTGAGAGTAGGTACCAGGGAACTCTGAAATGAATGACATCTCTTCTTTAATGCTGGATTTCATAATGGTTAAAAAATAAAACTCTACATGAAAACAAAAATCTAGTTCAGCTAACTGTAGTTAGCTGAATTCAGCAATCTTTTTGCACGGTTTAAGATTTCTAGAAAATGCTTTTTGAAGTGTTTCAATCAGTCTGCATGATGTGAAGATTTCTAGTAGATTTTTAAAGAGAAGATTGTAGAAAAATAGCTAATTTTTTTCTCCATAATTATTAGTACTGAATTTTAAAAATGGAGGTGGGTTTGCCATTGAACACTGACTGTCCTAAGGATCCTTTACTTGATGCTTTCAGAGTAACAGCCCTTTATTGTAACAGCCTTTACCATCATAATGAACTGATCAAAAGTTCTTAAAACCATTTTTTGTTTGTGAGCTTGTAGTGAATTCTAAATCTTCCCCTTATTTACATGAAAACAATAGGATTCATCATTATGTCTCAAATTTTGTTTCTTACTGCCTGACTAAATAATGTGTCTCCATCAAGGTGATCTATGTGCTTATTCTCTATCAGCTATTCACTACAAAACCACTGAAATGTTATCTTGGTTTAAATTATGGGAGAGGTAAATTGCATGGCAGGACACAACACCCCTTTGTTGCTAGTTGAGACTCATTCAGCATCTAGATCTAAATCTGAATTCTGACTTCCATTATATGCTGGTTAGAACCATGAAGTTCAGTCATTTATCTGAAGCTCTTATTCTAAGTCTTCAGTTTTTCCTTCTCCCCTTTACCTTGTTCTGTATAAATCCTTTTTCCTGTATCTGTATTATTGTTATTTTCAAGAGGTACAGGAAAAACAATGTGTTTTCTTGTTGAAATAGATAACAAGAAAAAAGATTCAGCAACTAATGCCATGGGTATTTCCAAGGGCAGAACAGTGCTAATGTAACAATGAACAAATAATAAAATCCACCACAGAGGGATTTCAAGTCTATAAAACAAATAACTTGTATGAATATGATAATAGACTGAATGGGTTCAGAAGTGATTTGCATTGGTACAGCTAGAGGTCTGGTTTGAAAAATGTAGCTGGTTGTGAATTTGAATATTTTTATGATCTGAAAACATCACTGTCAACTTTTTTCTTTATTCAGAAATTCTTATGCAGGAACTGCAAGAAAGCTGTGCTCATACAGATAGATGAAAAATAAAGACAGTATAAACCAGGCTATGTATTTGAATATAAACATCTGGAAGGTAGAAAGTAAATTATCATTTTTTATTTCAATATTCAAAAGTTTTAGTAGGAGAATTTTATGCACAACATCAAGATATGCCACAGGATGGCCTTTCCCTCAAGACTTGTATTGTGCCTTGTGTAACTTTAGTAAAAGACAGATGGGTGTAAGGCTTGAACCCTCAGAATTGTGAGGTTTAACCGGGCTCTCATGTGAAGTGGGTTTTAAAACACGAGTGACATTCTTCTTAGCCCTGTGAGGTTGTTACTGATTTTTGTTTGAGATGACAGCCTCCTCTCTCCCTCTGTGGCTAGATCAGCTTACCTGCCTGCAGAGTTTCTCCTTAGAACTGGGTGCTTTTTCTGAATGTGTAGTCACCAGTAAAAGCATGTGATGTGTGAATATATTACATTAAACTTATTATATGATTTTTCAACTTGGTTAAAGTGGGCACAAAATAATTAAACTTCTTTTTCAGGAATGAATTCAGTCTATACTAGAACAAATCCAACAAAAGCAATGGGGAAATATTAATAAGAGTAATCATCCAAAAGGGGGAAAAAAACAATTCAGGCTTTGAAGTCAGCCTGCTTTAAAACAAATGCTTGAAACAAAGAAAATAATTATTCTTCAATTTTAATTGTTTTTCAGCTTGAAAACAAGCTAAAGATAAACAAGCTATCCTAAAGATACAGGTTCACTTTTTGGTTGCATACTTGTTTCTGTAGAGTCTTCAGGTAGTTTCTTAATCTATAATTTACAGCTTTTATTCAGTAAAATACCTTGATAATATACTTTACATTTAATTTGTGTGTCATGCTTTGTTTTAGGTACAGCTGCTTTGAAATCTAGTAATTCATACATATTTCAGATTAACTGAGTTCTTACTCCCCAAGAATTAGCCCATTATGAAATTCAATTACTTCAAAAAATATATTTCTATCATATGGAACAATTCAGCAATGTAGTTAACATCTCATTCACACCTTGAAGAATTTAATTGCTGATTTAAGGGAATTAAGTGCTGAATTTAAATGCAATTTTCTAGCACCATGTGTTTGGAAACTTGTAGATAAAAGATCAGTGTAATAGAATTGTGGTGCCTCTTGTCTCATATCTGGCAGAGCACAGATGCAGATCACAGTATCTGTTCCATGTGATGCAGCTGTGCAGAACCACAAAGGACAAACACAGTGGAAAAACACCTTTGAGGGACTGGAGCAGCAGCATATACAAAATCATGAGCAAAATCAGATTGGAAAGGTATCTGAGAAGGTCACTTACCGCGCCACTCCAGGAGTATGATACCCATGAAAAGCAGCTGGAAGGTGCCTTCATCATGGATATTGTGTGTGTGCCTGATCTGACTGTCATGTTGTTTTCTGTGTGGAGCCAGGGAGCTTGTGGCAAAAAAAAAATAAAAAAAAAAGAGAGCGAAGTTTAAAAACATACTAGCAAGTATTTTGACTTTGTACTGCAATATCACTTTAACACAGGTGACTTTTACAGCACTTTTTCTTCTGATGCTACAACTGTATTTGATGTCCAAAGTTTTACAAGCCTTCTGGGGGAAAAATAGTATGGTAAACTTCAGCCTCTGAATTTAGAAGGCAGTAGTTTACAACGTGGTAGTGACCCTAATCCCACATTTGGGGGATTACACACTTGGGGTTAGTCTGCCTGGCCTGATCTAAACATGGGACAAATCTGCAGGGTGTGTTGTGGTATTGTTTGCTTTTAATGAGGTATTTGATACAGAATGCGGTCACAACTGCTGGTATGTAGCAGACTATAAATCTAAACCCTCTTTGCCTTGTTAAGAGTCATAGTTGGCTTCAGACCAGTGATCAAATCCCTGAGCAGACAAGGAGCACAGGCTGCTCGTGAAGAAAGAAGATGTTGCTGTCTCTGGCTGTGCAAGCCTAACAGAGCTGCTAAAGAGAGCTCGGAGCTGCAGCTGATGAAAATAAAGACAAAGTAAACCTGGCTCTCCCAAGGCATTTCTGGCACTGGAATACAGGTTAGGAATGATAAGTTGGGAAAGCAGCTCCTCTTTTAAGAATATTGGTTGAGGAGCTGAACATTTTGAGACCGTTGTTGGCAGTTCAGATACTTAGAGGTCTGAGGAAATTTGATTTACTTTCATTACAGTTTATGTTGGCAAGGGAAAAGGTTGAAATAACTTCTTTTCCAAGCTATCCTAGAGAAAATCCTTGAAGATTGCCTCCATGAATGTAATCATCTGATCAGGCTTATATCAGGAGAATTCCATAATTGCCTTGTTTTTGTGAGAAGTATGTGGACTGAGATTACTTTTTGGCAAATCAGTTATTTAACTCTAGCTCCAGGATAGTCTGGCAGAGCAAATGACACAAGACAGTGTCTGTCCTGGATATATTAATTGTGCCTTACCATAAACCATGGGTGAATTCTGGCATGTTCCCAGGACTTGCTCAGAAGCATCTGAAAAAATGTCAGCTCCCACATGGTGAGTTTGTTTACTTCTAGGTGTAAAGAACACAGAGTGCCAGTATTACCTGTGTGCTGGGCAGCAGAGAAAAGTGAACTGCCCCATGGAAAGCAGCATTGAGGGCAGGGAAGCTGTTAGGAGGAGTGCAGATATCAAAGCTAGCAGCCAGGGCTGCCAGACTCAGCATTTTCCCTGTCTAGTTTACAGGTGCTAACCTAGTGAGCACTACATGAGGCACTGGTGGGGTTGGTTGTCTGGTTTTTGAGGTCCCCAAAGTGTCCTAAAGCTCTGTCCAAAATGAAAAGCATTGCACTGCTCATGACAAATCCCAGCAGCTATTAGAGGGTTAGCAATAGCTAAAGTTATGGCTAATGGCATCATTTTATGGAAGGAGGCTGTGTTGGCTAGTACATAATGATTTAACTCCTGCTACACATTTTTAAGAGTCCTAGAGTCCTTAATTTCTCTTTGAAAGTCTCTAGAGTTAAGCAAAAGAGAACTTGGAAGTACTTAGCTGAAAGGCAGCACTTCTAAGCTGAGCAACTTCCCCCTGCTGTGTAGTGCACCAGCAGGAGTACTTTAAGTGCAGGTTTTTGTGAGGGTTTCCACATATGATTCCCTTCTAGTTCAGCCAGACTTCTGAATCCTCTGAGCTGATGTTGTTGATTAAGTGCTTAATGCATTCTGCACTCACACTGCTGATGCTGCTGGGTTCCTAAACTTGAAGAAGTGTGGGTAAAAGGCAACTGGTTTGAAAGACCAGTTCCTCTGATAAACATCCTTGTATCACACATATATTTTTTGGATAATGGTACTTGCAGGCCTGGCTTACAGTCCACTCTGCCAACTCAGTGTTCAGAATATGGCACTGAAAGGATGTTCAGTCTGCGTTAGAAACAGTAAACCACCAAAATCTTTGTATAAGAGAAATGGCAGTGTACTGGTAGGGTTTAAACCCTGTTGGTTTGGCACAAAGACAGTTTAAGGCAGAGATGTGTGCTCAGAACACAAAGGGTTGAGTATGGAATGACCAAACTTTGCTTTTAAAAATGCCTTATTGGGGTGTAGTAGGTACTTTGTTAGGTATTTGCTTTGTGGAGTAGATTCAAGCACCTAAATTGGTAAAGTTGCACTGCTTTGAATGGAGATATGTTTTATATTATAGATACTTTGCATGGGCCTGATAACAACTTGGTTACTTCTGAAAGCAAAAACTGAAAACAATTGGGCTCAGTGCTTTTGAATATCACTTTATTAATGGTTTGATGCTGTTATTGTTTTCTGGCTTCCTAGGCCCTTCAAGGTGAAAAACTTCTCACTATTAACTCTTCTCAGTGTGTCACTAAATCTCCTTGAAAACTGGTTGAATGGGTGGTACTGAAAGAAATTGGCTCGTGGTCAGTAATTACTGATTACTTTATCAATTTCTTTAGTGGTTGCATGTTGGACATGTTAGTTTCATTCTCCATTGATAATTTGCACCTTAAAGAGACCCTGGAGCCTTGTGTTGGTGTTAATATTAGAAAGAATTTTTCTTCTGGCAACAGTGCATGTTAGACTCTGATTCTAGGTGTAAATACTGTAAGGAAGATGTACCACTGAAGGTGATTTTGTGCTCAAATATTAGAGGCTTATGTTCTGAAAAGATGTGTTAGGATTCTGTAGCTCTGGTCTATTTAGGTCTTGTGCTTTGCTGGATCAATGTGTGCTGAGAAATAGTACCTAAGATTTTTCTTTTTACAAGAAAAAAAATCTTTTAATGAAAATCCTTTTAGTAGCAACTCCAGCAAATAAAAGCTGTTCACATTTACTGTTAAACTGTCTATAAAAGAGAACTTGCAAACCAGCAGTAAGCACTAACAACAGAGCTCCCATGCTTGAACAGGAAAATCAAACTTGTGACCTACTAATGTGCTCTTTGCCCTGCTCAGTGGGTCCTTGTTATCTCAGTGGTGCCTGAAATTTATGGTAAAGATAGCCTGCTTTTCTTTATTGTGAGCCATGCAGCTTGGGAGCTCTCCTGAATGCTTTGCTGCCTTTCATGCAGCAGAAGCCAAAGGATAAAATGGTACCCCACCCTGGCATGCTGGGCAGCTGTAGTGGGCTTGGGAGAGTTGTGTACAACACAGCCTAAACAGGAAACAGCTGTGTCAAGTGAGAGAAAGCCATAATTCTTAAGAGTTTAGGGATTCATCATCTTGCTAGTAACTACAGTCTGATGTCCTATATTGCAGAACCTTGCTAACTCAATTTGGAGGAGTTGGAAAGTGAATTTGAAGTTTTTTTATGCCTTTTCTTAAGCTGTAAACAAATATACTCTGTTGTTGAGAAGAGGAATGTGCAGAGGGGTGTGACTTTGTCAAGCCAAGGCACTTTTGAGTCTTTTAGCACTGGCCGGACATGAGCTCAATACAAATGTTTGCCAAGTAATTTCCACATATGCAAATGCTTCTTAATGTGATGTGAAGAAAATAGTTTCATTTTACTTGCTGATTTAGTGTTTGACTTGTTGCTTTGCCATTGCTCATACAGCCAGTTTTCAGTCCAGGGAAAAAGTAAATGGAGGATTTGGGAGGACCTGCATTAACATAGTTTGCTCCAGTGACCCTTAAAGGCAAATGTTGGACTCTGCTCCCCTTGAGCTATTGTGTAAGGCAGAGCCTAAATCCCAGCTTCATTTAGCCTTAGGATCATGAAAAAGGAAATGGTGGTTTCACTGGCACTGAATTCCAGTGGCTGTCACAGACAGGCCCGTCCTTGGAACTTGATTCTTCACTCTGGATGTCCCTGTGGAAAGAAACAGAGCATAAGAAAGGAGCAAGGTCTGCATGCACAAAAAATACAAGGACAGCATTTAAAACTTAGGAGGGTAGTTTTTACTTTCAAGAGGAAGAGGTAAGAGCTTTCCAGAGCAAGTAGAGCTGTGCTGCAGTGTTCTCAATCCCCTTCTGCAGTTCTGAAAGCATAGCAATGTAACAAGGTAATTTTTAAGGCAATTTCAGTAGTGGAGACAAGAAGGAATTAAAGCCTAGAAGAGGCTTCTGGCAGAAGCTGGGAAAAGGTAGAGATGAATTTTGGCAACTTTTCCACGGCTGCTCTTTCAGCAGTAATGGTTACTTATGCTCAGCACCCTCTTTTTGCTGGGAATGGCAAATGATTGCTTCTACATCTGGTGTCTCTGAGGGATCTGCCAGCTGGCAGGGAAGTGCCTCCTGATGGACTGAATGACCCTGTCCCCTCAGAGACTGAGCATGGGTGCTGCATCTGCTGACTGGAGGGTTTCTGTGACTCTGGTTTGCATTTCTCCTGGCTGGAGCAGGGGGAAGGCTCACCTCATTATTGCACACCAATAGTGCAGTGCTTTGCCAACAGTGGTCTTGTCAGACCCTTTTGAAGTTTAATAAGCTTGGGGTGTTGTGGAATGGGGGAGTATGGCTGGTAGAAGGTCATGTCCCTGGGCCTTGACTGTACTTATATCAAAGGATACTTTTAAAGTTGTTGATCATCTGTCAGGCAGCATGATGAGATGCAGAGTAAACCAGAATCTCTTTGATTTCTTCACTGCTAAGGTTATCTGTATGCATGTTGGTCTTGTTTTTCTGTTCTTAGCCTTGGGCTTTATACAGCTATTGATTTTATTTTTTTTCTTCTGGTTGTTACAACATTAATGCTTATTCAGGTAAAGATATTTGTTATTTTCCCAAGACAGCCTCACCATTCATTAAGAATGTGATGGGCTTCTGTGTGCTGGTAATGACTGTTTTAATTCCAGCAGACAGAATGCCTTACAAAGAGCAGGTTAGATATTCACAGCTAGTTCTGTGGTCCATTACAGCAATTCCTTTTCTTCTTCACTGCAGCTAGCATTAGTATTCAAAAGCTGAAAGCATGTTGGTTGAAAGCTACCTAAATATTTATGTACTATTGCTAGGGTCAGAGTAACAAGGGCAGCAAATGAAATTAAAGATTTACACCATGAAACAAAGCGACTTATCAATCACTCTTTGCCAAGTTGCTCCTGCTTTTTAAAGAAGTTATTTTCTAAGGAGATTGTTTCCAAAAATGAACTTCAGCATGAAATTTTGATCTGTAGTTTCATTTTAATGTCTGCATTATTTCTTTCAACAAGATGAGCCAGTGGAGTAGACCTTGCATGACCATCAGTGCTGGCTGGTGCATAGCTTGATTCCATGAGAACAGTACCCAACCTCTTTTATCTGGTTATATCAAAGCCTCTGTCCAACTTCTGCTTATAAATACCCGAGTGAGCGAGGAAATAAATGAGAGGAGAAACTGAGATGCAGAAACTTTAAAAAATTCCTGTGCTAAGTCAGACTTTAGAATAGAAACCAGGATTTGTGAAGGCTTTACATTTAAACTTTGCAGTCAAACCTCAGGCTGGACATGGAATCTGGCTGTGCTGAGCAGTGGGCAAGCTGAGATGGTTTTATGTTTTTCTGGAGGGATGGAAGCACCTCAACAACCTGGCATGTGCTTTAAATGAGAAATGACACTTTATTGTTTTGTGAAAGCATGGCAGAACATATATTTGAAATGGAAATTGCCTTGCTTATTCAAATGAAAACCTCTGAGCACAGAAACCCTGCTTTCATTATTTTGATTAGAAGCTAAGTATTTTGCAATAGCAAGCAAGCAGGAAAAAAGCCAAATTTGAGAGAAGAAAATACTTTCTATTCCTTCAATTTTTAATATTTTTTTGTGCTTTGAGATGTGTATATTCATAAAAACAAAGTAAACTATTAATTTTTATTTTTATTGCGTTTTGAGATAAATTTAAGTGATTATCTACCAAGGGCTCCATAATGTGACAGCAGAATGTGAACAAATAAAGAGAAAATGAACTGAACAGTAAATGGCTTTAATAAACAGCATGGCATCTTTTTACTTTGGATTTTAGCTGGGGATTGCATAAAGCAGAGCCCCAGGATCTGACTTAACATTAATTCATTTTCTAGCTTTCTTTCAAAGTTCTGTCCAATACTTGAAGAGAATAAGTCTGGGTATTTTGTTGCACTATAATAATTATAAACTAAAAAAAAATAAAATTGCATTTATGTAAAAAGTACATGCACATGCTTGGAATTTTTTTTTTTTTTGCTAGGACAATTCTAAAGTAGATCAATAACCTGTAAAGAGCAATTTTCCAGTTAAATATTGAAATAGCATTTATTTGTCCAAAGTAGGCAATGTGTGCAGTAGTGGCAGTTTGGAATCAGCATTTGTGTTTTGCAAATGAAAGTGGTCTCTTTGGATGGCTCACTCCAGAGAAGTTGTGTTGCTAATCACCCAAAAGGGATTTTGGATGCACTTGGAGAAGATACATCCTTGTTTGTTCTGGTGGAGTGCCTGAACGTTAGCACTTGCAAATATTTTGGCTTGCAGTGATGGGTGGTTCTTTTGCCTTCCAGGGAAACAAGACCTTAATGAAGGTGAAAGAATAAAGAAACATAAGAAATAAATAAAGTAATGTTCACTCTTATTATATGAAGCCAAAGATTCATGGAGAGGACCTGAGATTTATTGTCGCTAGATGAGGTTGTTGTGTTATCTCCTACCCTGAGGAGCAAAATATCTGTAACTTCACTGAAATCTTCAACAGTGTTTTAGGCTCAGCATGTCCCAAAAATCACATGCAGAAAGGTGAATTTGTGTATTTTCCAGTATTGCTAATGGCACTGTGATTTAAACAGTTATATTTTGCTCAGAATCACAGCAGTTGAGATCCTGAATGTACCAATGTACGTCCTTTGGATCACCAGAAAAACCCACAAATACAATAAAGAACTTTATATCTTTAGAAATTCAGGTTTTGCTGGTTCTTAGCCTGAAAGGATCCTGGGCCTGAAGACCAGTTCTATGCTGAGTCATTAAAGAAAGCTCTGACACATGGGCACTCCAGTCTTCGTTTGGCTTATTAATATTGGGCTGATGTTCTGCTCTAGGGCCAGTGTGGAAATTCCAAGAACTTCACCAGCTTCAGAGCATCCCCATATTTAGCATTCACAGACATGCCTGTCCAAACACAGAGTCTTTCTTTTGTGTTTTAACTGTTTAATCTTTTCCCCAGTGAGGAGGAAGGTGCAAACAGCCACAGATGCTTGAGTGAAATTCCTCTTGCTGCCCTGTGAAAAAAATTCTGAAAAGTCCCTATCAGTTAAGAATTTTAGATGAAGATATTTACCACTAAGGATCATCAATAATAAATGTTCATGATTTTTTTATTAAAGATTGAACTTGTGACATTTTCTCAACTTTTGAACCTTGTGCAATACCTAATTGAAGATGTCTTTTTCTCCCACTCAGGATGAAAGGCATCTAACATTTCACATCTTTTTATCTCTGTTGGAGGAATCAGTTTATTTTTCCTGTGAAATTGATGCTTCCTCCAGCACTTGTCTTTCCTTCACTCTTCATTTACTGGCTGTGGTACTGCATGTCTCTCTCAGCCAAGGTGGTGCTGACAGCATCAGTGAAAATATTTCAGTGAAAAGACCAAGTTAACCCATAGTTTTCACTAGCTCTGAATGGCTTCAGGGAGTCAGACACTGAATTACCTCATGGCTCTGCTCACCCTGAGAGTTCTAAAGGCACGTTAGAGAAAGTTGAGGGTTTATGCATTCAGGTACTTCATGCAGGACCCTAATTACAGAATATTGGCTTGAAAATAATTCCTGATGATGATGGGGGAGTTAGGCATGTTGTAGCTCTAGAGCAGATACTGACTCTGAGTATCAATCATTCTAGAAAGACATGGGTGTTGAGTGTATTTTCCTTGCTTCATTTTTTAATTCAAAGTAAGTGCATATTAGAACATAGTGCTTTGTGTATTTTCAAGTGTATGTACGCCCTGTGTTTGGCTCTTTCCCATGATGGGGGCTGTACTTTCTCACTTTGGTCACTCTGCTTGGACAAACTTGGAGAAAGATTCTGGAGCATTCTCTGCTACAGTACTGAGTTCCTAAGTGTTTTATATCATGTTTGAAGTCAAAGAGAAGTCCTTAACAGTGGATTTCCAGTATTGGGAATAATGTTATATACTTACACACTGGTATTTGAATTAGCTGTTTTAGATACTTCCCTAAGATGTGCATAACAAATCTTGTCTCTGTGGAATCTGTATTTATTTATAATTTAGGTTTAAAAGCTGCTTTGGAAGAATTGTGGTTCATTCCATGTGTGATAAGCTAAACACAATTTGGTTCTGTTCCCATCCCCAGGTTTCATTTATTATGAAAACATGTCTGACTTTTAAGCTGGTAGATTTGAGGGGGAGGGAAAACGAACATATATGAAATGTTCTGGTATGGTACTTGGAAACACACAATATTTCTCTGCCAGTGTAATCCCAGTTTCCATACTGTGTCTGCATTTTTCTTGGTTACCCAACAGAGAGGCAGTGACTGGACAAAAGGGGTTTTGATGGGAGTGCCATTCTGGCATGGTGCTGTCTCCAGAGGGTAGTTCTAAATAGCAAGTGCACCAAGAGTTGTCTGCTCTTTGCTGTATGTAAGACAGCTCTCCTAACTTCCCAGCACTGGTGGGAACTGCAGTGTGGACAAGGCCTTGGAGCAGAGACTTTTTCCTTGCAGCAGAAGGCAGTGAAACGCGTGTGAGATCAGCCTGGCTCGGTGTGGTGCTTGCCAGCAGTGCAGCCTGTCAGGAGGGCAGCAGCAGAGATGGACAGCTTGCTGCTTGCCAACAGGGAGCCTGTCTGCAAGCAATGTTTCCAGGAACTCTTCAGGAGCTGCCCCTTGGAGTGGCATTTGGGCAGCTCAGCCCCAGGGGCTGTGCAGTTGCCCTGCTCTCTGTGCTCTTTTACTGCTGTCGTTGATTTTCACACTGACTTAAAGAGAAGCAGCTAGAAGCCTTATCTCCTGGGGATGTGATTTGCATTCTGTGTTTAATTAAAGCATGACAGTTTATGCCAGAGGATTTTAAAATGGGAAATGGAATTCTTTTTTTGCCAAATATTGGGATTTTATAGAGACTTGGAAACTCCTTAGTGGAGAATTTTATAAATAAGTTACAGCCTGTTTTGCAGGACCCATTGAGTCTGGCTTTGTTTTCTTCTGGCTTTCTCCCTCACTGACTTATTTCAGCATCACAATAATATTGATGCAAATACCCTACTCAGTGACAAAACTGTTTGAGAAACAGGGCACTGACCAAGTTGTTTTTCTAGTAAGGAGCTGTGCCTGAGGACTGTTAATGAGAGTGAGAACCTCTTCTGCACTAGGTCAGGGGTTTCAATTTGATCACATCAGGCAAATTTTAACCTCCCTGTAAAGCTGTTAGGTGGCTTGTAAAACAGTGGTTGATGTTTCATTCTGCTTGTTAGTTTTTACAGGACATCTGTAAAAACCTTGTGACCCTGACAGCTTCAGTGGTAGTCTCAGAAGAGAAGTCAAGTATTAAATAGGAACAATCGTGTGGATAACTGTGAGGAAATACTGTGTACAGTAGGTCAGCAATTCATAACAAGGCACAAATATTTATCACCTCACTTTGTGAATGAGGTCACAAACGTATAATTTTGAATTCAGCTGTTTGCAAATGAATTCACCCAAAATTTCTTAGTTTTGATTAAGCATATAAAGAATATTATATTTACCAATGCATAGAATTTGAGGCCACCTGAAATTTAATTTTACCGTGTTTTTTTTACAAAGGTTTACTGTGAGTGAACCTGATAGAATTCACCCTTCTCTTAATTATCAGACAAGGTCTCAGATCTGAGGGTCACTTTGTCCTTTGTGCTGGTTGTGCTGTAAGATATGGCTACCCACACTTCAGC
The DNA here is from genome assembly GCF_028018845.1 of Melospiza georgiana. Lineage (NCBI taxonomy): Eukaryota > Metazoa > Chordata > Aves > Passeriformes > Passerellidae > Melospiza > Melospiza georgiana. The sequence goes on along the minus strand of NC_080437.1, from coordinate 10,359,144 downwards.
AGGGTACTGCAGAGCTGCTCTTTGGAGACAGGCCCATGAGTTATTCACATGTAGATTTAGAGTGGTAAGAATTATTCAAAATCCTGTTCTTCCATCAAAAACTGAGCTGTAAACCATGGAAAGAAGAGACATTTTCATGTGCATGAATTCAACATCTTTACAAGTTGATTTATTGATGTTGTCAAATAATCTGATGTTGTCAAATAATCTGCACAAAGCCAGAGAAAGCAACAGATTCCCTCTTGGGGATGAGGAAGCTGGTGATAAGGGTCAGAGATTGGGAAACTATTGGTGAAATGTTTGTGTGATGGACTTTTCTCAAGATGACTCACATATATCTAAAACTTTACTTGATTTGCAAAGGTTTGGGTTTTTTGCAGATAACTCTAGATAGAGTGTGTAATTAATACTGCTCTCTTCTGCCTACCCCATGATGTTGAAGGGCTTACTCTGGATCCAGAGAAGGGAAGGAAGTCCCCATTCTGCACAGCAATTTATACTAGAGTCCATGCAATCATAACAAGACATGGAATGCTGGAAGTTAGAGCAGCCTGGACTATACTGAGCTGCTGTTTGGTTTTGGATAATTAGCAGTGGATTCATTGTGAGATTCATCATTTTGAGCTGTAGAACCAAGGAAGTGTGAGTGAGCAATCCCTAGTGTCCATCATGATCTTGTTTTACTGTGTGTACTTAGAATTTATAGTTTTCAGTCTTTTTGAGTTTAATGTTACATTGTGCCTGTGAGGTTTGTTTTGCTGCACCACAATGAAGGCCTTCTAAAGATGCCCTTCAGGGTGGCATTTCTCTGGAATGCTGGGAGAAGCTGAATTGGCCCTGCTCACAGAGCAAAGGGCAAGGCCAGAGTGGGGAGGGCTGCTCATGGTAACTTGTTCCCTTGTAGCTTTTCCACAGCTATAAATACAGAGGAACTGTCCAGTAAATGATGCATTTTGAGTGGATGATTTCAGTGCTGTCTGCCGCATCTCCCTGATGCTCCAGCAGCACGTAGGTTCAGGTCTAAGTGTTGACTGGGGTATTCATCTTCCTCTGGAGCAAGGCACTGGTTCTGCATTTCAGGAGGATTTGCAACACTGTGCTTTGGCAACTTTTCCCTATATATGTAGCTTCTGTTTGGAGATTGTGATTTCAGGTGGCCTTGGGAAATAATAGATAGAGCAAAGGGTAGGGTTTTTCTTTGTTATCACTCCTTGTTGCAAGGGCTCATTCCTTGTCATAGTCAGTCTCCTACAAATCTCAGCAGAGCCCAGCAGAACACAGCCCACTCCCTCTGGCTGTGCTCCTGCCTGTGCTATTCCCATTCTGCAACCCCAATGGGAGTTTGCTGAACTGAGGCAAGGACTGCAAAGCATGTAGTTAAAACCTAATTTCTAATTACTGATTGCATGCAAAAGGGCCAAAATAGTATTTGCAGATGCTTTCACAGAAAGCTGAGATGGCCCATCATGGGGAACTTTATTCTACTCTTAAATACAGATGATTAATATTAAATTTATTATGGAATTGTCAATTTTTTTAACCCTAAGGGGTGAAATGGGGGAAATTATGGCTTTACCTACCACAAGCAGCAAATACTCATGCTTTTAAATGAATTTCAGATCATACCAAAGTAATTCCCTTTGTAATTAATAACACCAATATAGTTGGTTTCTTATTTCTTTCCCATACTAGAATTGTCATCCAGTAAATTATGTACCTGTGATTTCCTGTTGGTGCTGAAATATTGTCATTTAATGGCCTACTATGCTCATTCATGGATGTACAGAAATAAATAAATCAAATGAAACAGTCTGTTAAAGTGCACTTTCAGCATAATTACTAACACTGGATATGAGCTCCTCTTTGTGCTATTTCTTGTGTTCAGAAGATATGAAAGATGTGGATTTTAATCAGTTTCTGTGGGAGAGGCTTATTAAAAAAGATCTTCAGGGATTAAAGAAGCAGAGCAGAAGAGATTATAGTTGTGTTACTGAAACATCTTTAAAGCTATTTCTGTGTATTTTTATCAAATGTATTGTAACCTATGTAACATGGTGAGAGAACAAACATCATCCAGAGAATATCCTTTGCACCATTGGAAACTGAAAAGAGCTCTTTTTTTCTTTTGCATCGGGTTATATTTCATATTACTGTGTTATATCACAGCCTATTACATAACCTAATGCCCCAACAGTGAGAAAGGGAGTGGGGGACTGAGCACAAGTGTCAGTAATGTAGCAGAAATATAACTGAAAGAATTGAGCAGCACACAAATGGTCAGAAAGCCAGGCAGATATAGCAGCCTTTGCAGCTGCAGTGCTAGAAATTTTCAATGAGAGAGAAGAATTGCAAATGAGATATATAGAAAACTGTTGTATGGGCTTTTTAATAGACAATACTCATAGCATCTATTCATCCAAATTTGAATATAGAAAATAAAATTAGATTTAGATTGTAGTTAGTATTTTTCTGAAATTACATTTTGAAACAGTGGATATTCTGTAGTGCAGCTGTTTTTTTTTTCCCAGAATCAGTGGAATTTCTAAAAATAATAGAAGTTGTTCTAAATTGCCTTTTAAAAATAATGTACTCTTGTACTTGTCGTTCACCATTAAAACCTGGTGGCCTCATTTAAATTATTAGGTAAGGATGGGTTATTTCTGCTCACAGAAATAAGTCCTGGGTAGTCTGATCCTGTAAACTGCCAGCACATGTACTCTGTATCTCCAGTGGAAAAGCAGACTGCTGGAATCAGAGCTGTGACCTGACCAAGGACAGCTTGCTACCCCAGAGACTGGTCTCTGTGGCTACTGGATTTGTGCTTGCTGCTTTGTTGGACTGACAGTAGTTTAGTGTGAACTAATACTAAACAAATGGCATTTAGTTTTAATTGCTGTATTAAAAAATGGTGCTTGAGTGTGGGATGGGTGCTGCCAAGATGTTCTTGTTTACATGGCTACTACCATCACTGGAAAAGTTTCCATTATCAATACAGATAACTTAAAATTCGGTTAATTCAAATTGAGAACATCAGTGTTGGGACATGCAGTGCCCTGCTGGTGGGGTGTGAAAGGTCTGATTTTTTCTGGGGTGAAGGACACTCATCTTCCATGTGCAGTGACTATAATGCTATAGGTGTATTAGAGCACCCTGAAAGCTGGATAAACCCACAAAGCTTTTCAAAATGGTGCAGTGCCTTTTGGCCTGCAAAACTGGACTGGAAAACAAATGCAGTTTTAGTAAAAATCCATAGTGGGAATGATTGTATTGTGATGAAAAGAATCTTTAAGTTTTGGTTCTGATAATAACGTTATTATGATTTATGTTACATTGTTTTGCTTATTTTTATTATGATGTGGTTTTGAGAGTAATGTAGCTAATATTTCATGTTTGAGATTTTGATTTACTATTTTACTCTACCATTGTTTAATGCTGTAAGATGAATATAATTTAGCAGTCTTAGACCTTTAGTCTTTTGTACTGATTAAGAAAAAATGATCTGAAATGTCAAGATTTCATATAGAATGAAAAATATATTTTCAGTCTTGTTATTTCCAATTTACTTGTACCTGCAAAATAGAGGAGAACCTTTTAACATAAAGTGAAGGAGAAATGGAATTCCAGTGAAAGACAATCTCTCCTGAATTTTTTTAAAAATTTAAGTTGAGCTCTTATTTGAGTCTTGAGTGATTGCTAATTGCTTTGAGCTGTGCATCTCTGAGAAAAAGGAACATTTCAGATTATTCCAGGGGAAGGTGGAGCAAAATAACCTTTTTGAAGAGAGGGAAAAGTGAGAATCTGGCCAAGAGGAATGAGTTCATGAGGAGGAGTGGGTGAAAAAAAGGTGACCAAAACTCCAGGTTGCAGAGGTGATGACAGAAGACAGTGATGGGGAACAGGAGTGAGAATGTCTTTGATGGAAGGATTAACCATTGTGCTCTGGAAGAACCTGTTGCTTGGTTTTTAACTCCCTTCCCAGGTGGGCTGGTACCAGCCTCCCATGGTGTATGCCCAGTCCTGGGCAGGGCTCAGGTGTGGGTAAATCTCTGCATGAGCTGTGCAGAGCTCTCTGCAAAGGGAAATGCCCCCGTATTCCCCAAGGAGATGGGCAGGGCCTGCCCTGGTGCTGAGAGTGGTGAGTGTGTCACCGTGCTGTGGGGCTGTGGCACTGGTGAGTGTGTCACCGTGCTGTGGGGCTGTGGCACTGGTGAGTGTGTCACCGTGCTGTGGGGCTGTGGCACTGGTGAGTGTGTCACCGTGCTGTGGGGCTGTGGCACTGGTGAGTGTGTCACTGTGCTGTGGGGCTGTGGCAGTGGTGAGTGTGTCACTGTGCTGTGGGATGGTGGCACTGGTGAGTGTGTCACTGTGCTGTGGGACGGTGGCACTGGTGAGTGTGTCACCGTGCTGTGGGACGGTGGCAGTGGTGTGTCACTGTGCTCTGGGACGGTGGCAGTGATGAGAGTCTGTCACCATGCTGTGGGGCTGTGGCAGTGGTGTGTCACTGTGCTCTGGGACGGTGGCAGTGATGAGAGTGTGTCACCATGCTGTGGGACTGTGGCGGTGGTGTGTCACTGTGCAGTGGGATGGTGGCACTGGTGAGTGTGTCCCCGTGCTGTGGGGCTGTGGCAGTGGTGACTGTGTCACCCAGCTGTGGGACGATGGCGCTGGTGACTGTGTCACCCAGCTGTGGGACGGTGGCAGTGATGAGTGTGTCACCCAGATGTGGGACGGTGGCACTGGTGAGTGTGTCCCCGTGCTGTGGGGCTGTGGCAGTGGTGAGTGTGTCCCCGTGCTGTGGGGCTGTGGCAGTGGTGAGTGTGTCACTGTGCTGTGGGATGGTGGCAGTGGTGAGTCTGTCACCGTGCTGTGGGACGGTGGCACTGGTGAGTGTGTCCCTGTGCTGTGGGACGGTGGCACTGGTGAGTGTGTCACTGTGCTCTGGGATGGTGGCAGTGGTGAGTCTGTCACCGTGCTGTGGGATGGTGGCACTGGTGAGTGTGTCCCCGTGCTGTGGGATGGTGGCACTGGTGAGTGTGTCCCCGTGCTGTGGGACGGTGGCACTGGTGAGTGTGTCCTTGGGGTTGTTGGGAAGCTGCTGGAGGCACGAGGGGCTGTGTTGGGTGCAGGGAGCTGCCTGTGGAGGAACTCAGTGTTGTTTGGCTGTGCTGGAGAGGGCCATGGAATGGGCACTGAGCAGCTGTACTGTGGGAAGCCAGGTGTGATAATTCAGATGTCTGAACAAGGTCTGGAACATTACAGTCAGTATGAAAGGTAGTGTTCAGAGAGAACTGATTGTGTCATTTCTGCTTCTGGAACAGAATACATGCCAGCTTCTTAATTTTTTGCTGTTTATTGTCTCATTAACTTTTGTCTCAAGGCTGTGTGATATTTTATTACCTGCTTTTCCAATACTTGTTATAAACACCTACTGAAGCTTCATATTAAAGTAATCTCACTCCTGGCATCCCAGGCTGGAGTTCTCAATTCAGATTTGCCATAAAATGCAGCCTGTGAGATAATTATGTTAGAGAGAACTGCAGTCTGCAAAATGCTTTAAAAGCTGGGGTATAATTAATTATAAAATGACCTCTTAAAGAGAGTAGATTTATTTCTTTAGCATGAATTAATTTCCTGATAGAGATTTTGGATTGCCATCAAAACAGAATTGACTCTGTCAGTGTCTGTCACTATTACCCCATCTAGCAGTATTTACCAACTCTGATGTGATGGCAACTCTTCTGGGGGAAAAAGGGCTGCTTGGGGGCCAGAGCTTTCCAACCCTTAACTTCCTTTCAGAATGTCACAGTAGTGCTGATAGCTATTGATGTGTCTACTATAATTTACTAGAAACTGTAATGAGATCAACAGCTCCATTCACAGAAGTGGCCGCGTGCCAGTGAGGAGGTGGAAGGCTGGCTCAGTCCGACTCGTACCAAACTGTGATTAAGACTGAAAGGATGGAGGTTTGTACTTTGCTGCTGCTCTGCTGGGCACCACAGCATTGATCAGCCTCCCGTTGTTTTTGTCTTTTTAACCATCTGTGCTGTATCTCTGCAGGAAATGAGAACTTTTCAATGGATAAACCTTGTTTTTCCTTGTTTTGTTTTTTAAAATACAGCTTTTGTATATAAGTTAGCTAGACAACAGTTCATTTTGGATATAAGCTGTTTTTCTCTGTAGCCACTGATGGTTCTGACTTTAGCTGCGTTCAGCTTGTCCTTGGTTGAATACTGAACCTTTCAAAAGTGCTTGGTGATAGCCAGCTGATGTGGATGGCCGTGTGCAGCTGCTGATGCTAAAGCTTTTGAAAATAATTGTTTTGAGTATACATTTAATGGAGGTCCTCATTTTTATCTAAACTGTATTAGTGGTAAGTCCTTTAATTGTAATATTACTAATATGGCTGAATACTGCCAGTGCATAATTTTAAAATGTTTTCATTTTCATGACTAGCAGTACGTTTACCAAGATTTTTTTGCTGCTAGATCAACCTCTCTAGTCAATCTGCATGCCAATGCCAAGTGTATGAAATACATGTTGTTTTCTTCCATAATCATCTGCACTTTGAAAACATAAAGGTAGTGTTGATGAGTCTGCTTTTAAAAGCAGAGAAATGGAATTGTATCCTTGAGACAGATCTGCGCATTTCTAGTTTGAAAAGAGCTTTGGATATTTAATTTGAAGCAGCCAATGAAAGGCCCTTCTGAGTGCCAGAACCCTGGTGCTGCACCCTGGCGCATGAGCATTGCGGAGCTCATGTGCTGTGTTGGAGCTGTCAGAGAAAAAGGCTGGTGGTGATGTAAATGTTAGCCTGTTGCTGATGAGGACAAAGGAAGCCAAACATCCTGCTTTGAATCCTCTGCTCAAGTGGAATGTTTGCTGCAGTGAGTGGAGTGTGCTGCCCAGGAGGCCTCAATCAGGTGGGGTGGCAGCCCTTCCACCTGGCTCTGGCCCAGCCACCCAGCCCAGGTACCCCAAGGAGTGCCTCACCTCTCCCTGTGGCAGTGCAGCAGGGACTCCCACCAAGCAGCGTGGCTGGGGAAATCTACAAAGGATTTACAGCAGTAAAGGCAAAATAAAATCCCGTAGCAGGTTATCATCTTGATGTGGTTGTGTTGTGGTTGGGCAAGGCTTGTTGCCTGTAGTTTAGGAGGAACCTGTTTTAAAGGCCAGTGAAAATGTTGTTTTTATTCTTGTGCAGATCTGACTGTGCTGCAGAGGGGAGCTGGCACATCACAATGTGCTTTGCATTTCTTTGAGCATGAACCTCTCACAAGGGAGTGATGTCCCACTGGTGGATCTGATTGTCTCTCTAAGGCATCTGAATATAAAGATCAAAAAGAAGCAGCTAGGGCGGAATGGGACAGAGAACCCAGATGCTTTGGACAAGGGCTACTGTATTCTCATAGAAAATTTTGCTTCTTTGCTTTTATTGGCACAAAGAGCCAGGAATGTGTACCTTGTAATCTACCTGTCTAGGGATCCACTTCACTTAGTGGGACTTGGAGCCCAGTTTGGTTTTCTTATATGGAAAGCTGGTTGCTTTCCATATAAGAGGAAACAATTATCTTTGACTTGTGTTCTTTATGCAGGTACTCTTTAATTTTGTAAAATAAGGTGGTCCCTACTGGTGGGATTGAGAAGGAATGTGGGGGATATATTGATGAAAGTCCTGATAGCAGCAGCCATCCTGTGCCTCCGTCCCGTTGCTGTAGCCTGTTGCTTTTACAGTGCAAAATACATGCTGAAAAGTAATTGTATATACTTCTATATTTGAATGGATGCAGGAGCCTCCATGTGCAAGTTGAGTGAGGGGGATTCCCTAGCCATTATAACGTGCCTTTCAGAGCCAAGAATGAGGGAAGGGAGCAGATGAGAGCAGCCATCCATAATTTGTCTTGCTTCCACAGTTTTCACAGCTCAGAAGTAGCCATCATGCCTGGCTTTGGAAGGAAAAACCCCAAAATTCTGTGTGTTTGTTGATTTAAGGGTGCATTTGTTGTCTAGAATTAACAGGATGCAGAGCCAAGTGGGTATTGATGCTGATTGCATACAACTCTGATTTGGATTTTGGAGCTATATACAATTGCACAAATTGTGTCATTGGCAACTTAATTGCCCTAGATTTGTGTTTGTGCTGAATTGTAATGAGAGGTCAGTTTTCGTACATGGGAGATGAGATTTAAACAAATTCAGCCTCTGCTTACGTGGGAAAGTTTGCTCCACCTCAAAACCCACAAAACTATTTTTTCAGCTTTGCATGTATGGTGATTGTGTGTTTTGCAAATTTAGTGTAATGAATGTGCTTTGGCTAGGAAATGGGAAAGGTGAAAGTATGGTGTGAAAGGCATATCAAACTTGATTATCTTTCTGAGAGTTACAAATCTGGTGAATGATAGGAATTCAAGAAATGTAATGGATTTGGACTTAAGTAAAGCATTAATAATGCCTCATGCTAATCTGCTTCATGAAATCTTACTTGAAAATATTGATTCAAATTTACTGTGATGGAGATACTGCCATATGATATGAGAGTTGGCAAGACAAGTGCAAATGAAGAATGATCTTAAATGGATGAGGCTGGAGCCTTTGAAAAAGCCTCTGAAAAAGCCTGGGGAATAATGCTGTATGTGTTCTAATGTTTAATATCTTTGTTAGTAGCACAGAAAATGAAGTATATAAAGTAAATTCTATGGTGGTACTGAACCATGAATATCTCAAATATAGAGGAAAATAGTTAGATAATGCAAAAGACTGTTGTGAGTTATTAGAAATGAGGATGAAAAATAGGAAGATGACTGTTGAAAAACATAATCTGAGTCATAGCTGAAGGGAAGAATAATGCATAACAAAATTCAGAACAAAATAGTGAACCTCAGGAAATAGATTTTTCCTTTTCTAGTTAACTCAGATTAATTGAAGGTTGAAAGAGCTTTTCTTTTGGGCTTCTCTTTGTTAGGTAAAAAGGCAATCGACTCCCACAAAAAACCACACCCAGCATCACCAGAATACACTGCCTAAGAGAGGTATAGTTATACTCTCCAAAGAGTCTGCTCAAGAGTTCTTGCAGGATTTATCACCTAGCAGATTGCTGTTTGGGAGAAAGTAATGGTATCCATGAAAGTGTGACCTCAAAGATTAAAATGCTATTTGTAATACTTATTTGTTTTAAAATTCTCTTATCCAGTTTGTCACTATCAAGCATGTGAGTGGGAAAAAAATCAAGACTGTTAATAGAACAAAACATAACCTCGGTTATCAATAACTCAAGTTAATTTTGAAGTTTTTTTGTCTGAGCAGATGCATCTTGAGATTAAAGCTTCTTTTACAAGAGCTGTTTGACAAAAGTGGATATGAATAAAATGCAACCCGTGAAGTCTTCCTCTGGCAGTGTGCATGTAATCACATCAGAGGAAATGGCAAGGTCACTGTGTATTAATTCTCTGGGTATTTTATGAAGTTGACCTTTTCTGGTGTTGTATACTAATTAGTGTAGGCAGACCTGCTGAGCAGTGATTCAAGGAACATGTAACTTCACCTCTGAGGTTTTGGAGGTCTTTGATCATCCTGTGAATTAGAATTTCTATTCATGTCCCTTCTGAACTATGGGCAAGCTGAGCTTGGCATTTCTCTCCCTTACATGGTTCCTGCTACCTGATGGATGCTGCTGTTTCTGTAAGATGAAGGGAATCAGGCTGGATATGCATAAATGCAGGCACAGAGTGGGAAAATGGTGACTTATGCTTCCAATAATTCAGATGCCTACCTGCACCTAACACCCTGCTTAGGCTTTTTGCCATCTGAGGGTATCAAACCTACTATAGATTCTGTGAACATTAATAATTTTTAATATGTCAGTTAAGAGGAGGAGGAATCTTAAGGAGTAACCATGTCAGTTTTCAGGTAAATTACATGGAAAATGTCTACAAATATGCTAACTAAATATTTGTAATTTGGTCTGCTATTTAACTATTTACTGTTATTGGAAAGAGAATTTCTGTCTTGTAGTCTTACTAAGTGCTATGAACTCATGTTTCTAAGAATGCAGGGTATGTATCATACTTACATAACACAGAAGTGTATTTTGACTTAGTAAACAATATGAGTCATTATCTTCTGTGACTTCTGAACACAGGCTTTTAAGGATTTGTGGCAGATATGAGTGCAGAATATTGATTAATAGCAGTAGTACCACTGTTACAGTAAGCAGTCTTAAAATACAGCTTTTCTCAGTTGTGTGGGCTTTATGGAGGATATGAGAAAGTCACTCTGCTGAGAACTGCAAGGCTGATCTGACATCTGTGTCTGGTGCTCTGAGAACTTAAAAAAGGTTTGCCTGGTTCAGAAAAAGAAAGTTTGACAATCTTTCTGTAATGACTTAGAGACAATATTTCTGGTAGTGAGTTGCTCCATACATGTAGAAAGAGCTTTTACAAAATAGAGAAACTGAAATTGGTAAAAACTGAGGCTGGAACAAACCACACATTCTGAAACAGTTATGATGATAAAATGTTGGATCACTGAAGCTGAGCATGTGGTGAATTGAAGAAGCTCTAGACTTGATGTGAGGGTCGTTTGATAAAATTTCATAGCAATATGGTACAGAACCTCAGACTTAATGGCTATAATACAATCTACTGGCCTTAAAAATATGAAACTTTATTGTTGTAATTTCTAGCTAGTGAAATGAAGATGTCAGGTATTTAGAGGGTGAAGTATTATTATCATTATCATTCTTTTTATATTATTATTGTCCCTATTAGGTTTTTCCAAGTGATCAGTGACACCTGCCATATTGACATGGTGGTAAATTTAATGTAGCTTATTTTGGCATATATAGATATTACGGAGATCAAGATTACTGTTGTGAAGTCTGGAAGGGCATATTATGATTATCTTGTAATAATATCAACAGTGTCTCACTGGCCATCTCCTCTGACCTGCCGCCTACAACAGCTGGACATTCACACCCTCCACCCAAGTGTAATTTAAAAAATTCTTCTGCCAGGTGTTTTCAAGGCTGAGACCAATATCATGTGGCCTTTCCCCAGATCTGCTCCAATTGGTGCCTGTTATCACAGCTAAACCTTGCGCTTTTGGTTGGATTGAGGTGGGCTGAAGCGGGCAGTCACTGTGGAGAGCACAGGCGGTGGGGCTGTGCTTGTGCCAGCTCTGCCCTGCTAACAGTCTAACCCTGGGGTGGCACCTGGGGCTCTGGGACAGCTCCTGCTGTCCCCTCTGGCGACGTCTGGGAGCTGGGAATATCTCCAGAGGCTTTTAGTGCACCTGCCCCTTAGACCGCTGCTTTAAGATGTTGCGTGCGAAAATCTCATTTTAAAAATATGCAGATGACCTCTGCTTTTTATGGTGGATCTAATTGCACACCTAAAGCTACAAATTTTGGGAAATGTTCCTGTAAATTTTTATTTGCACAGGTGTACATTGATGGATTTGATCATAAGATGATTTCTGCTCTGCAGTAGGTGGTGGAGTCTTGCAATTGGAATGACTGAGGATCAAGAAGAGTGATTCCTCAAGATATATTGCATCCTCATTTTAGTTTTTTTTTGATCTTAAGTATGCCTAGTAGCAGAAGGATAATGGATTTTCTTGGGGGGAAAAGCCTAACACCCCCAACTTTATTATATATATTTTAAACTAGTAATTTAAAGTATGCAATATGTAAGCATCATCAAATATGGTTCATTATGTGTAACCATAAAATATGATTAAGATATATTTTAAATATTATTCATGCAAGACTTATTCTAGATATTAAAAACTTTTAAAGAATGAAATGCAAGATTTTTCAGGCCAAACTAATTTAATCTGGTTTTAAAAGTGTTTCTTGTAATATCATTCTAATTTATTCCATGATTCCACTCCTGTTCACTGTAGACCACTTAACAGTGCATTCATCTGGTAATTGTTGCTGTCACTTCCATACCATTTCTGTGAATTAGGATAAAAATCTTGCATGAATTATTTTTAGTCAACTGTCCCCAGGCTCTTGCTGGGCCCTTAAGGACTGCTCAGCCTTTTAGAGAAGGTGGAGAAAGGAAGTGGGGACCTTGCTGTGCTGCCATCTGTGGAATTTCCATCTCCCATCCCTCCACTGAAAAGCCTTCTTGCAAAGATGGAAAGCCACTGACTAGGATTATCATAATCAGGATTTAAAAATGAATTATTTGGTGAATAAATTTTGTAAATATTGATATGAGACAGATTGCTACATGTGTCCAAAGACAGTCAGTCAGTTAAAATGTAGCTGTGTGGTTTCTTGAGTGAGGCCCTGCACAGCTGTGCATGTGGGTGTTTTATTGCACAGCATCTGGGATCTCTGTGACCCCTGTGTCCTTTGGGCATCACCAGAGCAGCCTTCATCCCTCCTTGCACAGGCAGGAGCCATAATTCAGCCTGTCTCTGTTACCTGCTGCTCCTCCAGGCCCTCCTGTCCTGCTTTTTCCTGCGTTTCTTTGTGTTGTAACCCTCTGGGCAGTGTCTCCTGTGAGCAGTAGAGCAATAAAGCCTCAGCCTGTCCTTGATCAGATATATCTGACAAAGGAAGCCCCCTGAAAGACAAGGGCTGCTCTCATTCTGCTTGCCATCTTAACCTGTTAGAAAGAGCATTGAAGTAAGTACAGGGATATCATCTGTTTGTGATACAAATCAGGCTGACCCTCACGGGCAACAAGTGGATTGAGCCAAGCACTCTGGAAGTGTTATTTCAATAGGGAAAAATAAGCATAAATACAGATCATGGTGTTCAGAGGCAGAGTTTAGCTTGCCTTAACTTTTTAATGTGGAGCAATTCAGGCTTCTTAAACAAATGAAGCAGGATTTAAATAGGTAAAGTATTTTAAACTCCTCCAAACAAGGGTGATATGTGGCTGAGGTTAAAATATTGGCTGAGGATACTTTTCATCTGCCAGGCTTCCAGCTGTGTTAGAGTATGAATTTTTGTGCTGCTTGGAAGGTGGGAAAGATGTGCCAAAGACGTATAGGCAAATGTAGGAAGTTAATTTTATGGAAAAACCTTGAAATTTTCTGTTTGTGAATTGAAGGTGCTTTTTCTATTATCTGTTTACAGCACCAGACACAGATCTGATAGTATCTGCTTTGAGGATTAAATTAACTTCTTGGCATTTTTTGAGTTAGGGAGCATATAAAGGTCATTTAATAGGAGTGCTTCATTTGATGAGCAGAAAATGAAGACAGCAAGATTACATATAGACCATTCTGCAGATCCTGTTAGGATTGCGCATCTTTGTGATGTTAAGAACAGACTCTTTTCTTATTTGCTGCTGCAGTTTAATTTTTCACTTATTTGAAACAACATGAAGTGCTTCACTATTCTTTCCTGTCCTTTGAATTAACTGTGGATAATGGAGGATTTATGCTTCATGTACAGATCATAAAATAGTTTAAGGAAATAGTTTTCCAAGAGGAGTAGAATGAAAATAAGCGATCTTGGTTTCCTGTGCCTTGCAAAATGAATATTACTTTTGCCACTGGGTGGTTCTCCTTGAGCACTTGAATTCAGTTGTTCTGGTTTGTGGTTGTGCCATTCTTTTCCACCATTTACTCCAGCATGGCCAAATGCTTTGCTGGAGAAAAACTGGAGTGAGGAAGAGCTGATGTAATAAAGAAATAGCTCTCCATTTGTGCAAATAATTTGCAGTGGCAACTTCATAAAATTGAATAAAGTATCCAAACAGGATGGTATATGCTAGAAGATGGAATTACCAACTGGAAAACAAAAAAGTTATTGCAGCAGATGAGCAGGCCAGAACAAAGGAACTGGCGATGCAGCAGTGCTTGGTTGGGTGCAAATGAAAAAAACACACAGACAATCAGAAAACACAAATAGAAAACACGGCAAGAAAATACCTTCTGGTGCTTCAAAATATGCTCTTTGATTTCACTGAGGCAGGTAAAGATGTTCTCAATATTTTCTGAAAAATATGAATTTACATGTAGCGCAGAAAGACTTTTCTGTGTCATATTTATTTGCAGTCAGAGATTGAATTTGACTGTTCTGTGTTTCTACAGGATATATGTTTTTCTTTCCTAACAAATGCAGTATTTATTCCTGCTCTCTGTGGTGTATCTGTCTAGTGGTTGTTATTGGATGTGTTCATTCCTGATGTCCTGTGTGCTGCAGTTTTCTTCCTGGTACAGGTGGATGTATTAAAGGTGCATGGGAAGATGGCAGAAGAGAATCCTGCACACAGTGGGAGTGTGGATGTGGGCACACCCACACAGTGCCCTGCAGGGCCCTGGCCAGCAGGTCTGTGTGACAGCCCACGCCCAGCTGCTCCCCCAGCTGCCCTGGAGTGGCCTCAAGGTCAAAGTCTCCTGTGCTGCACAGCTACTTCAGTGGGCTTGGGGTACCCTGGGTCAGGCTGGGCATTATTCCTGCAGCCCTGTGCTGGGCAGGCTTCTGCAGCTGACAGAGCAACCTGCTTGCCCCTGAGCTGAGGGGCTGCTTCTGTTTGAGCAGTCTGAGAGCACTGACAGACTCCTGGCTGTGTGACAGCATGTGCTGTGTGGTGGGAAGAGCATGTGATGGTGATGTGTGATAGCTGGTGAGGACATACCTGTGCTTGACTTCAGTTTGGACACTGGCCAAATGTATGTCCTCCTGTTTTTCAGGCTGTCTGCTTTTATAAATAATAATAATTTTTGGGGAAGCGGACATAGGGGTGGGAAGATGCATATGATTCAATAATTATTTTGATCTGGTAGGACAGACTGTTTGTTGTTTTTTGTTTTCTTTTCTTCCTGGGTATTTTGTCTTAGCATTGTGGGGCTGTCAAGAAACATTTTCTGCTGCAATATGCTATGTGTGTGTTTCCACACAGAATATATATGTGTTCACGTACACAGTAGTAAATTTGAAAACTGTTATTACCATTCAGGAAAGAGATCTTGTATCTATTGTGGATATTTCTCAAAAAACACTACTTGAATTTCTGATGATGGTAAGAAACAACAAATAAATCTCAAAGATTTTTAGGAAAGGAATGGTGAACAAATCAACCTCATTTTTCAAGTTTACGTTCTGTATGTCAGTTTCTGTGTGCAGATCTGATGATCCTGTCTCTTAAAGGTCACAGTAAAACTGATAAAATCTAGAAGAAGGACAAGAAGGATGGTTAAAAGTGTGGAGCTGCCTGTACAGGAAGAGAAACACAATAGATTAGGATTGCTGCATGAAAAGATATGATAGTATAATGGCAGAATGTAAAAATGTGGATGGGAGAGAAATAGGAGTAGGGAGTGAGAATTATCTGCATGTTGTAATGTGGGATCTAAGGGGTGTCCAACAAAAATAGACGTTTTAAAATAAGTTGTCTTTCATGGAAAGCACAATTAAATTGCAGAGCTTGCTACCACACAGTATGAATGACAACAAATTATACAGGACTTAAAAATCAAGAATTTTCATAAAAATAATTCTTTTGTAGGCTACATGTAATCCAAAGAGTGGATTGGAAGCCAGCTCTAACTCAGGTTAGTTCTGTTAAGCTGCTGGAACTGCTGTCAGTCTGCAGGCAAGTGTGTGACACGATACATGCTCGGCTTCATGTTGTTAATTCACTAAGGGAAGGAAAAGGGAAAGTAGTATTGGGATTGGTGGTTTCTTATACCCTTTTTGCTTAGTGATTTCTATATTCAGTGAATGTGACTCTTTGGTAGTGCAGGTCTTTTTGGTTTTGGCTGTAAGACCTAAGAGACAGATGATTTTATTTTTCTAATTAAAACAGAAGCATAAGTGGCATTATTTAGCCATGGTATTTTCTTTGTGATTAGCAGGGCTTGTTTGAATTTGTTTAGTTTCTTTGTGATTGTTGACAGTGCCATTGTTTCTCTTGGATATTCATAGCTGGATTGAGGCTGAGTGCACAGCCCACAAGGTGTAAGCCAATTATTAGGGGTTACAGAAGAGCATCATGCAAGTCAGTTGCCTTAAAAATGTACATGTACATGCAAACATACATATATATGTATGTTAATACCAAGTTCTGTTTGTATTCCTGTCTGGGGTCTCTTATTCCAGCTCTGAATAGTAGACCTGTCTCCGCTGCTGTAAGATAAATTGAGTCTGAATTTGTGCTCTGTGTTCTCAGAGGTTCCTAAGTGAGGAGGGCATTATGACAGTCCAGCCAAGATAATGCAAACACAAGAGTGTGTTGTCAGGGGTAAGCGAACACTTTTGTGCAAGCTAGTATGTGGTAGATCAAACAGAGAGGAATCAGCACTGCAAACTCTGAGGCTCCTCTTCAAAGCAACACGATGCTGTAGCAAGGCTCTCTCTCCATTATTTGCTTGTTATTTTATCCGATGGTGTACACCAACCCAGTGATTTTAATTGGTGCTTGTGGAGGCAGTAAATGAAAACTCTGACCATGATTCTGCTTTCTGCTTCTTGGTTCAGAAAAAAACTTTTTCTTTATTGGTTTTTCATCTCCTTGAAGTTTATTCTTAAAAGTGCAGTTTAAGGAGTTAGTGTTCTTCAGTAGTGTATTGGGGTAGAGTACTAAGGTGTGTCACATGCATGCGTGTGCACATGTTTAACTGAACTACAACAAATACTCCAGTTGAAAATTGGGTACAGTCATGATCCAAGTGAGATATAGGATAAAGTTTCCTCTAAAACCAGTAACAGCACTTTGAGTATTCATGGTGATGTAATAAATCATTCACCTTGTTAAAAGAGTTATCTGTACATCCTGAAATTTTGTTTCCATTCAGATATCTTAAAGGACAAAGAAATGAGTCTTAAGGATTCTGCTGCTGACAATAAGCAGCACATGGGAGTTTCTTGCACCTCAGACATGAGAAGGAATCTTCATTTCCATTGCAAAGTAGTAAATCCTGGGTGATTTCCATAAAGGAAATTTGTACTGGAGTGAATAACATTGCCTTTCTTCTCAGCCATATAATGGGGTGAAAGCCCTATTGAAAAGTTCTGTACAGGATTTTGAAGTATTTTAGAGGAAGTTTTAGCTCATATGTTTAGCCTATGAATTCTAGAGCAAGGATAACCTCAAACTAGATCCAGTTCAGCATTGAATTGTTCCTTTTTTTGTTGTATCATTTCCTTAGGAAATGGCATAGGTTTCTAGGGTGGGTTCTGCATCCCTGTGAATCTTGAATTCAATCATAGTTTGCAAGATTTTTTTTTGATGGAGAAAACCATTGTAGAATAACAACTGCACTGAGTGCGTCAGAAACACGTGGGGCTGAGCCTGAACACCAGACCTTCTGCCCTACTTTGCATTTGTTAGTTGTGCCACTTATGAGTTTGTCTGCACTGCTCAGTGCACTGTAGCACAGAAAAGCCTTCTGTGTGACTTCAAAATGACCTAGCTCATGTACCAGTAGCTCATGCAGCTGTGAACTGCAGAGTGTAGGCAAAATGTAAAGTCCATTTGCAGGTTGTGTTGGTTTGGCTTTTCACATCTTTCCAGAGACAGTAAGATTTGGTACAACTTAATCTTAAAAAAAGCAGGGGTAGCTTTGTAATCAGCTCACTGTTCTTTTGGTTTTGTTTATTATCTCTTCAAAGGATTGTAATGAGGTGTATGAGATGTTTTGCTGCAACACTGCAAGTGCAATTTCATTAAAATAGGACAGTTACAATACCTTTGAGATCCTATGAGACAGCTTGTGGCTTTTGCTGAAGCTGCAACAAGATTTCCCAAAGCAATACCCAATTAAACATGGGGTTATAAGACAATGTGATCTTCTCCAAAGATGGAAACACTTGCTCTAAGGTATACTTTTTTTTCCCCCAAAATGTTCAGACAAAACTATCATAGGTCAATGTGTTACCATATGGAAAAATCATGCTCTGGCAAATGCTCGCAGAAGCCAGCAGAGTATCTAAGCAGTTCTGGAGAGAGTGGAGGTGGGAAGCTGTTGTAGTTAAGAGCTCTATGAAGGTAGGCAAACACAAATGTTTAGAACAGGAAAAATGTACAAGTTCTATCCTAGAATTAGTGTTGAATGTTCTCCTCCTCCCTGATCTGGATTTGGGAAGAACAATTACGTGTGGGTGACACCTCTCCAGGCTGGGGAAGGTACTAACTCAGTGACTCCAGCAGGAGTAGGTCAGTGGGCACTGTGATGGCAGCTGAAACTCCCTGTGAGCCTGGCTAAGGTGTGCTCATGGGAAAACAAGGAATTTCACAGCTGTATTGGGCTTTATGGAGGAAAGGGCCAAAGTGCCACTGGGGAGAGATCAATGGGAATGTGCTAGAAATGCTATGGTTTTCCTTTTCCTTTCTGGTGACTGTGTTTTGTGAATATATGTGACATGTGCTTAAGTATTCACAGGGAA
Source organism: Melospiza georgiana (assembly GCF_028018845.1). Lineage (NCBI taxonomy): Eukaryota > Metazoa > Chordata > Aves > Passeriformes > Passerellidae > Melospiza > Melospiza georgiana. The sequence continues at coordinate 10,340,795 of NC_080437.1, read as the reverse complement.
GCAAAAGGTGATTAAAGATGTGGAAAAGAGCAGAGACTTGGAGCTATAAAAAAAAATCATAATTGGAGGAGGGGAAATGCAAAGAGAGAGCAAGAGAGACTTGATTTCAGCTCCATAGGAGGCAGAGTCAAGGCTTAAAACCAGCAAGAACTTTGTGAACTCAGAGTTAATGTATTGAGTGCTTAGAATCTTTGTAGGATTTTTTTTTGGTAAGGATTAGACTCTATACAGATAATTAGAAAATGCACAAGTATACTTGATAGGATTAAGAAATCATAAAGGATTTAAATCCTCATGCTCCAGCACAAAAGCCAAAGAATATGACAATATTCTGAAGAATGTTCCCGTATAGGACTTTGGTTTTGTGTATGTCTGCAAAAGATTTAAAAAGCTTTAGAGAGATTGGTGTGGTGTCAGTGACAGATATGGAAAAGACACTGGCCTAGCCAAGCTAGCTAATGTGGTAGATCCAATATTGTATTTACCTTCAGTGAAGGTGTTGCTTGCACAAGTACAACACTGATCTCTGACAGAGGAACAATTGGGAGATAACAAGTCTTCACAAAATGGGCCCAAAATTTTGTCTCAAAATACCTTCACCCTTAGCCTTTGAGTGGAACTGTGACAGATGGCTGCAAATCCAAATTGTACCATACTTTGTAACAGAAGAGAGATGATCCTGGACTGCACAAGGGATACACAGACAGTTATCTGCATTAAAAATAGTTTATAGGAATTCAGATTTCTGGCCATTTACTTTTTATAGCACCTGCCGTGTTTTGATTTTAGTAGCCATAAATAATTTAACTTTTGATTCTGCTGTGCAGGGCCTGAAATGACACAACAAGTATGTATTTCTCTTGATGCTGTGTTAGCCACTCCAACAAAATGCAACTGCACGCTCCATGCAAGTACTTCAGGAAAAACAAAAATAAAAGAAATAAGCAAATGACTACACAAATGAAATTAGACCTTGCTATCATTAATTAATCTGTATGAATTATCCATCTGACTCCTTGCCTTCTGTCAAATGTGCAGAGATCAGAAATGGAGTTTCCCAGCCTAATCCAATTGATCCTGAAGATAAAAGTTTAGTCTCTTCTGATTTGTCTAAGTGGCATAAAGCTTTGTGCTTATTATGGAACTCACTCCACTCTAAACAAACAGCAGCGTTCCTGGTGAAGGAGAAAGCCTATCACTCTTGGTTAGGGTCTCTGAGGGATGGAAATTGGAGATTGTGTTCGACAGATTCAGTCTCCATCTCAGCTGGCATGCACCCAAGGTGCCCAGGAGAGCTTTACGCTGGAGGCTTTGTATGATTTGCCCTTGAGAGCTCAGACTTCTCAAAGCAAAGAGCTGAAGCAGGAAGTTGCCAGCTGGTGCTCACCCCAAGTGGAGCTTATAGAGACCAATCAGTAGATGAATTCTTTTGGCTTTCACACCCTTGGAAAATGTGACTGTCTTGTGGGGTGAAGTTGCACATGGGCAAAGGAAGTGTCAGATGAGGGCACTGGTTATTTAACTGCAGCTGAGAGCTGGCATCTCCTGCTCAGGGTGATGGTTAGTGTGGGTCAGAACCTGAGGGCTCAGCCTGAGTCCTGTCATGAGGGAAGTGGGGAGGCAGGAATGGGAGATGGTGATGATGACAGGAATGGCTGATGTGTTGAACTTCAGCTGGTTTTCAATTTTTGTATTAAAAATGCGTTTTTGTTTCTTTCCCCCCGCTCCCCCAAGTTTTTAGATTGTAAAATTAAAAAAAAAAAAGGCATTAGCAGAATTGAAATGTCAAGGTTTAAATGTTTAACCTTTGTTTAAAAAAGGTTTCGTATGTTCTTCATATGAAGCTTCTTATGGTTGATTTTTTGCTTTATACTTAAATGACTTCAGCAAGGGTCAGTGGGCAAGAAACTTGTCCGTTCAAAATACCTGCCCTGTTTGGATCACATTTGCTTTCTAGTACATCAGCACATTGTGGGGTACAAAGGGATGCTTTAGCTGCTTGTCTCATGGGACTCTGTGTGCACCCAGGTCCCTGATTAGGAGGCTGTGTCAGCTCCTGGGCCTTGCTGCAGTTCAGCTGGTTGGATTCTGAATGCCTTGTGCTGAATATTAGAAAGGGTGCATTCACAAAATGTGGAAGTTGTCTTGCAGTTAATGGAAAATAGAGATAAGTGTCTTTAGAGCATTGGTAGAAAACACTGCCTTTCTTTTTGTTATTCATTTCTAAGTGTTCTAAAATTAGTCTACAAATTGAACATTACCTACCTTTCTGTTTTTTGGTCTTTCTGACAGTTTAGCTGATGCATTTTGTCATTGCTCATGAAAACCTCGTCTTTCAGTTCTGGTGTTCAAAGACACTGAAGTCCTGTGAGTTACCTGACTAGCTGTGGTCAGTGCAGTTAATCAAATGTATCATTAAACTGGGGAAAATATTATAAGCACTTCTGCCATTTAGAACCCCCTTTTCTGACATAAGCAAGTGTACAGTGCAGTCTCCTGCATGCACAGAGGACCAGGGAAATTGGCAAAGTCTTAAGTGAGATGTTACGTTGTACAGAAATGTATTTTAGACTGGAAAAGGACTTGGAGTGGAAGTGAGAGAAAATGTTTTTCCCTGACTGCCCAGGTTCTGTGTGGTGGAGGCCTAACTGTACAGAGCAATGTCTGTCCTGCCCAGCAGGGTCTGATCCTGCAGCTCTCTAACTCCTTGCTGTGCTTGGCTGTGGCTCAGGGAACAGAGGAAGCAATTTGTCCCTGTTGTGGATGCTGGCCTCGGTCTCCAGGGTATCCGGCCTTGTCTGGGATGTGCAGCCACCCTGCTCTAGGAGAGGGCTGTGAGGGAGGGGCATCTGATACATGCCTTTGTTACACCTAGATGTAGTTGTGTAAAGTGTACAAAAAGGAGCCAGACTTCCCCCAAACTTTAACCCTGCATCAGCCTTGGGCTTCATTAACACCTTCTGTTGGTACTGTGGCCAAGGATAACATATTGTGCCTTGGGCTGTACACTAAGGAAACCTGTTATTGTGAAAAAAACCAACCATCCAGCACTTTTTTCTTGTAGAACTGAGAAATGGTTGTCATCTAAATATATATATGAGTGGTCTCCATGGAGTTTCTGAGACTAGTAAATGTGCAAGGTCGCTCTCTGCCAGACAGACAACCTCAAGATGTAGATTTGGACTACATCAAAATATTCTTACCACATGAAAATGGAGAGCCTCTGTGACAAAAGCCCCCCTGAGAAATCAGCTGTCATGTCTATCCAGGAGGTAGTTCTCCTGGTTGCACAAAGTACTTTCAGCCTATGAGGAAATAGATTAATTGGATTTCATAGTAGTTAGTTACTGAGATGAATTGGGTCCAAAATACAAGTGGTTCATAGTACTGCATGTATGATTAATGGTAATGCTCAAGAGCTGTGTAGAACATGGGTGGGGAGGGGTGTAGGGGGATAGAATATAAGTAAATAAAGGTAGTATAGAAAGTAATCTTACCCTCTAAAGAGTTGCAGCTGGGTTAATTATTAAAGCTTAGGAGCAGGCCTGATGTTAACAGGCCACAGCTGTAGCCAATAAGAAGAGTGTTATAAAAGAGTGGGTTGGGTGGTTGAGGGGAACTGGAGTCAGTTGGCTGCTGTGGGGATGAGGAAGAGTCAGTGCCTAGAGGAGGTGCCTACGAGAAACAGCAAGGAGGTACAAAACTCTAGCAGAATGGAACCCTTGCAATGTAATGACAATAGAACTCTTGCACTGTAATGACAACAGAGGGGCAAGGTGTTTTCTACATCTGTGGTATGTGTTTAGACAGAGATCCTTGAATGAACAAATGTGTTCTGACCTAATGCTCATGAAATGGGATCTTTTGAGAAATGGTTGTTTGAAGTAAATTGGGAAGGTTGGGTAGCTAACAGTAACCACTGGGTCTGCAGAACCAGGCTGCACTGTTAGTGCTCTCAGGGGCTGTACTTTCATGATGTGTCTAGGGATTTAACTTCAGAAGGCAATGCCTCAGTTTTGGAGAGATCTGGGCAGCTTTAAAAGCCCACAGTGTCAATTGTGCAGGTTATTATCAGTCAGACAAGAGGGTAATGTCATGCCACGCCTGGGTAGTGATTCCCTGCAGCCCTGTACCTTATAGTCAGGTTGCTTTAAGAAAACAATTCAGTGATTATGAGAAAAGAATAGATGCTGTGAAGAATGTGGCAATTTAGCTAGTGAATATAGCATATTTTCTGGATGAGACAGTGATTTTATAAAGATGTTGTGCAGTAAAAAGAGAAGAAATCAGAGTATAGCAGTCACAGAATGATGACTGAAGAAAGCCAAGCTCAGCCCTGCAGGGAATACCATGGTTCTTGTCAGGATGTCCAGGCTCTCGAGCTGATGCTGTGCTGTCTGTGGCATCCTGCTGTAACTTGAATTTTATCAGTCTAGGATTTGAGTGTTTCTCATAGTAAAATTCCCTAATGCTTGGGACAGTGTGAGGATTGCAAGAAGGCCCTTGGTGTTGTGGCTTTCTAACATTTGAGTTTTTTTTGTGCTTGGCTTATGCCTTGAACATACGATCATATCTTCTCAGAAAATCTGTATAATCCAATAATGAATGCCTTTAGTGAGAAGCTGGTGACCTATGAATAAACAAACAAAAATTCCTAATTTGTACTGGTTTCTCTCATTAGAAATTCATTTTTTCTAACAAGTCACATAATTTTTTTTAGCTGGTAAAAAAAAAAAAAGATATTTGAAAACAGGAACCTTCTCTGACCTGCTCTTTCTGTTTCAAGATTTGAGGTGCATCTTTTCCTTTCCTTAAACCAAACTCTGTGTGCCCAGCTTGAAATTAGGCACTAGCTTCTTTGTTATGAGGTTTATCTTGTTAATTGAAGCATTTTTCTTCCATCTGTGTTTAACTTCCTGCACGAGCACTAGTTATTGGTGTTACAAAGCCCTGTAGAAACAGATCAGGAAGTGCAATATTGAATTCCTTACTTGTCCCCACGTGGCTATGTTCTGACCAGGAATCAGTAGTAGGGCAGTAATAACTCTTTTGGTCTTCTGTAGAATACATTCAAATGCAGTGGTAAGAGGACAGGGACAAAATTGTTTTAGTCTGTGAGTAAAGAAAGCTACCTGAAGGTGTTATATAATGAGATTATATGAAGACAAACATAAAACATAACAGCCAGTTAAGCATTCTTAGTAATAAAGCCTAAGTAGCACCTGATAAGAAGTGTAATATGATAGTTTTGTATAGATCATGCCACAGGGCTCGAGTTATCCTGCATTATCTATCCACTCTGACAATAAATATATTGTGTATATATAACATGGTTACAAGTAATTGAAATCAGGTGCAGTTGAAGGAATTGTACAACAGCTGAAAGTAGAGCCTTTAAGTGAAGCAGTATCTTCCTGTGGAATGTGAGGTGTTTTAAAAGCAGATATTTTCTATGTGGCTGCCTCTAGATGAGTCTGAATTAGTATGATTTTCATGTGGCAAGAAACCTTAGGTGCAAGTTGTAATTAGACTGATTTCTAAATGATTTTTAATAATATATTAAGTATTCTGCATTTCTGTTGGTTTGAGGTAAGCCTTGTTATCCCCAGTGTAATACCTGTTTATCCCCAGAGACAGAGGGGTGACATAGTTAAAAAAAAAAAGCTTCTGGTTGAACATGGGAAAAAAATTTCAAGAGGTCAGGTCTCATTTAAACATTAAAATAAGAGGCCTGATCTTGCAGCAGCCTCTGGTAAGGAAATGTGTAAATGTTGAGACTTTGTGTAAATGTGTTGAAAATCTGCCTTCAGGTTCACAGTGGGAATACCAGGTGTTAAATACATTTGAACATCCGGCTAATTTCATGTGTTCAACTGAGAGCTCCTGACAATTTGTGAATTCTGTCAGGATTCCTGATTTATCTCGTTGCAGAGCTGAAGGGGAGAGAGAAATTCAGAGTAATACTCCAATAATTTAAAGTAACTTTAGTAGGTGTTAATCAAGTTGCGTGGTATCTCAAGTATTCAGTGGCAACTGCTGAAACAAAAACTGGAAAATGGAGATTTGCAGTGTTTTAATGCTACCCAGTTTATAGCACTGGATGGCCATGGGGGATTTGAGATCTGCAAGCAAAGTGGTTTTTATATCACGAATACTAGTGCTGAGTGAGGACAGGAACCTTTCCTTAGTAATGAGCAAAAATAATTTTGGCATTTGTTATGTCTTTCATGAGTGAGGAAAGGAGAAAGTGTTCCTTTTCAAGTTGATTTTAGAAAATGACATAGCAGCTTTAGACTGTTGCTAGGCTTGGGATATTTGCATAATCTTTGAATGCAGTTGTAAGTATGTGATACATTGCAGAGATCTTTCAATAGATCAACCCCTAGAGCTTGTCGATAAATAGATGCTATAAATACATCCTGAGTCACAACCAGATTCATAAACACTACAAGTCTTTCAGCAGTTGGCATAAATAAATGAATGCTGTTCAGATAAGTGGGCTCCTCCACCACGGCTGTGCTTCCCTGGCTATGTGAAGCTTTCTGGTGTCTCCTCTGCCTTATGTAATATTGCTGTCCCCTTTGCTGGTAGAAGTAACAGCTGTGGGAGGGGGAAGATCATAGATGGGACCATAAGGATGAGTTTTAGGGCTGTGCATTTCTGGAGCTGCTTGTTGGAGTATGGAACTTGCTGTCTGTGCATGAGACAAGGGCGTAGCCTTTGTGAACTTAGCTTAAACCTTCTCTCATTCTGCTTCTGGTGACACAGCAGCCCCAATAGCATTATGTGTGCCCCAGAGTCTCCCATAAAGTCTGAGGATGTGAAGTGCTGCTTTGGAGAGATGTTTGGGGTTATTTGACTTTGTTGTTTTCAAGTAGGCACTTTAGTGAGCACAACGGCAGATTGGGAAGGAGATGATGCGTCAGTGTTTTGGTTTGCTTAAAATGTCTGTGTGAGTGGGAGTGTGCAGTGAGTGCACGTGCTCCTAATGTGCTGGGGAAACAACAGGGATGTTTTGTAGGTAGTGCAGAAGCAGTGTTGAGGAGGCTTGGGCTGATGCTCATCCCTCTTGCTTTCGGTTTAAGGTGTGACACAAAAGGGAAGAGTTCAAGGCTCTCCCCAAAGGGAAGTTCCTCTATTTGTGCATGGATATCTTTAAAGAGACAGGGAGGGCTGATGTGTTCCTTGGTTGTCAGTGCTGCTCTGGATCCAAATGTGCTCCTCAGTACCAAAGAATGGGAGGTTTTACCAGCTTATCTGGAATTGCTGTGTTTGACTGCTTTTGTAGATGGCAGAGGAGTGTTTTCCTTTGGTGCATGCTCCATCTGAGCCTGAGCCACACTGACATTGAAATAATACTCAGCATGTACAAGTAAAATAGTCCCAAAGGAGGCAACAAAGTCAGGCATCCCGGCAGAATGCTAACGAGGGTGTAAAAAATACTTATGTGTCATTGATTTGTCATGAAAGGCAGGTGAAAAAAGCAGAGGGTGAGAGAGTGCAGCTCATTCTGTGTTGAAGGGTAAAAGAAAACATAATTATTGAAGAACTTACAAAGAATAGAGCTCAAATATGCAGTATTCAGAAAAGCAGTTGTTCTGTGAATAATTGAGATGGTTTGCAGTTAATTCTACCTCAGAACTAGTGTTGAAGGGGAAAAAGAAAAAAAAGTCAAAGCTGATTCAGTTCCACCTAGTGCCTTAAAATAGTTTTTTGATGCCATTGTGATTAATGTCTAATTCTGTAGAACCATGCACTATTCAAAATTACCAGAAATGCTTAATCACATTTTTAATCATGCCAAACTACAATTCCAAGAGCAAGTCTTCACTAATGGAGTTACACTTTGTTGAGAAAACAGAAGCAGAAGCACAATTATTCTGCAGAATTTTTCTACCATTGAATTTCTATTTTAGCTGCTTATGGCTCTTTTTATTATTAATTAAGAAAACTAGAAAAAGTTTAAATTCTGGGATGTTGTACATCCTTAACCATTCACAATGCTAAATCATTTTTTAAAAAAAGGAAATACTTTTAATGCCTACATTATGCAGTCTTTCCTGGTGTGGTCTTCTAGATCCACCCAACTGCAAAACAAATAGCAAAAATCAGTTCTAAAGCAGAAGGCTGTTTGTGCTCTCAGAGAGACTTACCTTCTTAGGAGGAGCTAGAGAGCAGTGTCAGAGCTGTCTTTTGGAAAAACAAGGCCATCTCTTACCTGTCACTAGTGCTCTCAATTGATGCCCTTTTATCAGTGGAGTGTGCTTTTTTGCTGATTTCATGGCAGTAGCTTCTCCACACAACATACAGCATGTTCAATGAAGATGAACTCAAAAACCTTACTTGGAAAACAACTGGTGTATTTGTTGACCACTTGATGGCATCACTCAGTTGTGCAGAAATGAAACTGTGTTGTCAGTAGAGCAGTGTTACTTGTGTTTGGTGTCTTATTTTGACCATCAAAGAGTGAGGGGAGTCATTAATACACTCCCATAAATTAAATGAAAGCCACAACTCTAGTTTTGATCATTGTTTTTATCTCTGTTGTATATTACTTACCATTTTGGAATAATTTCTTTGCATAAATGCAAACAGAAGAGTGGTATAGACTGCTCCTCTTCCTGCTCCTGGTTAATTTTTCAATTAGTGGGTTAGTACTGACACAAAGAATGTTGTCCTGCACAGAAATGGCTTTTTGGTTTGTCTTGCCAGTGATAGCTCTTTACATCTCCAGTTGCTGCAGTTAATGTGAATGCTAGGGAAGGGATTTTGGTTTGGGTGTTCATCATAGGTCCTATGAAATGACAGCATTTTGCAGCCTTTGCACCAAAAGCTGTCTGTGTGTGTGCCAGCCACCAATGAGAGTGCACTGCAAATGCTGAGCCAAGGGGGTAATGGAGCAAACAAGGCACAGTGGCAATTATTTAGATGTAAAGGACACTTGTGGTAGTGCCAGGGGAGCTCTGAGAGTTTATACATGCTGAAAATTGGCCCCTAAGACAGCCAGTTGTAAAACACAGAGTTGGAGGGAAGCTGAAGATCTAAAAACCCTTTCCTGGAGCAGTTGATGCCACTGAGCAGTGACAAGGCCCCTGTTAGTGCCCTGAGCCCGGAGGGATGGAGCCAGCTGCTGACCCCAGCACCTTTATTCCGTTATTCCTCCTCCTTGAATCATGGGAAAACAGTACAAAGACTGCCCAAAAATTGGGGGATGACCTTTAGAATAAATTTTCCCAAGTTTTTTTGGTGAACATTTAAAAATCTTCTTGGTTTCCTTGCTTTTGAGATGTTTTTCAGATGCTGCTTTGTCACAGGAATTCTGACATAGTGTTTATTTGAACTTTCATGTGCACACACTAATGTATGAATTTGCTGGTACACCTGTCCTGCCCTTTCTCAGAGAAGAGGAAGGAGGGAATATTTATTGTGCTCAAGCATTTTATCCTAAAAATGGAGACGTCTAAGTTGAGGTACTTTGGGGTTTTGGTTCTCTTGAATTTACTTTATTTTAATCAAACCACTGAGGAAAAATTGTGAGTTTTCTTTCTACTTTTAAGATGCCTTTTGTTTTAATAATGGAGTAGTAAATATTCATCTTCACTACATGTAAGGTGATACAGCAATAAAAGTGCTACATAAAAGGTTTTTGCTGTCTACCTTTGTTATCATTTCTCCATATTATCAGTCACTATGTGACAAGTAACTATAGCTACATGTAGATTTCCTAATAAAAATAATAAATTCTTTGTTATTTGAAGAACCATAGTGTAAGTATAGAACATAAAGGTAAGTAAAAGCCTACAGAAATGAAAACAAAGAAAAAGAAGTTTATTGCTGAGGAGCCAAAGGGAGAACAACTAAATAGCATGTCTTTAAGTGCAAATTATGCAAATTCATTATTGATTGCCTTCCTCAGTTAAGGAAAGAAGATGAAGAGTAAGAAACATCCTAAAATGTGAAGCAAGAATAAATTCCTCTTCAGAAAGCCCCATTTAGTGAAGCATGAGGTTCAGTGAGTGCTTAGATAACCAATTTTAATGTTGTTTTTAATATAACAATAATAGGAGTGAATCTTTGTATAAATCAATATTTTAATAGAAGTGTTCTCAGTGATATAGATGAGATTATTCTATACTTTTTTCTGCCTGATCAGCTGGTTTTGCACAAACCCAATAAATTTTAAAGGCTTTTTGAGCCTTAAAGTGGAATAAAATGTAGATAGCTAATAGTCTTTTGCCATTTTTCTGGGTTACTGCATTAGCTGTGGGCCTGTGCCCTAATTTCATGGTAGTTTCTTATGTACTACAGCAGAAACAGTCAAGTTTTCCTTAGATATGTGCAAAACCCTTCTGTGGTTTGTGTTACTTTGGCTTTACCAGGATAGAATTGTATCCTTATCCTTTTGAATATGAAGTATTGCTTGGTAGATGCAGTCTTTCTCCTTGCATCATTTTCTCTGTCTCATTTCAGTACTCCAACAAACCTCCCAGAAGGACTTTTTCCATTTAATTTGAGAATATCTCTGTGGGCGTGTTTCCCGCAGACCCTACATCTTGATCTAAGACACAATTTTTCCAACAGATACATTTTTATCTCCTAACTCTTGGTTGTTCTAATGTTTTACCCCAAAATTTTATGTCTGTGTTTATCTTGAAATTGGCTAATTAACCAAAACGCTAATTAAATTTTATACCCATAAATAATACAATAGTTCATTTGTATATAGCACATGACATTCTGCATCTGCTTGCTAGTTCAGTTGGGATCTGCTAATTAAGCATTTTTAGCAGATACTACAGGCCTTGATAATCTCATGGAATATTAGAATTTAGGTTCCCAAGACCAGGGGTTTCCCCCCAGAATCTGCTGTGTTCTTCAGACTTTTAAAGATGAATAATGTGAAAAATTAGTTTTCTGTCAGATTGACTGAGGCAGTAGTACGGAGGCAAGCATGAGGTCCCTTGTCTCAGCAGGAAGGTGGCTTTCAAACCTAATCACAGACACTTAAGTGCCAACTTAGTTAATCACTTCATTGCAGAGTGATACAGCGTGTCTGAAGATATCTTCCTTCCTTTCAAAACCTTTCCAAGCAGAAAGGCAGCAGCCTCTCCATTTTCAAACAGGGATTTTTTTTTTTTAATGCAAGTTATTTGTGATTTGGATGATTCTTCATTTGCAGTCAGTAAAGAGTTCCTAAGGATAAGTCAAAATGAAAAGGAAAGAAAAATATTCAACTAAAGACTTGAAGAGGATTTATTTAATATGAGAGGGTGTCCAGAGTGGGCAGGATGGTGATGCCCAGAAGTGAGAGACAGAAAGACATGGAAGTTTGAAGAGGCAGTGTGAATGCCAGTAGGTGGATATATTGTTAGAGCTGAAATTACACTGGCAGCTGCTCTGTTGATAATGGAGGAAACAAAGGATCAAGTTTCTACTCTTTTCTGATACTAGGAAGTCACTGAAAGGGAGACTGAGAGATGGTCCTGTTGTCACATTGCCAGGAGCAAGATAACAGTTTCTCTTGGAGTATTTTAATCCCAAGTGGTTTGGAGAGAGAGGGATTTAATTACAGAGATCTGAGATAAAGCTCTTAATGCAAATATCCCCATGAAAATGGTGCCAAATCAGGATTTTTCCATCCGCACCTGTCTTCACAATTGGGAAGTACAGGAAGCAGTGGCAGGAATGCAAGACCTGAAGGATGATTGCAGCAAAGTAGAGGCCTTGCATTGTCTCATGTTCCATGAGGAGTGATGAGAATGGTCGTGTGGATAAGGCAAAGTCTGAAAATTATTAGTTCCTTTTTCAGGCTCAAGTGTGGTCTTAAAGGAGTTAGAGTTGTGGTCTGGAGTTAGAGATGTGGGTCACAAAATGAGAGAGTTTTGTATATATTGCTATGATGTGAGAAGAAAATGAGAGGCAATAGATGGAAAAGAAAGCAGTGTCTTGTGAAATACTGTGATGGAAATAACAGTTCAAGATTGAAAGTCAATCAAGCCGATCTGTAAAAGGAAGTCTGCAAACAGATTTCAAAAGAATAGTTTAGGAGAGATACTTCACCAAAACAGTGACAAACAGGATTATTCAATAGTTTGGGAAACTTCAATGCAATCCAAGAATAAGCTTGAGAGTTGGTCTGTTAATGGACACCAACACCATGACATGATTTAATTGGCTTAAATACATTAATGAAGATCCTTCAGGCATGATGATGTTCATGTTTTCATTGCGTTATACAAACCATACAGTAAGAAATGTGTAGTCTGATGTTAGTGTCTTCCTCAAATGAAGTTTGATGGTGATAAAGTAATTCTCAGCACAGTAAACTAATATCTATATCTGTTTAAATAGCAGTCAAATGTGGGGCAGGATTTACCAGAACATTTCTGTCCTTTCATCTGTGGAACAAATACTTTCAAGGCCTTATTTCTTAAAACCTAAGTAAAGATATCTGCTGCATAAATAAATACTGGGGGTATTTTAGTCAGAAGACTATTAAATGTGTATTACCATAACTATAGTAGTTGAAGATCACTGAAGTTCTCAAGGTGTTTTGATTCCCCTTTCCCTTATGTTGGTAGTTTGATATGGACCAAAGCATTTCAAATAAAATGTATTCAGCTTGTAAGAATGTCAAGATCAGGGTTATGAAAATTTTATGCAAAAATTGCAGGTTCTTTTGAATGCTTATGAAGCTGCAGCTGATAGACAGAATTAGCCATTTACTCAGTCACAGAGTCAAGGATATTTGATTGTTGCTGCAAATCCATAGCTATTGTGAAGCTAAACAGAAAATTGCATCACTTTTTTGTGCAAGAAATTGTAGGAATGTGGGGGAAATACTAAAAAAAAAAAAGTGGTCCACCAGAGTTTTCTCCCAAGATTGTGTAATCCTTGAATGTTCCCTTGCTAAGGAATTTTGAGATGCTTTTAGATCTAATGAGTTTTTTAATGGAGTCTGTTATGTTGTTGTTCCCCATTGTGTTACTCATGTAAAAAGTAATACTTTCCTTCTTTATGTCCTCAAAGCTTATTCTCACCCTTCAGTGCAATAATTGTGGAGAGGTTGAACTTCTTGGAATCCATTGTATTTTTGTATAACAAAAAAGATTTCTCTATTAGGAATGACATGTTCTGTTTCGCATTCTGTAATTTGACTAAAGAAAGCAATTCAGAAAACATGAAACTTTTTTTTTTCTTCTTTAGTCATTCCAGTTTTTATTGCCTGCTATCTCAAAGGCAAGAGGAGCACACATGTACTAAGTAGCATATGCTTTCAGGCAGAACGTAATCAATTGACAAAAATATCAGAATGTGGAAGCATATTGACTAATTCTTCAATCTAACCCGTGTACACAAGCTACAAAACACTGGGAAAATGCCTCAGCTGTAATGGTCTTTGCTGAGCTATTTCAGCTGTGTTTGGTGGGCTGTGCTGGGAGATAAGGGGCCCAATTTGCTGTGATCTGTTGCCTCTCTGGTCTCTCTGCTTTAGTAAGCAGCAGCTTTTGGTTAGTGTCAGCCACTGAATGAAGGTTTTTCTTGGTATATAACTGGTGATCAGCTCTGAATTTTACAAATAAGTGACTCTCCAATACAGCCTCCCATCAGAAGGGGCTTTGTTTTTTGTCTCCTTCTGTCTGGTTTGCAAGTAAATTGTTCCTGCTACAGCCCCGTGTGGCTTGATGCTCTCACCCTTGGTGACAGCAAAGCTTGCTGGCTGGTGATCTCTGCAGGGGTTTATGGCTCAGCTCTGCTGTTCTCTCCCTCTGTTCTCACTTCTCTGTTCCCTCCCCTACTGTGACTAAATAAATTACCTGTATGACATGTTCGGTTTTCTCTGGCAAGAAGCCTGGGAAATCAAATCTGTTCCCGAACCTGGGTCTCCCATTTGGCAAATATAATGCCTCCCTGCTGTTAAATCAGGTCAGCTCTCAGGAAAAACAAAGAACAATTTCATATAGCTATAATCAACACAGAGTAAATTTAGATAATGCAGCTGACATATGTTTATTGTAAAGACCATCAAGGAAATAATTTTAAAAGCTCTTAATCTTTGTTGCATCAGGATACATGGTGAACATTCTGTGCACAGAGAAAATCAAACAGTTTTTTTCTGTTATCCCATATCAAAGTGAAATGTATCTATTTTCTATCTGGTCTGAGAAGATTTTTGGTGGAGTGTTTCATTGGTTGTGTGAGAAACAGTTGTGTATTTAATTATGTAGATTGATGTAATTAATATTAATACTTAACCATTAATTATTCATAGTCTACTTCCTTTGACTTTCTGGCCTCTGAAAGTGGAGATATAAGTGTTTTGAGGAGGATAAATAAATGCTTTTAATAGATTGTATTATTTTTTCTGCTTTTCCACTGGAGATGAGGCTGCAGGTCACCTGTGGCTGTGTGGCTGCAGTCCCACAGGCTGTGCAGTCTCCTTGCAGGGGGAAGCACCAGCATGGGCAGCCTCCCTTCTCCAGCTGGAAGCTGAATTTCCTGCTCAGCTCTCTGGGTGTCCCAGGGGGCTCTGAATTGCACCCCAGAGGTTCTTTGTTCATGCACTGTTAAGGAGCTCCTGCAGACTGTCCAAGGCTGTGGAGCATCTCTAGTCTCCCCCTGTCCAGCTTTGCTGTGCTGGGGGAGCAGAGCAAGGGTTTGCTGTGGGCAGGCTGTGCTTGTGCTTGTTGGGGTCTGAAACAGTGCAGAACCCCTGAGCTTGCCCCCAGCCCTCTTCAAAGGTGGAGCAGGCAGTTCCCAGTGCCCCTGGGGCACCCTCAAGGCTAGTGCTAGCCTAAACTATGAGGGTCTCCTGTGCTGAGTTCCCAGGGCCAATTGTGCTGCCATTTATTCACTAGAGTTAGTAAACACCAGGATCCCTGGCTGCCTTACACTCTTACACAGTCTTCTCAACACTACTGGCTGAATTGCTGCTGAGGGCCCTGGCTGGAAATGTTTTCTAACTGCAGCTGAATATCAGGTTGCTTGATCTGGAGAGGTCCAGCAAGAACATGACATGTATGGTGGCCTGAGCAGCAGAGCAGACTGTCCAGGCCTCTCTGTGGTCTGTTTTTCAAACTCAGCATGAGAATAATGGTTCATTCCCAAAACCAGATGGGGTCAAATGTATATGCTGTGTTTTCAAATGATATGTGCTTTTCCAGATCTTTTTAAGGACAGCTACAGTGTTGCTAATGATTGCTTAGTCATTCATGGGTTGTCTTGGTTCTAAAGAATGCCTTTGTTTTTTCACTGCTCTGAGACACACAGTGAATGTTTTTCATCAATTTAAAAATTCCCTCAAAGCTCTGCTGTATGAGGCAAGTCCTTGGAAGGGAAATGGCTCTTTATTGTCCAAAATCTTCATCCAGTGTATCCAACAAGGATTAAGGGGTTAAAGCAGTGAAGTGAGTTGTAAAAAATGGGAATTCAGTTCCTGCATGCCCCAGGACTGACCTGAAGCAAGGGCCATCATCTCCATCCACATCAGCTGTGTCTCAGGGACTGGCAGTAGTTACGTTATCTGTCCTCAACTTTGGCATACCAGGACAGATTGCAGATACTGTGTCCTAATCTGAAAGTACAGGCCCTAACTCTGAAAGGCTTCAGCAGATAGCGCGATAGAAATAATTTCAGCTCTGTGTTGATGGCAAGGGCAAAACCTTCCTCGTTCCCTTCTTAGCATCGAGGTTGGCCAAAGGAATTGCTGAGCTCATTCAAACCCTGCTTTGCGTGTTCTCTTCTCCAGCCTGCGACCTGATGACCCTGGGCATCTTGGCGCTGGTGACGTCGACGGGCTGCGCGTCGGCCAACGCGCTGCAGTCGCTGACGGACGCCATGCACATCCCGCACCTGTTTGTGCAGCGCAGCACGGGCGGCTCCCCGCGCACGGCCTGCCAGCTCAACCCCAGCCTGGAGGACGAGGAGTACACGCTGGCCGCGCGCCCGCCCGTGCGCCTCAACGACGTCATGCTCAAGCTGGTCACCGAGCTGCGCTGGCAGAAGTTCATTGTCTTCTACGACAGCGACTACGGTAAGGACAGCGCTCCAGGCACCGGCACGCTGGGCTCGTCTCAGCTGGGAGGTGGGGAGGGAATGGAAAGGGAAGGGTGGAATAGATGCTGGGGTTTTCACTGACAAAGTGTTTCGAGTGGATGCCGGTCTTTGTCTTGAAGGAAAGGTTGCTGTGAAGACAAGTTCCTAGAGAAGGAGCAAAGTTGCTTAGCAACACCTACCCAGACAGACCAAGTTTGGATCTTCTCACCCTTTTTCAGTAAAATATTAATCAAGTGTTGACATTGATCAGCAGGGGTCACACAGATGTGCAAGGAAGTTCAGCATGGTCTCTACTTGTTCCAGAAAATGCTTTCTATCAAAACTGAGTACTGTTCTCTTTACAAATATTTTTCACTATAACTATTACTTTTTCTACATGCTTCCACACACTATCCTTCATCTGGACTAAATTTCGCAGTGATATTCCTGGCTTTAAACTGAAAAGTAGAGTTAGCATTTTCTCTAAATCTCCTTCATTTCCTTCAGCAAAATTCTTCATTTGAGCTGAAACTCGAGGAAAAGGAGTCTCTGCCCTGGTACCTTATGATAGGCATAAAATATAATAAAACCCCAAATCTCTCATCATGCCAGCCTCTCAAAAGGAAAAGGAACTGTGTATAATTTTTTTTTGTATCCCCTCCCACCCCTGCTCAACTGATATGAACGCTGTTCCATATGTTTCGCTTGTGGTATATTCAGCAATCCTGTCTTAGGATACAGGATCTGTAATGGGGAAAATAAATCTTGTATGGTGTTTTTTAAAACCATGCTAACATTTTTGCTTTAAAATGTGATGCAAAATCTTTTGACATGGTGATTTAACATGAACAGAATATAAAAAAAGCAAACTTTAGGTTAAATCACAGAAGGAAAAAACAATCTTATGTATGTCTGTGCATATATAATTTAGCTTTTCTGCATCTTCCACCATTGCAAAATAAATCTTTATTTGCATTCTCCCTTTATACTATCAGATTTTCAGTGGCAAGTGAGAGAGAAATAGCATCTTTGGTTTTGAAGTTTGGTTAGTTAGTTTTGGGTGCTAGTTTTGGTTAATCCTGAGTCTTGGGTGCAGATTTCTCTTCTCAGTTGCTACATAGTTATTTGCTGTTTCTTTAGCAGGAACATTGAGGATGATGAGGATGGGTTTAAGAAGGAAATCAACTGAGACTATAACATCTTTTTAACAGCATAGAATTGTTTTAAGCATGAGAAGACTTCCATGATGCTTGTAGAGCTAATCTTTAGGCTCAAAAAATCTAGTAACCCAGCAAATCAACTGTCCTATAATTACTGTCCTCTGTAATGCTTGACCAGTGAATGCTTTGAAAGCAGAAGTCACAAGGTTTGTGGTACGTGTTCTTTTGGTGGCCTTGTGGTAGTGATAAGCATGTTGCTCTTTAGCAGAGGATTGGGTTTAAAGAGCTGAAATTATTCTAACAGTTAATTTCAAGAATGAAAGGGGAAGTAATAATTGTATTAGGATGTCTTAGAAATACTGCAGGTGCTCAATGTGCAAACTGGTATTTTCCCTACTAGCCTCTCTGCTTACTGAACTATTATTCCACTAACTGCACCCTTATTCCAGTGATGCATCTGTGTTTCTTTGTCTTCTTTTTTTTTTGTTGCAAAGGCTTAACATCTCAGTAGCAAATCCTGAAACCCTTAATTCACGTACCTCTAAATTCAGTTATGATCAGATTGATCTTTTCTATTTGGCACAGGCTGTATCAGTAAGACATTAAGGTTATGGAAGACTGACACAGGCATTCTTCCCCTTCCAGTGGGGAGTGTGGTGTGCATTGCAGCTGCTCTTTCCTTCTCCTCATGGGTGTGACATCCATCTTAGGCTAATTCCAGTAGAATAATTTTATTTGTAAGAATTTGGTGGGAGGGGTTTCCATAAAGTTCCAGGTTAACCTTGCCAGATCTGAGCGTGGATTGGTGAACAGAGGGTAAATAACCAATCCACCTCCCAGGGTATTGCATGCTGAGCTCCAAAACAGATGCCTGGCTCCAGGGGCATGGCCCTTTCCTCAGCACTGAGCTTCCACAGAGCCCCGCTCCTGCTTATCCAGCAGCACCTCCCTGCCCATTGGGCAGGAGTTCCCTGCAGGCCATGATGAGGGAGATCACATATTTGTGACTACAGAGAGTTTCCAGCACTGAGCTTTGGTTGGGTTTTCTATAATAAGTGGTCCTTCTCTTCCTGGCCTCTGAAAGTTGTACCTTTGATTAGTGTTTTAATTTGTTCATTTGCTGCTCTCTAAAGGCCCTTGGTGTCCTCCTTGTGGAAACGGTCAGGTTTTCTGAAGACTAAATAGCATTGCACAATTTAAAGAACGTCCCACACTGTATTATGTTGAAGCTGAAAATTATTTATTAAAGTTATTACTTGTCCCTTCTTTGACATACATTTGGAATTATAATTTCTGTGGAAAAGTAATGGACTTGGCTGTTAGAAACACAGAGTAGTTTCTGAACAGCCTAACAAGCCCCTAGTATTCTTGTGGTTACAATGAAATACGCATTTTTTCACACTTAAACGACAGATAGAATGTGCACAACTTCAGTGAAAGGACATAGTTCTTAACAGTAAAATGCTTTAAAGTCTAGAACTAGAAATTGAGAGATTCCTGCTGAGCTGTACCAATAGGGGAAAGATTGGTTTATAATTGTCCATTCAGTTTCCCTGTCTTTATACAAGAAAAGATAGAAGGTAATACTGATATTGTATCCTTATGATTAGCCCTTGTTTTTGCACTTCCCTCATTTATGGCTTGTGCATGGTTTCAGAAGATGCACAGAATCCTGCTCCCCATTGATCACACTGGGAGGCTGCAGTTGCTGAGACTGACATTCATTTTTTGGTGAAAAAAACCAACTGCCCCTAAGTTGGCCAATGTCTCTCATATGGTGCTCTGTGGAACCAGGTCCACCCAGCTGTAAAAGAATTTGCAACAGAATTCTGATCTGTTTTGTCATCCTGAGGAGGTTCAGTTGTGCTGATGTGTTTTGAATTATGTTTTCCTCTACAAGAGCATCTTTTGTGCCTCCATATATATTGCAACAATGTGCACAGGCCTGCTGGGAAGTTTAATATTTTATTTTGCTGACCTTCTGGATATAAAAGTATCAGTAATCAAACTTTCCTGACAGAAAAATTGGTAGTGGGGCAAGTTTCATGAAGAATCATACCAAGCTGTAAAATGACTATCAGTTAAAAGCAGTGGGTGCCACCCACCAGAAGATGAGGTTGGGAAATAAACAGTTGAAACTGTGCTTCTAGGGTGAGCAAATAAGCAGATGTGTGGTGACAGGATGGATTTGAGAAGGGTTTTGGAGGCTGGATGTAAAATGAAAACAATGAGGCATATTAAATCATATTTCTGAAGAGAAATGTGAGTAATAGCGATGTTTTCACTAGATTAACCTTACTACTGAAAAACTCTTTTTATCTCTATAGTTAGATTAGGTCTCTGCTTTCCTTCATACATGTCTGCATATCTGTATTACAAAATCTAACTTAAAATAGGGGCTTTTTATGATTTCACTTTGTCAATGAAAGTGGTATTAGACCTGTGAAAAGTTGCTGCAGTAGTTTATTCTTAAGTTTTGGTGTCAGTAAGTGAGTGTTGTTTGCTGAAGTGTTGTATAAAAGTTTTACAGAAGAAACTTTTGAGGATCATTTGACCTCCCAAACCAAGCTATGAAACTTGGTTCCTGCAGGAGAAAAACCCCAAGGCCACAGTTTATTGATTTTTGATTTTTTTTTTCCCCCCCAAGATTAGAGGTCTGTTATTTTTCTTGATGCTGCATTAACTTTGAATGCTGCTTGATTCATCTTGCTATGTGGAGGGAACTTAATTTTTGATATGACTGGTTTTGTGGGAAGTTGTGTTTCCCACAGCAATTACGTGGCAGTTTCATTTCTGAGTCCTGCCTGTCAAGGGCCTCATCCATGATTGTAATTTACAGGAATTGTTCTGTTAATAGTTTTACAGCAAGATATATTGGTCCTGGAATGGTCTGTCTTTTATCAAGATTCCTTTGTGCAGGCTGCTAGCTTGCATATATTTCATTTCAGAGGAATGTAATGAAAATTGAGGAATGCATGCATTTGCACAGTCCATGTGGGGCACTGCAAATCCCTTATGATGTGAAACATTGACTGTCACAACAAAAAAGAAGCAATACAGAGCATTTGCATATGAGCTACTTTCACCTTACCTGCTTTAAGTTTTCTTTTATCCTTGTTTGTTTATAACTTCTGCTTTCTGTGGCATGATTTCAGCTGCCAGACAACCAGTTGTGCATCACTGGGGCTGCCATATTTCCAGTGAGCATGCCTTGCTTAACATCAATACAGGCAATGTGACACCTGAGGTGTTGAGCCACCTGTACCTGTGTTGGTAGGTAGGATTTGCTCTTCAGCAAATCTGACACTGCCAGGAAGTGTCTGACTTGTCCTGCATGAGCTGTGCTGATAAGAGTGTGCATGTGTTATTAAAAATACCTGGTTTTCTTCCAAATGGTTGATGCATCCCAGCTGGAACTGTTGTGGAGAAGCTTGAATTGAGATTGCTGTTTAACAGTAAGATATAAGGATTTTAGGCAGCCAGCTGCAGAGAAATTTAACTTCTTTATGCTCATCAGTCTGCAACAGCAATCACTTAGGGAGGGAATCCTCAGATACTTCTACATTGATGCTGCTGTATGAGGTAATAAAGGGCAGGGATGAACTGGGGCTAAGCACCTTTTCACCCAGCAAGGAACAGAATTGCCTGAGTATTTATTCTACACAATTTCTGCAGTACCTAGTTACTCAGGCATAACTGCACACTGGATGTCTAGTTTCCAGAGTTGTGTAAAATCTACCTGGAAAAATGAAGACCTTCCTGTAAAAAGTTTTTGTCTTTTAATGTATGATCATCATTGCAGCTGCAGAGAATGCCAGGAAAGAAAGAATTCAGCCAAGTTCTCCAGGTCCAACAGGGAGTTTGTAATACCATGGGGTAGAGAAAAAAAATTGACCTTTTGACTCTTACATTGAATTTGATCTGGAAGCTATTGAAGAAATGGAATTGTGTTATCCTTGAATCACTTTTCTGACTGTAGCAGCACTTAAAGTAATTGGTCTGCTTAAATTAAGCATGGATTTTTGTCATTTGTGATGGTATTTCTTTTTATTTAGTAATGCATCACAGTATATAACACCAAATGTAATTAAAGAAAGTCAATTTCACTTCCAATTATGACTTATATGTTACTTTTAGTACTTTGATTTTTAAGGTATGTGAGTGTGTGTGCTAATAGCAGCAGTGAGATTTCCCCCTCTCTAATCCCCATAATTCCTGGCAAGGTATGGGAGCATGGGCAGTGGTTGTTTCCCATAAAACATATGAAATGCTTCCAGGGCAATGCCTGATGTGATATACAAATGATCCTGAAGTTATGGTGCAGCCTTTATTCTCAATGTGTAATATCACAGCTTTCCTGTAAAGTTCAGTGGTAGCAAAGACCAGTCAGAGGTCTCTAGACCAAGAGTTTGGGCAGTTTCAGGCATCTTGTGTCACTCAGAAATTCAAGGCAAGTTCAGGAAATAATTCTGAACTTTCAAATAGTTTGAAAATGTTTTACAAAGAGATGATGCATGTTCTTTTAAAAAATTCCAAACCCCCTGGACCAACACTTTCAGAACAGGAGGTTTGCACTCTGTATTCAAAATAGATATTTTAAAAATCACTTAAAAAGCTTGAGAAATCTCTATCTGGGTGGATGCTCATGAGAAAGGGTAATGAAAGATGTTATTAGAAGCAGTTTTCGACCAGTTTTCAGCCCAGTCATCTGGCCAAAAGTGATTATTAATCTAGTCCTGAAAGCTCTTGTTGTTCATTCTTTAATGTCTCTTTTTAAACTCATTTCATTTTAGTGACCAGTCTTCAGGCTCAGCTTTGTAGAAACTGGGGCCTATTGGTGGTTCTGTTTTCCTCTCTTTATATTCTGAAACAGAATAATACAGCACACGCAGTCTAAAGAAAGGGCAACTTCAGCAGCTTGGAACCAGAGAGTGCAAATTAATTAGTTTTTGAAAGAGAGGTCTTGGGGAAATGTAGATGTCATCTGTGGAAAGCCTAAGTTCTTGACTTTCTTTCCCTGACTGAAGGTAGATAGAATCTCTTGAGTTTAGACTGATGGCATGAAGTTCAACAGTTGGTGCAGGTGTGTGAAAAAGACAAGGAGAAATGTAAGGATGATTTGGTGTACTTGAGCGGGGAATGTAAGGACCCCACTCCAGAAAGGGAGTCTCTTTAATTGAGATTTGTTAGGGACTGAATGCTTACACATCCACTTGGAAATTGTTGAATGAAAGCATAGCTGGACATTGAACAGAAAGGTTGAAGTTTGTCCTGGAGGATGTCTGCAGGGCTTCAGGCAGTGACATAATTCTGAGAAAATATATTCAGATATCTCAATTTGCAATGAGCTTTGAATAAGTTCCCAATCCCCACTGGCTTTCATGCAAACAGTAGGGGAGAGGATTCATCTGTGTGTATACATATACATGCAAACACACACATATGTATGGGTAGATTTAGATACAGAAATATTTATATAGAGAGATATTTATGTGTGAATTTCAAGAAAAATAGTAAAGGAGTGTGTCTGTTTATATACATACGTGTGTATACACTTGTGTGTAAATGTGTATGTGAGTCCATATGCAGAATCAAGGAAACATTTCCTCTGCTCCTTTTGTGTCTTTGCCCAGTCCCCCAGTAATCCTTCTGATGCCACTGTGCGCAGAACTTCTTTGGATTCTTCCCTGTTTGGAGACTGTTTCTGGTTTGTTTTACCCAGTTAAGAGTTGATGTGGCTTCCTACCACTTCTTTCTGTTTTCCTTATTGAGACAGAAATTCCCATTCCTTCTCCTTCTGACATTTCTGTGTTTTATTTATTTATTTTTCTTATGGCTGAACCTTTGTGTGGGTTTTCTGGCTTTCTTCAGCACCCTGTCCAAACTGTTTTCAATGTCTAGCTAGCTGTGCACAGCTGCACAAATTGCACCTCCCAGCCAGACATGTGCAATTGGATTGAGCTGTGTGGGCCTTTTATACCTTCTGCATTTACTTTCTCATGTATTTAATGTTTGAATCTGGTGCTCTGGGAGTTATTTTAAGAATAAGTTCAATCATTTGAGGAGAAAATGCATCATTAGACTGTAAAAATTAAATAAAAGGAAGAGGAAAAAATGTTTCAAAGTTTTGATTTTTCAGAGTCAGAGCCTATTTCCAATGTAATCTGAATGTCTGAGTTCTATTGGAGAGTGATTTAATATTTATCATCTTATAATAGCATTCGTTTAGGTGGAAATAATGCATTCTTTTTTGTGTACAAATTGAATAAATAGGATTAGTCTCACTACTGGGGAACATTGAGTCCTACAGAGATAGTTTTTAAATACTGGGTATTTTGTTTTAGTGTCTCTTGCTTTAGTAGCCAAGACTCAAATAAACTGTTTCTTACAAAGCCATATGGGAGAATTATAGAGGCCTTCAAGAAAGAGACAAAAATTGAGCTGGGACATCCCTTGCAATAATTTAATTGATTTTTCCCTGTTATGGGAGAGCACTAAATGGCAACAGCTACTGTCACACTATTTGGAGACAGTAGTTGAATTCATCAATTTGGAATGTCTTATGGGGTCAGGAACTATTGGCAGTCCCCACTTCATTGAATAATTTAGATTAGAGGAAAAAGACCTCTAAGATCATAAAGTCCAAATATCAACCATGTCCCTAAGTGCCATGTCTACAGGTCTTTTAAATGCCTTCAGGGATGGTGACTCCACCAACCGCACTGCTTCTCTGGGCGGCCTATTCTGGGGCTTGGTGACCCTTTCAGTGAAGAGGTTTTTCCTGATACCCAATCTAAACCTCTCCTCATGCAGCTTGAGGCCATTTCTCACTGACCTCTCACTTGTTACATGGTAGAAGAGATGGACCCCCACCTGGTGGCAAGCTCCTTTCATGTATTTGCAGGGAGAGGAGAGGTCTCCTGTGAGACTGCTTTTCTCCAGGCTAGACTCTCCCAGCTCCCTGAGCTGCTCCTATGGCACTTGGCTCCAGGCTCTTCACCAGCTGTGTGATCCTGTAAGCACTGCATGATGTCACCAAAGTCACTGCTCGATGGCCTTCTACCTTCCCAGCACCCTACCTCATCCATCAGCAAGAATCAAACCTTGGGGTGGATAAATCTTCAGCTGTTGCATAGCAGATGAGGAAGGGAGCTCAGGAGAGTGATTTAGTGCTGGTGTGTGTTGTTGGCTTGAATTTTATTTCCAAAGTTAGAGTGATCTCCTCTGCTCTGCTTCTGGCCACAGTTTGCTTACATCAACAGCAAAGCATCTTCTAGCAAAGCGTGCATGGGGAGTCAGGCAAATACAGAAACTGTGCAACAGAAGAATTGTTATGTTTGTACCAAAAAAACAAACAACACCCAGTGTCTGAAGAACAAAATGCCTTCCTTGCATAATGGGCCATAACCCAGTGATGTCACTTGTCCTAATGCAGTTCCTCAGTAATTCTCAAAGTCAATTTGCTTTGGCCCACTGGCATGAATATTTGACATTGCCATTAACAGGAATTAAGACATATCTCATCTCCCAAAAGCCATATAATAATGTCAAAGGAACTTTGTTAAGAAAGGAATAATCCATTAACTAGGACTAACATTTCTCTGTAATCACCTTTCTCCTTCAAATGACAGAATCCTTACAGGAAGGAACTGTCATTTATTTTTGTCATAGGAATAATAATCCTTCCTGCTGTGGAAGAATAATTAAAGGTCAAATTCTGGCATTGTATTCATGAGTCAGCACAGCCTGAGCACCAACACCTAACTGGACACCCCACCAGGCCCTTGTGGTGCAATAGAAATCTTGACTGAAGGAACAGCAGTGTGCTTTTCTTTTCAGTGAAGATTTTCTCTGTTGCTTTGCATTAAGGATGCTTTGTAATGATTGTGTTATGTATGGAAGCATATATGAGTGCATCAAATTATTGAAAAGTAGTTTGGACCACCCAAAGTGAGCTCTCTCTATTTAGCAAGGAGCATTTGGTGACATTCTGTGGCTTTGCTGTATAAAGAAGTATCTGTGGGAGTCTTTGTGGTGCTGTATATCTTTTATTCTCTCCCATCCTGTGCAGCCATATAAGTGTGGACAAGCTGTAATTAAGTGAAACAATATATTAGAGTACTAAAATAGGAATAACAAGGGCAGCCTTGCAATGGGAAGGGTGGGAGGTGAGCAAAGAGGAACATTTAAAATACTGGGTTAGTGGCCAATTAGTGGGTTTGAGTGAGTACTCATGACAGGTGTATTTAAGTTTTCTTTCCCTCAAATCCTAATTAAATCATTGGAAATAAAGAAAATTCCAAATTATGGTAGAAGGAGAGCCTGCAAGCCCAGAGACAAGTGAGTTTGGCAAGTTCAGCAGCTCCCAGTAACCACATACCGGCTTCAGGGAGATGTCACAGTGGTGTAATGGCAGTGATGGCACTAGGGGTTGGAAGTGCTTTTGGGGAGAATCTCAGGCCATCCTCTTCCTGTTCAGATTTCTGTTATTTAGCCAGTTCCCTTTGGGTCTGGTTTAGACAGAAAAATAACTAATTGGAGTAAGAGAAGTCTTGAATATTTTTTTGGTTATGCCAGAGAACAGTAAGACGTTTATGGTCTCTTCAGATAGATGCCTCAGAAAGGTGTTTGATGGTTTATAATGTGCTGTGCTTGAATAAAAAAACAACCAACCAGTTAGTAAAGTAGCAAGATAGGAAACTACAAAGTTAGCAATGAGATTTGTCTGTTTCCCTTTCTGTGCTTAGCTATGGTTAAGATGGCAGAGGAGCTTAATTTCACTAACTCAGCAACGCCATTGCACTTCATTAAAAAAAAGTCACCAGGGTAAAAATTAGCTAAAAGCTTCACTTTTGGGGGGAAGGAGAGAAGGAACTTTGTTTTTAAGGCTGAGGTCTATTTTATTGCTTAGGTTAAAGAATCTGGACTGAGTTGATTTAAAGAATAAATTTGAAAAATATGTTACTGGTTCTCAAATTATGTAAGATCTGATGTGCACTAACCTGAAAAATGAGTGAAAAGTCTCCTTGAAATTCAGCTGTTTTTTCTAAATTCATTATGTTTAGGAAATACAGGTGATAAAGGCAAGAGAGAGCTCTGAAGTTCTGCTGTGCACAAGGTTGCACTGTGAACTTGATTGCAGACTCTTAGCAAAGAATCAACCCAGCAGCAGCAGGTGCTTGCTCAGGTTTGATATCAGGGCTTTCCAGAAGAAAAGGGTCTTGCAGAGTACCAAGGCTACTAAAAGCTTTAATCAGACGTTGTTAAACATGAGGTATTCCAAACATTACACCAAAGTCACAGGACTAGTGAGTGCTGCTGCTCAGGAAAGGAGTTTGTTCCCAATGTTCCACTGTTTAATCCCTTTTGTGTGCTAATTAACCTTCTATGTTTCCTCTTCCTCAGCTGATGTCAGGAAGATTCCTTGTTATTCTTATATTGTATCATGGATTGGAATGGAGTAAACCATCTCTATGAGAGTTCTAAAAACCTGAGTCTGCAGTAGTTACTGTGATGGTTTAGGATCGGCTAAAAATATTTGAATTTGATCATGGTTAATGCAAGATTTAACTTTCTCTTGGTCACATTTTTAAATTCCTCTACAGATGGACTTTTCCTTTGCTTGAGACTTAATGAAATTTATTAATCACTTTATAATAAAACCAAACAAATTTGAGATCCTTCTGCTGCAGAGGGGCTGGCAATACCACCTGAGGGAAAGGGACATCCTTACAGAACTAATAATCACCTCAGGCAGGGGGGAGTATTTGAGGAGCTCTGACCCTTTACAGGAGAGAATTGCATTTTCATACCAGGTTTTTAATATTAACATATGAAGAAGGATTACCCTTGCTGTCTAGTAAAACAATAGCTAATTAGATATTTGGTTTTTCATAATGATGAAAGTTAGTGTTAGACAATCATTTGGGGATTCTGAATGACTATTTGGAAAACAAAAAGCCTTGCTGAATTTCCTCCTAGTTGTGCTCACTGCTGCTTTTCAAGTATTGCTTCAGCAGAAATCTGTAGAGACATGTTTTTTTATCATGGATTGATTAGAAAATGAGGAGGTAAGAATACCTATGGTTTTTGCATGTGAGAGAGAGTGATTTTGGAGATGTTTAGATCAACATGCTCCTGAATGTTCTTATTTGTTTTACTAATCTAACTGGAAAAAAAAAAAGATAAAAAATAATGCTTGAGTATTCTCTTTAGCAGAACACACTAACCAAAATAAGCAGCAGAATGTTTTTTCCTTAATAATGGTTTAAAGACTGGAAATTGGCAGGCAAAAGGAGACCTGTGGGTATATATGCAAATAGCTTTGTTTTCCCATATGTCTTGGGTGGGAGGATGGCTGCTTTCTCTTTAGCTAATTCTTTATGTGTTAAAGAGATGTGGTGTTAGGGGAAAAAAATCTTTATTTATTTATTTAAAGGATAAATGAAAGACTATGATAATGATCTGAAAGTAGTATTTTCAACATTTAATGTTTATTGCTGTTAATTACTGTGGTAATTGTATAGAAGTGGTAATGTGTGATGGTAATTGCTAGTTTATTTTTTTGAAACATGTTGATGCATCCACAAGTGAGTTTTTCATTAGAAAATCTTGTGTAGGAAGCAGCCATGTTGTCAGACACCAGACTCTGCCCACAGCCTGTCTCATGGTGGGGAGTCTCTTACAGAACTTGACTGACTTATATGAAATATCATATGTTTAAAATAAAATTAAGGCCAAATAGTCATTAAACTTAAAGACCACAAAAGCTGGCAAGAGGCTTCATCTCTATGCTTTCAACTTCAATTGCCAGTGAAAAGTAATTGGCATTTCAGTGTCAGGAGATGACCGATTTTCATTGACTTTTAGAGCAGTCTCTTGGTCTACAGATTGTTTTGCCTTTTGAATACATTTTTACCAAGACCTTTTTAAAAAATGTGACAAGTCTTAATTTTACTGAAATTTAAGGGAATCTTCCATACATCAGTTTAACCTGTCAGTCACGTTTACACTCATGGCCCACAACCTTCTGGTTACCACATGGTTTGCAGCAGCAAGCAGTGCTTGCATCCCTGTGGTTTTTCCACAGCTTTTGTGTTCCAAATGTTCAGGTCATAGGTTGTGTGTGTGGTTTAGATTAGCTTGCTTTTTTAAGAGTTGCTAACATTTATCACACACGAGGTTAATTCCTGTGGTGAGGGTTGAGCTGAAGTCCCGCCCCTTAATGTTTCTTACAAAAATGTCAGTAACAGAAGCCAAGCCAAAACCTAGTTGTTCACACTTTTCATGTGAATCCTTTCAAAGAAAAGGTGGTGGGCCCCACTTTGATATCAGTTTTGAAAAGAAACTCTGAGTATTGATTCATAATGGGGGTTGTGTTTGTTGGCATTCCTGTTGGAGAAGGCACTTCCTCCTCTTTTTGACACCTTGACCCAAAGGGCTTAATTCAGCAAGAGATTATTGAACCAATGGGGTTCTTCAGGAGGGGCCTTACTGTACTCACATGCAGTTTTGTTCTCCTTGTATTGAGGGTGAGGAAGTGAGATCAGTATTCATTAAGTCTGAAGTGGCTTCTGTGTTCATTTGTGGTTCATCTGACAGCCATGCACTTTGCAGTTAGTGTTTCTATTTAAGGTACAGGCTTTGTCTCTCTCCTTGCTTCACACAGCAATGGGGAAATGGAACCATCCCTGTCAGAGGTAATTGGTAAAAAGCCATAACAACTGCCACACTATGCACTGGGGTTTATATCTCACTTTACTTGCTGAGGCTGCAAGTCAGAGCGTGGAAATGATTTGCCTTTCTCCCTTTGTAATCATCTTCTGCTTCTGAGGCTTCACTGGAATGCAAGTTGTGAGGACTGGGTTATTACTCTGTCCTTTGCTTGTGAGCTTGCCCTCACAATGGGAAGAGCTGTGGAGTTATTTGGGCAGCATTAATTGGAGGCTAATCAGGAGCTGGTTGTCTTCCTTCCCTGCAGTCCACACAACAGCTGCCTGTACAGTGGCACAGCAGCTAACAAAGCAGAGCCAGCTTTTTGGGAGAGCTCTGTTGATTTGGCATGTCTGTCCTTACAGCTGCCCACCCACTGCTGAGACTGACTGGTGATGTAAAGGGTAGGAGAAAAAGACACATGAACATATTTGCTGAGACTATTTCAGGGGGCAATTTTTGTGTTTTTACTCATGTCCTTGTGCTGACATCGTGTTGTCACTTTTTGCTCTACATATGTGTGCATATATGTGTAAAAATGTGTACATCTATGTGTAAATGAAGACCAAAGACAGTTCATGCTTGTCTTGATGAATGTCACTTGGAAGCTGTAATTAGAAATTGAGCTTAAAATACAGAGGTAGCATAAATACAAAAAGACCCCCAAACTTGTGGAAATAGGAGTTTGGTTTGGTACCATTTAGACACATGGATAAAGGTGGCATTTCTGGGAAAAAAATAAAAAATTCTTGGGATTTTTGTTCGTGGCTTTTTTTGTTTGTTTGTTTTTTCAAAACAACATCTAGCTTTTCAGGCTCCCAAGCAAGTCAGTTTTACGAAGTTGGAGGGTAGGAACTAATACATAGCACTTGGCCTTTGTAGGAACATACCTTCATTGAAACTGCACAATTCCTTGTGCTATTTCCTTTGTGCACACATAGCACACACACAGAGGTGTGTGTATCATGTTTGCAAGTGCACATGCTAAAAAGCCAACACAGAACCTGCTGGTAATGAGCCCTGTCTGCAGTTGTTAGAGCTATAAAGGTTTTCAGTTACAACTTTGTTTCAAGGTAACCCTGTTACCTCTGTTTACCATTTTACTTTTCAGATTTAATTTGTTGTGTTTGGTCTGTCCTGAAGAGTGAATGTTTTTGGCAAGATCAGGTTTTGTAGGTAATGTGATTTGTGTTGATTTGTGAACACCAAGTATGTGGCAAACACATTGGAGTTTGTGCGTTTGAGTGCTGGGAGCTGACTACCTCTTAGTGTTTTCTTCTCTTCTTGCTTTTCCTTCTCTTTCTCTGGTATTTCGGATGGAAAGTGTGAGATTTCCATCACACCACACAGTGTGTGCCAGGCAGTCTGTTGTCAGGGGCTTCCTGAGGTAGTGCTGTCTTCACCATGTGCTGGAGGTATGCAGTGTCTTGTCCCTGCCATCTCCCTGTTCAGCCAACTCTCTGTTATTAATGGATGATCAGACTGGGGGGTGCAAGGAAACCCACGTTACCTGAGGTAGCATTCGTGTGTAGGCTTTGCTGAGAGCTTCTGAAAGCTGAGTCTGATAGATGTGGTGTTGGAAGTTAGCTCCATTAGCTCCATGCATATTATAATTAAAGTCAGGCAAGCTGATAAATATTGGAGATGGTTGGCTGTAAATCCTGATGATAGTCAAGGTAAAATATGTTCTAACTTAGATGATACTGAAGTAAAATTACTTGAAGGACTTGTCTCAAGGACAAAATCAACATCATTTTAAGGATTAAAATATTTCCTAAATTAAATTAAAAGATAAGAATTAGATGTGATGTTAAGATGTTTGAAATTGTGAGAGCATAGAATATTTTACTGTGAATTTAATCATGTTTTGAAGGACTTCAACCTGAATGTCCATATGTTTGAAAAATGAGAGCTTGGTAGACCATGGAGGGACATTTGCTTTGCTGCACTGGTCTTCCTGCTTGAACGCTCTTGTTTACTGTTGGCAGCTTAAAGTGATTGATAATAAAACTCTCCACGATTTTATTTCTGTCATCCGTAGTGTTTGATATTGCTATTAAGGCAAATGACAAAAGGTATGCAGGCCTGAAGAGATGTAATTGTAATACAGCAGTGAGGCTTTCTATGTTAGTTCCCACTCCCTGAGACATTTTGATAATTGAGAGCTTGTTTCTGCTTTCCAGTGTGTATTAAAATGGTAATAATTGCATAATCTCAGTCCTATCCTGCCATAGTAATTTTGAGTTCCCATTGTGTTGGTCTCTGTTTCATTGTACCCAGATGCTTATATGGCAAACATTATGACTGGGAGGTAATTCTGCCTTAGGTAATGCTCTTTTTCTCTAGTGCCCTTGTATACTGATGATTGAAAGTTTAATATGTTTACACCTAGAGGATTCCTGCATAAAAGTCGTTGTTGTCTTTTGAGAGTGGGATAGCAAGTGTTTAATTCATCTTCCTATTTTCCTATTTTTGATTAAAGATTTTTTTTTAATGAAGATGTCTCTTAGTGAAAGGGGGGAAGAAGGGACAACAGGAGAGTAAGGTTGTTATTTTTGTCTGTTGATTTTACGAGTGTGTTGGGGTTGGAATTGTTTCATAGCACTGATGATGGTTTGTTAGGATGTTTTTAACAGCATCATTCCTGGACAGTGGGGGATGCTTTGGTTCCCTGGGAATGAAAGGTGGATGCCACTGCTGACAGCACTCTGCTTCACCCTGCAGTGCTGGGGAAAGGGTTTGGCACCAGCACACGTTTGGCTTTGGGCAGTGTTGGAAGGCTTCAGGAGTGCTGGGAGACCCAAATGGCAGGGACCAGGTTGTGGAAAAATGGCTTTAGATCTTGGATAAAAACATGGTCCCTTTCCCATAGCTCTTCTCTCCTCTGTCACAGATTGTTGAGTTAAAATTTGAGTTTGATAGTTGAGTTGTTATTCAATGCAAATGAGCAGCACAAATGGGTATGCTCTGCTTTCCAGTTTCACAGTGGCTGGGGTTGGGGATTTGTGCAGCACAGGTCTCCTACATCCAGTAATATTTCTTGTAAGTCAGGGCTGGTGAGAACACACCTACAATGTATTGCAGAATGGTTGAGATCTAGGTAATTTCTATGCTGCAAAATCTTGAAAATTGTTAATATTTTTCCTTCACAAAAGTGAGAAATAGTTTTTCATAGTAATTCCTGTCCATGAGAAATGCAGGGACACTGGTATCTTCAGACATTAGCAAGGAGATGAAACTCCTTGAAGAAATGCTGGTTTTATTGGCACAATATCAACCTGCTGCTGCCTTGGGGTAGTTGGGCCTATTTGGTCTATGAAGAAAAACATTTAATACCTTAATCATGAGTTGGAAATATAAAAATGCTTGTATTTACTTAATTTTTGATTTATTTGGGGACATTTTGAGTCAATGCATGCAATGTAGTGTTTCAATAGATGCAGTTTTCATCTTTAGAGGCAAACATTATTTCTCATGCATGCTC
The DNA here is from genome assembly GCF_028018845.1 of Melospiza georgiana. NCBI lineage: Eukaryota > Metazoa > Chordata > Aves > Passeriformes > Passerellidae > Melospiza > Melospiza georgiana. Next base: position 10,308,404 of record NC_080437.1, on the reverse strand, counting down.
TCTTTCTGAAAGCGCTTGGGAAAAAAGGCCAAATAAATTAAATATGCAGATGCTTTTTTCTTTATTTTTTGGATGTTGACCTTCCCAGAACAGCAGTAATGATTAGTGGTGTTTTGAAGGCAGACATCTTGCTTTATCTCTAGAGTTTTTCTGTAGTTTTGAAATGTTAAATTGAAACATAAATGGAAAATGTTTACTTTTATCTCTGTAACTATTCCTATGTAGTTTTCTGTTTGTTGACAGGCAGCACTTTGTGTTTCAGCACTGCACAGCTCCAATCAGCACACTGATCTTTATAACCACTTTGTGCGCACTTTACCAACATTTTGACATCATTTTCCTTGCTTTTTTCCTTTTAACCCTTGTATTTATTGAAAAGCCCTTTCCATTTATCAAGCTCTTATTATCTTTACTAATAAAATTGTGATGATCTCCAGCCTTAGAAAAACATCACTGTTTGGGGACCTGGTTCAGCTAGAGTTCTACATCAGGAGCTCATTTTTTACTCTATTTTTAATGAGAAAATTGCTCTTCAGATTGCTATACAGGAGTTGAACGTGAGGTATTTATGAAAGATGAGATGTTAAACCTTCTAAGGCGCACTTCCCTTACTGCAGGCTTGTCAATGTATTTCTGCCCAGTTTGGAATATTTACTAGTTTAAAAAAGTAAAAAAACCCAGAAGAAAATGTATTTTCCTTGTATGAGTTAAAGTTTTTGTTTCCAGTTTGGACATTCCAGTTTAAATTGTTGTAATTACTAATTAGTATTGACTGAACATTAGCAGAAAGCATTGACTACAGAGGATTATTTATTTTATGCCTTTTGTTTTCCAATTTTTAAAAAGCACTTAAAAATTGTTTTTGTTCAGGAATATTCCTAGTTTTTCCATACCTTTAGAGAACCAATTCCTTTGAATTTAAGGTTTTCAGTTATTTTAAGTTCTGTTGAAGTTAGATTACCATATAGGTATTTTCTAAAAGCGTGTTTGAGGAATTTTTTATAATTTATGTGAACCTGCATATACACGTGAATGTATTTATAAGCAATATGATTTGATGTGTTTGTTAAACTCTTTCTCATACTTTTGTTTTTCAGAAACTATAAATCTGTATTAAGAAAAGGTAGGGTGGTACCTGATTTTTTTGTAGGCATTAAGTTTGTTTGGTCTGTGGAAACCAACAATTACTGTGGATAAAAGCAGATTCAAAGGTATTTTGATGAGCTGGGAGATATTTGTTTATTCTCAATAGAGAATCCAAAGTTTTGGTCTGAGTCTGACTTCAGTGCTTCTGCCTGTAGCAGAGCACCTTCCTGAGGCTGTGTCACACCTGCCCACCAGTCTTTGCTGTTAACCTGCTGTCAGTGAGATCCTTCAGTGGGGGATTCCTTGACAGTTCTCAAGTTACAGTGTGAGGAGACAAAATGTATTGCCAGAGGATGAAAGATCACCTAATGTTTTCTCTCTCAAGGGGGTCGCTTCCAGAGGGCTGGAGTGCTCTGCCTTTCCTTGAGAAACCTCTGTGTTTTGTGCTGTAACTGGTGTGCCACGACAGCTCACATCAGATTTGTGTGACTGTTTTTCACCTGCTGGATTTGAAAACTGTTGAAAACTTTTTCCTCATAACTCTGTGAAGCTGATCAAGTATTGGTTACTTGATTATTAATATATTAAGACTGTTAGACTTGATTAAGATGAATAGACTTGATTATTAAGAGTATAAAGATATGAAACTGCAATAGCGCCCAATCCCTTTAATGCGATCGCCTCAGTCTTAAAAAAAAACAACCCCCAAACAGGGTAAGCATAAAGTAGTAGGGTAAGTATGTGTTTAAAAGGGTGTCCCAAAGGCCTGCCTGTGGATGTTGCCTGCACTATGAGATGAAATTATTATTGCCATATCGATAGGACTGTGTCCTTTAAAGAATTTAATTCCTTAAAACTGTATGGAACTAAGTTCTCTGCTAATTACTAGTTAGCAGAGGGAAGCCTTTGATAAAATATGAAAAATAACATAAAAGAGAGAACTTAGTTTGTAGAATATATTATTAGAAGAATCCTTGTAAGTTGATTGGGTTTTGCCTCCACCACCTCTTGTGTTGTCTTCTACAATTTGCCTATATTACCTATCTGCTTCTGAGTATTGGCATTCACAGTCAAAACTAGTCTGCTGGTACTGTAAAAAATGAGTCAAATCAGTGTTGAGAATTCTAGCAATAATGCAGTACAAGTACTTTTAATAATTCTGTGGATCCTCTGTGTGTGTTGTGATTTCTGCGCTGAAGCAGTGAGGTGCTTTGTGAGTCACACTGAGAGAAGCCTCAGGAAATCCCAAGATCCCACTTTATGTGTATAAATATATTTGTTTTCAAATAAGACCTTGGACCTGAATACTGAGGTACCATGCTGAATAAAGAGGTACAATGCTGTTTTGTTTTAGGGGAGTGGTTTCTTGTTTTGGTTTTTTGTTTGTTTTTCTTGGAGTGATATGACCTCAGTAGCATCCTTAAATTTCATGCCTACACATCAGTAGATTTTGAGAGAAGACATGGAGCTGCAGAATGGTTGGGGTTGGAAGGGCACCTCAAAGAACATCTGGTTCCAACCCATCTGCCATGGGTGGAACCTTCCCCTCAGAACCCCATCCAGCCTGGCCTTGAACACTGCCTGGGATGGGGGGCACCTCTGACTTCTCTGGGCAGTTTGTTCCAGAGCCTCACATGCTCACAGGAAAGAATTATTTCCTAAAATCTTCTCTAAACCTGCTCTCAGTGAGAAGCCATTTCCCCTTGTCCTGTCACTATGTGCTCTTGTGAATACTCTATATGCAGAAGAACTTGCAGCTAGGAAACCTATAGCAATCATTTTTTGTGAAGAATATTTTCACTGATTTTATTTTAGGAAAGATGTCATTTCTTATTTACAGTCTGAGGGAACTTGACATCACAGAAACACCTTGGCCTTCCGGACCAGAGCCCAGAGAGGGAGGGGTAGAAAGGGGGAAAGTTCCTCTAATTAGGGTAAAGATAAAGTGAAAGAAAAAATAAAAATAAGTTTGTCCTTCTTTTCCACTCAGAGAACAGAAGGAAATAGAGTAAGCTTGGGGTTTTATGCAAAGTTAGTTTTTGGACAGCCTATACTCAAAAATTATTTCATTGGAAAAAGTGTGTTTTAACAAGGTAATTACTAGGCATTTGCTGAGACTGATTATACTGTAAAGGAGCAGTTTAAAGGCCCAAGAAGAAATAAATGACTCAGAAGGAAAAAGTTGTCATCCACCCATGCAATCACCAGAAATAGAGAAAACTTTTACACAATAACAGGTACAATTGTGGGTTAAGGAGCCAGGAGCCAAGGAACTGTCAGTCTGGAAGGCAGCAGGAGGAGAGCCTGCTGTGAGGAGCTACTCCTGACAAATCCCTCTCTGCCACCATTCCAGAAATGGGACAGCATTAAAATCAGTTAATGCTCAGGTGATTCTCATTGTTAGATATATAATTTAAGACCCACTAGATGAACTTGTTTGATGTGGTAAGTTAGTTGTAATGCATTTTTTTTTGAATGGCTGGGAAAGGCACTATGTTTCTAGAAATGCTCTTTGAAGTCGGATTTTTGGTACCACAGCTTTTGAAGGCACATCCAATTTTTTATATGATTATCTCAGATACCAACACAAGCCTTATGAGGTCTCAGTGCCCTGCTTCTTTTAGCATGGTTTTCTCCAGCTGGTCTGTTTTGGTCACAGAATAATTGGTATTTGAGTTTTTCACTTGAAAGCTGGTTCACATATGACTGAGAGCTACAGCCACACCTTTAACTGCAGTGCAAGCAAACTAAATATGATCACTACAGATCCAGCTGCTATCACACAGCATTCCTGTAGGGGTAAATCAGACCTGCCAGGTTTGTTCTCACCACTTTGCAGCTCCCTGAATTGCTCTCTGTCGCTTGCTTTACTTGTGTGAGAAAGAAACTTCCCAACAGTGCTCTCACCAACTCACTTTAGGAGTTCCAGCCAACACCCAGAAAATGCTTGAAATGTAAAAGAGATAAAGGTCCCATGCATGGCTTGAATACTTATTTATTTGTGAGAGCAAAGTTCAAAGGACAGAAGTTCCTCATGCTAGGATTTATTCCTCAGAATATAACTTGAAATCTCAAAGCTGCTTTGTAAGATGGTCTCAAATGGAGAAGTTTGGGAGAGACAGATGAGCAGGACCATGATCATCTCCTCAATGAATGAACTTTCTCTCTCCATGATTTATAAAATGAGTGGAGCCTCAAAGGTTTCAGTGGGAAAGACTGTTCCTGAAGTTAACGTGTAAGTTTTTCTTAATGCTTGATAGATGAATTTTGTTTCAGTTGGCACTGTTGAGTAAAAGAAGCCATTTAGTTCAATTCTCAACCTGCCTTCCTCCACCCCCAGTTCAGAATTACAATTTAAGTTGTTGTGTTTGTGAGACTTAATCCCACTGTATGTGAGGAAAGCAGCTCTTTACCTAAGTTACTTCAAGAAATGATAGAAAAACCCCCAGTATATACAATGATATGTACATATAGTTGTCAGAAGTTGGTTTGAGGTTGACTATGGTGGTTTTGAGTAGCCATCAGCTACTCAAGACAAGTGATACAACTAATTAAATTCTGCTTTCATAGATTAAATTGATTGCCAATGGCAGCAAAAGTGTCAGGAATAGAATGGAACTACTTTCTCTTTTTCCGGGCTATCATTGTTCATTTTTAGAATTTTAGTTCCTAAATTTGGCTAGTTGAGGAGAATGGCTTTTGCTGCAGGAATCTTCGGGTATTATCAAAACAGTCAAGAAGGTACAGATCCTGTGACTGGGGTTGGTAAGGAGAAATATCATGCACTTACTGCAGGGGTTAGATATGCTCCAGGAAAACAACAGTCCAGACTTGGAACCTCTGCTCTTGGCTCTGTGGATTGTGTGCTTTAATAGTCATTAAAAATGCTTTCACAGACAAAGAAGGGAGGGGGGGTCAAATAATCAAATGTTAAAAGGTAAACTTTTGGTGATCCAAGGACGGTGTTCTACAAGTGTGGAAATTAATGCTCAAGAATGACTATTGGAACCTTTTCTAAAAAATTGTTTAAGCTTTTCTCCCTCTGTTGAGCTGGAGGAAGAGATGCTGCCTTTCCTTTTGTTCTCTGTAAGAAACCAGAAGAACAGGAGAAGAGCAATATGCCTTGCTCAGCAGCCTAAGTTTGAGTATGTCTGGGCTTTGGTTCTTTGTTTTATCTTGGTTGTCCATTCAGTTTCCAACTGGGCGCTCCCTCATGTTTGAATGTGCGGAAGTGTGAATTATTCTTTTTGGAAGCAGAAAGTACTGGAGCACTTCTTAGCAGAAGAAAAAACAAGATGCTTTGTCACAATGGTTTGAAGGTTGAAAGTCTGGATCAGACTTCTTTGTTTTGTTTTGTTTTTGGTTGCTTGCACAAGGCAGGAATGAGAACCCCTTTTAATTTAACATGTCTGATTGTCTTGCAAGAAGTAGTCCTGTAATGTTTTCTGGTTTTACTTTTCTGAAGAACTGTGAATAAAATGTATGTTTGGCCATGCCCTCTTAAGCAGAACCTTGTAATGCCATAGGTCTAGTGAACCTTCAGTTGTGAAGGTTACAAAGTCTGAATTTCTACATCAGCTATGTTCTGTGTTTTCATATTAACTGTCACATTAAGAAAAAAGATGATTAGCTACATTTATTGCACACTTTAATCTGCAGACATTTAGATCTGCATTTTCAACTTCAAAGGTTAGGTGTCAGGTTTTACAGTTGGGATGACTTGGACAGAATGCTAATCAGCAGCTCTGGAAGCTCTCTGAAGAGTTTATAATAGTCCACTGGAGGAGTAGTGGACCTTAGGATGTCATATCTCTGTGTTCTTTTCTCATGCAGTTCTTCTTCTTTGTTTTCCAAAACATATTTAGATGAAGTTGCCCTTAGTGCCTGTTTTGGTTCATGTTGTGTGTGAATCTAAATGTGATAGCTAAATATCCATGAAACACGTTATTTTATCTGCCCGCTCTGTTCATGCAGTGGGAAAGAAAACTTTGTTTTCAGCCAGAGCTGCTTTGCAGGTGAATACAGAAATATAACTTTAGTGTGGATATTGCTGGCCTGAAATCTCTCTAGCTAGAGAGTGGTTAAAAAAATATATTTTTTCTGATCAATCCTTTGGTAATCTCTATCATTCTCTCAATGGATGACTATTCTTATTTTCCTTTAAAAATGTAGGATGCACAACAAGAGTAATTCTGATTTTAATTATTGATAACTTCTGGAGCCATTGGCAATCTAATTAAAGCACAATAAGAGAGTCAAATTGTGGAGAAACTAGATGAAGTAACTTTCAGTGCATTGCATGAAAAAATAAGCAATGTTAGCTTTGATACCTACACTAAAAGCTGTGGAGACTCCTTAATACAATTAGAATAGACAGACCCACATGCCTCATCCCAAAAGCCTGGATGTTTCATTGTCTTCAAAATTCTCTGGGACTGTTAACCAGTTAAGGAAGAAGCTGCAAAGATTGAGTTTTCTGTTTTATTTATGTGTGACTGGTGATTATCACAGATAGTCCTTGAAGTGTCCTTGGCAAGATTAACATTGACTTCCCACTGAATTGATAATTATCCTACAGCAGCACCTCTGAATTCATATAGAGTGGGTGGGCTTTTGGGAGTCCGTGACAAAGAGCCAATGTAATAGCTTCAGGCAGGATGCTTTGTGATTGAATGCAAGAGTTCAAATGTACTGAGGACCATTAATATGTGTCAAACTTCTCTGCTACCTCTCCTGGTTAATGCGGTGGAAATGAAGAGAGATCATTCTGAACAGCCAATTGCTAAACCATCTTTGTTTATTGAAGATGTTTTTTCAACTGTTGCTTGTTTTCTTTTCTCTTTTGCTTGTTTAGTTTGATTTGTTTTGTATGATGGAGAATGTCATCTTTTAAGAGTGACTTCTCTCTTTCCCCATCTGTTCTTCCTTTCTTTATTTGTTGGTGACATTTGGATTTGGTTGGTTCTTTATTTGTAGGGAGATGCTTTTGATATCAAGGGGTTTTTAGGAGCCTTCTCTGAAAGACTTAGTAGAAACTATGCAGGTAGAAGGTCAAATCCCAATTAGATTGCTGTAAAATGCAGATGTCCTGCACAGGTAGACACACACAGATGACTTCACACTGCTGTTGAGCTTCTGCCCACAAGGAGACAGGCACAGTGTTTTGGTCCAAGTGTATGAGACAAAGGGGCAGGCTGAGTGAAGCAGGACAGAATGTGCAGAGCAGCTGGCTCAATTAATTCCAAAGGTGGTGGGGAAGTTTTTCAGTGTCTTCCTTCATACTATTCTGCAAATTGAAAGGAATGTTTTTGCACTGTGACTTTTATAACAAAGCAAGTTTCAACACTCTTTGGCTTCCCAAGAGTGCTAGAGCAGATACTCAGGTGCTTGGGAGCATTCTGGTGCTTTTAATTCCAACTGGGAATATTGTAATGGGATTTGGCATCTCTGACCCTCCTCCTACAAGTGATAGCTTATGAAAAGGAGCAGTGCTGGACTTGTGGGCAAAGAAAAGCCCACTGATTTGACATGTAAAGAATACCATGCTGAAAGCAAGAAGAGATTTTTCTGGACAGTGTTGTCAGGTGCCTGTCTTGTGGTTTGTTTCTCTCACAGCTTATTAATCTTCTCTTCTAAGCACAGCTCCAGCAAAGAGTCAGGTCTGTTCTCTCCTGGTGAGAGGGCATACAGCAAACTAACAAACTGATTCTGCTCTGCTGCTGTCAGGAAGCAAAACTCCTACTGGCTTCATTTAAAACAAAAACAAGCTGCAAGCCCAGAACACCAGAACAGCCGCAAATGGTTGGTGTCTCACAGTGCTCCTTTGCTTCTTTGTCTCTTCAGACCCCATGGCACTGTGTTACTGTTTTTCTTCTGAAGAAAGCAACTTCATCTCAGCTTTTGTAGTTACTTTCCTTTAGAAACAAAAGCGAGACAGGCAGTAAATAGTCTGCTTGCTGGTGATAACCTGATCTGCTCATGTTCTGCCATAAATGTGCTGAAACGATGCCATACTGATGAACTCAGCATCCTGGTCTCTTCACCATTCAGGGGTTTTTGTCGCAAGGGGTTAGGAAAAATTTCTCACTATTTATAATAGTATCAAAGGGCTTCATTTTTATTATAATTTTTTTTTATCTTTAGCTATGCTAGTTTTTAGTCCATATACAAAGCAAGTATCTTCCATTGACTGATGGAGATAAAGCAATATGTGCATATTTTTAGAGCTTATTAAGATATTCTTAATCTAGGATTAAAAATTTTTAGTTTAGGGACTCTTGATCCTCAGGAGAGAATAGAACTGCTGTCTTCCAAACCCCATAGAGCACTCTGAAAGTAAGTCTGTAGCCCTGGAAAATTTGGAAATAAATGAAAAAATATGTTTACCTTTGCTGTTGTTTAAATATAAAGACCAAATTGAAGGAGTGCTATTGGAAGACAAATTAAGCAGCAAAACAGAGGTGTTGTGCAAAGAAAGAAAGGTCTTGTCAATAAAAGACTGTGCAGTGAATAAGTCTTCGGTTCCTTTTTGGTGCATGCTTTGGGAAGTCCTAAAAGAACATGATAGAGAAGTTTGCAAATATATACTGAGATCAGCTTTCATGGAAGTGGGATTAACGTTTAAGGATTCTTTATATTTTTATCATAAAATGAAGTAGTGCTTCAATCTTACCAGAATAAGACCTATTTATTTCATAAGTGTTTGGGGTGTTTACCTAGAAATGAACTTTGAATTTAGGATGCTGTTTCAGTGGTTAGAACATTATGCCTTTTTTTTTTTAGGGACATGAATGATAAATATCTGTTGTCCATGAGATTAAGGTGATGGAAAAGAGCCGATAATTATCTTTCTTTTATAAGATTTGCCCTAGGGTCTTGGTGCCTAAACCAGTTATAATGCCAGTTTGACTGCTTTTTGCAGTGGTTAATTACCCATATTTTACGTTATTTGCAAGCTTTTATGATGGGGTTGATGGAGAAGACAGACTCTTGGACTGCATAAAATGACAGTTTACAGACTAATTATTTCTATGGGGTTTTTTTTAAGCCAGTGATTAATCTAACTTGTCCCAAGTTGAGGAAATGGTGGCCCAAACAATCAGAAAACAAAGGCAAATAACTAGAGCAGGAAGGCATGTCCAAGGCTGTCAGGGTCTGGTTAAAAGAATTATTTGACAATCAGTACTTTGGAGCCAAAAGATGGAAGTTTGTGTTCTGTCTTGCAAGATGTATTGCACGATATATTGCAAATAGAAAAGCAGGCTTGAATGTCATTGGCATAACTGTGATACGATTACAATGATATATTACAGACATGCAAAATCACTGAGAAATGCCAAGGAGTTTTAGTTTTCTTCTCTTAGTGCCTGTAATTTTTTTACAGCCTCAGTGATTACTAACATAAGATTACAATATAATATAATTTGAAGGATTTTGCACTTTTGTAAAATGTGTTAACATTGAAATCAGTGTTTATTGAAGTTAGGAACTTGTTTGTGAGTGGATTTTTTGTATGTTAGAACCAGCTTATCTCATATTTTAACATTAGGATTCTTTGAAGATAAGAAGCAGAGTACTTTTTATACACGGAAGCAGAGAACAGGTGAAACCCACCCTGTTCCTTTTCTGATACAAGTAACAGTTTGCATCAGTTCCTTTGGGAATGAGATGGCTGCAGTCTGGAGCTACCAGAGGGATCTGGAATGTTACTTCTGGGTAGGGCTCAGCCCCTCAGTCATTGGGCTTCCCATAGCAGCAGGGTCTTTCAGTCTACAGCTATTTAAGGAACTGTAAATCATCACTTTGTAATCCCATGTGTTGATTATTTGAGTAGGGTGGATAGTTCCATGGGCCAGGACACAGAAATACCAGTCCTGGCAAACCTGCATTCTCTGTTCATTCCTGCATCCAGGAGTGAGCACAAGCTGCTGCTGCTGCTCCTTCACCTCCACAGGCAGAGCCGTCACTAAGGCTTCCTCCGTCACCCGCTTCAACACCTTCCTCCTCTTTCATAACTCCTTAGAAATGGCACTTTAGGACAAACCTTGAAGGGCAGTGAGTATAATGTCCTTTTATGCCTGGATTTGCAAATGTGCTGCTGAAAATATTTGTGGGACTTTTTTCCCTCTCCTCTTCCACTGTGATTAACCACAGTTTAAGAAAAATCCTGCATGTCAGGCATATTTTCTCTTTGATTAGAAAAGAAACTAGAACGAATGCTTTGTAGTACTGTGTTGATACAAGACACCAGGTTAAAAATATTTTGCTGGAAGTAAAAGTAATTTAATAAATGGTTTGGGGTTTATTCTTGGGTCCTCTGTTGGTCTGTTGTTAACCTCTGTCTTGTCATGCTTTGAGTTTTCTGCATGAAAGGTGAGACTTTATTTTTCTTTCAGATATTCTGAGGTCTGTTGAGTAGGAGCTTTATGTCAGTGTTTGAGAAATAACAATCTTTTTTAATCAGTTAATTTGCATTTAATGTTTTAGGTCTGTGTTCCTTTCATGTTGTTTATTTAAAAAGAAAATAAATACACAAATTGAAAGCAGATCAAATACTTCAGTATCCAGCTCCTGCCTTTTTTTGTCTGGCTTCTTCAAGTGAAAAAATTTCTGATTTTCAGTAGGGATATCTTGCTTAAGTGTGGAAATAATAGCTTTTTTTTGGTGTTTAATTTGTTTGAATGCACATGATTGAGATACCTGGGCTTTAGTGACAGTAGCAGCTTGAAATACAGATAATTTGCCACCTATATTGAGATTGACTACAACAAAGTCTGTTGCTCCAGCAAGACTGAATTCTGATCCAGATTGCAAAATTCCTTTGTGAATATAGCACTGCAAATGAATCACTTTTAAATTAAACAAAAGTAAAACCAAAAGCAGGCAAATAAAATCAACCTTTCCTCCAAGTCTCACTGGTATTTTTATTGTTGTCAGGAAAGAGGTTGAGTAAATATAATCAGCATTTCTTCACACTGAACTGCCATTATCAGATGGTGTAGATAAAGTAGAAGTTCATTTTCTAAGGCATCATACTTCTCTCAGATGTTTATAACTTCCTTAGATAAGATTTCAAAGAGCATATTACTCATAATGATAATATGAAACTCTATAAATTTGAACAAAGTGTGTTTTTTTTCCCTACATAAACATGAAAATAGTTCTGAAGTGCTTCAGTAACCCTCTACCCCTCTCATTATTAAATTAAGGATAAAACAATTATGTGTGCTTAAGATATAAATATGCTCTTATGCATGCAGATATAGTGAGGAAAGGATATGTCCTTGTGGGTTCCTTTTTTCAATAAACTAGAATGAAAATATCAAGCCTTGCTCAGCTCAGCACAGAAAGTGTGAAGCTGGAAATTAGAGATGATTTTCAGCATACACAAATTTCAGTGTCTTCCATTGTGCCCTTAAAGTTGTTGCATGTATTAAGTGTACCATGTTAGCTTTTCATATTTTCAGCTTGATCTTGCAATTTCTGAAGGGCACTCAACGTTTTGCTGACTGCATATAATATCTTAATATCTTTAGTATCTGCTATGTGTATTGGGTGGACTTTTGAATATTAATCTGTTTATTTCTGGGCCTTTGAGCTGGGCTTAGAAAAGCCATATTCCTAGGGGTTTTTTTTGTGGTTTTTTTTTTTTTTTTTTTTTTTTTTTTTTTTTTTTTTTTTTTTTTTACTGTGTGTGAAAGCAGCACAGCTCCTTCAAGGACTGAGACTAAAATCTTAGGGTGAAGCTACTATCTTACTCATAGTACTTGTTGGGCTTTTATTCATTTTATCAGCATTCATTTTTTATGAGTCTGCTTTGCTTCATTTCCCAGAATTCATTTGTGCATGTTTGCTTAACCTTTTTTTTTCTGTCTTCAATTAAATGATTTTTCTCTGGCAATATGAGAGGAATAATAGGTACTGATAGATTGAAAAGAGTATCTTAGCCGTGAAAAGAGGAGAAAAAAGAATAGGATGCTCAGGTAGCTGTGTCTGAACACTGCAAGGAGGGATTTTAAAGACAATATGTTGGCATCAAATTCCCCATCAGATTTGTTGGTAGCTTACTTTGATGATGCAAATTAAATTAATGGCTTTTTCCAGTTTGGTCGATGCAGCAGAGAGCTGAGCTACCCAAGCAGAAAGCAAAGTGCCCTAGGTTTGAGGCTGTTGCCTCCAAGTGAGTATTTCTCAGTGAAATCTGACAAGGGGATTTTTTGGCATGCTCAGATGGGAACTGATCTGGTGAGCTTTTCACCAAATACGTTTTGGCTCCTGGTTTTAACTTGTGCTGCTGCTGCAATGACATGACCTTATTCAGAGCACTCACTTGCACAGTCAGTCTCTTCAATAATGAGGCCTTCAATAAAGTGGGGAGAACATTATTAGTTAGGTAATAATTTAGGTGTTCTGTGAGGGAACACAAGGTAGTTAGAAAACCTTAAAAGTTCTTTCCATCTTTGCTGCTGTCTCTGGCAATCTGCTCCCCCTAACCCTTAGAGCAGCCTGGCTTCTTCCTTCCTGGTGTTTGGAACTGTGGGCAGGCAGATTTTGGGCAGCTGTTGAGACCTGGCAGGTGCAGAAGTTGGCTGGATACAGCCTGCCTTGAGGCAGTCACCATTTCCCAGTGCTCAGTATCTACAGTCCAATTCCAAGCTGCTTTCTCAGCAATTCTCACCTTTGGGATGGGACTGAGAAAAGGTCTCTGGTACAGAGCAGTGCTGTGAGAACGCAGGCAGGGCTTCTGCAAGGGGCTTTGAATCTGCTGCTGAGGCAAGTTCTAAATGTGTTTCATGTCATTTCAAATGTGTTATTTATTGAGCTAATGTTTTTCTTATATGTTGTTTTTGTCTTTATGGTAAATTATTTAGAAAATGAATATATTTCCGTTTGATGCCACTTGCTTCACCATAATTTGTTCTGTGCTAACATAATGACTTTAGGAAGGAAATGCATTTATGTTGGGGTTTTGCTTTAGTGGACATGCTTTCCTAGACTCCAGGTAACATTTTCCTTAAATTCTTTGCTAAGCCTTTCAACAATTAAAGTAATGTATTGAAAAAATTTCTATCCCACTGTGGCCATGATAATTAACAAAGAAAAGTCCTTTTTGGCAATAAGGCAATTTGAACATTAAAATGTTGTTTCATTGCTTAGTGCCCAATTTTCGACATGACAGTATAGGGCTGAGAAACTTCAAATACAAGCAGCAGTGGTAACATGTGGAATAACCCATGGCTGTCTTGGGAGTTCTGTGTGTTGAAATGAACTCAAATGATGCAGATGTGCCTCTAAAATGGAAGAATGTTATTGTGTGCCAACTACTTGATTCTAATGTTTTGATTTTTTTCTTATGTTTGCAGAAGAGGCTGTTGCACATCTAACTAAATGTGCAGTTCTTCAAATCTCAGATGCATGTTAGGTGTTTGTATATTTCTACCAGTGCATCTTTTTTCCAGCTTTTTGTTACTTTACTTTGTTAGACACAACATCACACAAGGAAATTCAGTGTAAAGAATGGTAGATAAATTAACATTGACTCGTACAGTTGCTGTAGTGTAACTTTACAAGAGATAGATATTCAAGCATAAATTTAAACTCACGTTAACTGTGAAACATGAAATGTTCTGAGGCAACTTTCAGTGCTAGTAATAGCTACTTTATTGCTATTTTGTGTGCTTGAAGTCTCTGCCATTGGGTTATGTCTTTTTATATTAAATATAAATTTTCTTTCATGCAAATTGTAATTGTGTGTGCAATGGATTCTCAGGCAGAATAGCTGTGTAATTGCAGACTTGCACTGGAAGAATCCCCTGCCATAAAAATACCTGCTAATTTTCAAAATAACAAGACCTAAATGTGTTTTCTGAGAACTTGTGTTTGTTCAGAGTTGTTTGTCCTCCCTATAGAAGAATAATTTCGGGCTTTAGGAAGTGATTAATTGTAAATAGGAAATATTTGAAAACTTAGAAATCTTTCAGATACTATTTAATATCTTCCTTGAAAGGTGCAGAGTGTCACACAAACCTGCAATTTTAGATTTGATTTTTTAAGCTAAAATAATGGGGCTATTTGTATTTATTTGAGGTCTTGGGAAGAGAATAATATTGGAGAGCACAGATGTATATGAAAACAGGAATTAGGCACTTAAAATTCCTGGTATGGTTGCACTTTATTTTGAAGCTTAAAAAGAATGTGAATTTATTTCTTACCCTTTTTGAAACATATTGCATCATTCTATAAGTTTTGCCCTTCCTATAACCTCTGCTCACTTCCTTCCTTATCTGAGTCTTTTATAAATTCACGTACTTTAAGGCCAGAGAGGATTATCTGATTTGATCTATCTTGAAAATCACTTAGGTAGCAGACTGATTGAGTTTTAGCAGATTGCTTGGAGAGTTACCTTAAACAAAGGGTCTCAGATGAAGGGGAAGCTGCCATTTGCCTCAGGGAGATGGTTCTCATGGTGTCACTTGCCTGATTTTTCACTTCCTTTTCCTGCTTTTTTTGTCTTGCCTTTTTAGGCTTTGCACTTGGTTCTCTCACCAAACCAAACCAATGATGTCTTTTTTCTCACCTATTTAATTTCTTCCTTTCTGCCTTTTTCTGTTAACCCCTCTACACAACTCTCATCTTTACTTGAATGCATCTTTTATCTTCCTTGCTCCGATAAAGAAGAGAAATTGATAGATATTCCTGATTTTTGGACCTTTCCTTTCTGCTCTGCTCTTGTTCTTTGATGTTTGGGTCCACATGTTGGCCAAGACAAGGCAGCTGCACTCTCCTTTTAAAGTTTCCTTGAAGGCTTTGTTAAAAATGGTGTTTTCATTGAATTGTTTCTGTGTTCATCTGTTTTCATCTGAGTCTGGGAGCATGGCACAAGGAGAAACAGGGTGCTGTGTGGCAGGATCTTGTAGCTTTAATGAAATGAAAGGGGCACTGGCAGAAACATTTTCATAAAGTTCATCACAATGTGAGAGGCTTCAAAGAAAGAGTTTGAAAATCTTTTACAGGATTTTACTGCATGTAAAAGCAAATGAATAATGCAAAGGTCACAAAAGAGCAATTTTGGTTCTTAAGTTTATTGCCAACATTATTGCTGAAAATCTGCAGAGTTGTCTTCATCCTGGTCTTTGGAATTTTACCCTATCATGAATCATTCTGCTCAGGTGGCTGTCCTGTGTTCCTTTCATGGCACTGTTACAATGACAGAAGTTCTTCTATGAAACAAAGGAAATATCCTTCCTGGGTTGCACAAACTATACTGAGAAGTGATCTTGTGTACAAAGATTTATTAGCAGAGTCTCTTAATTGATGTCATGCCTTGGTTGTAGTCAAGACAATTACTTTTGTGGAAAAAGAACAAAAGCAACATGTCAGGAAAGGGTGGCTGAATTACTATTTGTAAATATTTAGCAAACTTCCAATAAAAGTGCACTAGACGAGATCCAAGATTAAAATGTATAAAATACACAATTTGTATATGTAAAAAGTGACTTAGTGTAGGACTTATCAGGCTAAAATTAAGAGACTTCATGGGAAAAAAATTGGTGAGCTATTTCTCCTGTTCGTTTTTATATGTTAACATTTTTATTTTTCTTTCTGCTACCTGTTTGGTTTTTGTTTGATTGTCCTGATTTCACTTTTCTGTTTACCTGCATCAGGTCAGATACAGCAGCTGCTAAGGAATTGCAGAAGTGACAGTTTTGCACACAAGTGCTGTACTGTAGGACTTGCTCCAGCTCATCTGCAGCTGGCTTCTTAGAGACATTTCTTCTATCTCTCAATATTGCTGCTTCTCCTGCTCTACACAATGCTGGTCTTCCAAAGCATTGTGTGTGCAAGGCTGTCATCAGGAGATCTGGTGCTTTTATCTGTGTGATCTTTTGAGAAAATGCTACTGCATTGCTGGTTGAGAACAAAACTGCAATCAGGACACCAGAAGCGCTTTTCCACTAAGCACATCCTTTTTTCAAGGTGTCTTGGTCTAGACAGATCTGTAAAATGTTCACTGCAATGCCACAGTGGACTCTCATCCCAGCTGATTGCTGCATCAGATCTGCTGTGATGGAGTTTTCCTGTGGCAGCATTTCACTTTGTAGCAGTAATGCTCCTAGAATTTGGCAAATGGTATTTTATGTTCTAGGACTGCCTTCACATTATTTGATTTCAGCTTTGAAAGTCTTCCTAGCTTACTAAGAGCAGTACAGGTAGAGAAATGAGGCAATTTCTGTCTGCATGCTGGAAAATGCAAGTGGA